>NC_084782.1:1693064-2007328 GCF_028858725.1 Colius striatus
AGCACTTTATGACAGCAGGGTTGGGGTGGGGGGTGGTTTTTGGGGGAGTGGTGGCCCCTTACCCAGCCTCAACCCCGATGGGGCTATTAAACGTTATCTCCATGCCACTGCTGCTTTTGCCTGTGAGATGCTTGGGGGGAGTCTCTGAGCCTGTGCTGCCCTCACCCAGGCTGAGCTGCAGAATGAGGATGCTCTGTGTCTGCTGAATGGCTGCAGGATAAGGTGAGAAACTCAAGCTTTGGTGGTTTGGGGTTTTGTTTTGATGGAGTAAGGCTGCAAAAGGTGCCTTGGGGAGCTGTGAGATGAAAGTGGTGCTGGGGAGGCTGCAGCTCCAGGGCTGTGCTCAGGAAGGGGGCTTGGGGGGGGATTCCCTGCCTTGAGGCAGGTTGTTGTCCATCCCTCCTGTCCTGTGTCCCTATCCCTGTGCCCAGGATGAGGAAGGGAGCAGGGAATGGGGGCTGGGTCTGTATGCCCTGTGCTGGGCCCTGGCGAGGCTGCAGCTCCAGGGCTGTGTCAGTGCTGGGCCCCTCACTCACTGCCACAGGGACACTGAGGGGCTGCAGCGTGGCCAGAGTCGGGCACAGAGCTGGGGAAGGGGCTGGAGCACAAGGGGCTGGGGAAGGGCTGAGGGAATGGGGGTGCTGAGCCTGGAGAAGAGGAGGCTGAGGGCAGCCAGGAGCCCTCTCTGACACTCCCTGACAGGAGGCTGCAGGGAGCTGGGGGTCAGGCTCTGCTCCCCAGTAATGAATGACAGGATGAGGAAAGGGGCTCAATTTGCCCCAGAGGAGGTTGAGGTTGGAGCTGAGGCAGAACTGTTTCCCTGAGAGGGGTGTCAGCCCCTGTGCCAGGCTGCCCAGGGAGCTGGGGGAGTGCCCAGCCCTGGAGGGATCCCAAAGCCCTGGAGCTGAGGTGCTGAGGGCTGTGGGTCAGTGCTGGGCTGGGCAGGGTGAGGGCAGGGCTGGGACTGCAGCAGCTTCAAGGGCTTTACAACCAAAATGATTCTGTGATTCTATGAAAGCCCATCTCTGTTTCCAATGAAACTCACCCAAAGAAGCTGGGTGAGCACATCCCCCTTTGCAGGGACACACAGATGGGCTTTGGGGGTCAGCAGCATCCCGAGGCTTTGCTGGGAGTGATGTCAGATCACAGCTCAGCTCTTGACTTGGCTGCTTAATCTCCAAATTATTTAGGCATCGGTTCAAAGCAATAAACAGCAACAACAGAGAGTCACTGGTGGGGTCAGGCCTGAAGCAGCATCCCAGGGGACGAGCCAGGAGGTTGTTTTTAGCTGAAAATAACTCTTCACTCGGGCTGAACCAGCTGCAGCCAGAGCTGAGGCTGGGCCCTGGGCCACCCTTCAGAAACCAGAGCCTGAAATGGCACCAGGAGCTGCTCCAGGAGCTGCCTCACGCCTTGGGAGCTTTAGGTGTATTTTTCTCCTCTTTATTTTCTTGCTGGGGCTCGGCCTGGCAGGGGGAAGCAGCCCGATGTGGTAAATGATGGGGGATAAGAGGAGAAACCTGCCTGGACCACATCCCTGTCCCAGCATCCTCCTCCTGCCTAAGCATCCTCCAGCTCAGCCCAGCCCAGCTCAGCTCAGCCCAGCTCAGCTCAGCCCAGCCCAGCTCAGCTCAGCAGCACCCCCCGGGGAGGCATTTCTGAGCCACACCAGGTTCCTTTCAAGATGCAAAACTGCTTGATCAATTAACCCAGAGGGGTGAGGAGACTCACCCTCTCTCCAGGGGGGAGCATCATCACACCTGCAGCTGCAGTTTGAAGAGGGTGTGTGGGTTTTGAAGGCAGGGCTGGTTTGAAGAGGTAGGTGTCATGGATGCTCTCACCCCACCCCCCCCTCTGTCCCTGCAGGGTGCTGGGCATCACACAGGGCAGGGGTAGATCTGGGTTAAAGCCAAACACTTAAGATGAAGCAAACAATCACCCCTGAATCCCTCCATGGCCCCCTGCAGAGCTGTGAAGTAAAACCCTCCCATAAGCACTGGAGAGCTTGTGATGCTGGATGGTGCCTCCTCTATGGATTCTTCACCAGCATCACCCTCCAGAGAGGCTCCTTCTCAGGTTTCCAACCCCACCTGCACACCTTCCTGTGCCCCTTGATCATGGGGAACCTGCTTTAGCAGGGTCTTGGGCTGGTCCCCCTGGCTCAGGGGCACAGGAACGTGTCCAGCTGGGGTTGGAAACCTCCTGAGAAGGAGCCTCCACACCCTCCCTGGGCAGCCTGGGCCAGGGCTCCCTCACCTCAGCACCAAAGGACTTTCTCCTCCTGTTTCAGTGGCACTTGTTGTGTTCCAGCCTGTGCCTGTTCCCCCTTGTCCTGTCACTGGCCACCACACAACAAAGTGTCACCTCATCCTCCTGACACCCACCCTTTAGGTGCTGATCAGTGCTGCTGAGGTGCCCCTGAGCTCAGGCTTCTCTTCCCCAGGCTGAACAGCCCCAGGGCTGCAGCCTTTCCTCCTCACACACATGTTCCATCCCCTCAGCATCCTGGGAGCCCTGCACTGGCCTCTCTCCAGCAGTTCTCTTTCCTCCTCCTCTCCCCACAGCAGGGAGGCCACAGCCACGAGCCTGTTTGGACAGTAAATCCTTCCTGAAGACTGAAAGGAGAGCAGCCACACACTTGTAGCCCAGCCAGGGAATGCAAATGTTGGTGCATTATTTAGGGTGAGTGCTCTCTGCCATCCATCTCTGTCCCCAGGCTCAGGGAAGATGAAGTGTTGGGGCTTCTCATGCCAGGCAGAGGCCATGGGGATGTCTGAGGAGCAGCACTTTGCACCTTCTGCTCAGAGAGAAGGACCCTGGGTGGGGTGATGGGGGTGGGAGGGGGCTGGGTGTGCTCCCCAGGGCTCTGAGGCAGCTTTTGGAAGCTTTATCTTTGTTGATTTAAAGGGAATGAGGGTGCTGCAAAGTGTCTCTCTGCATGGAGGAGCTGATGCTGAGCCATAAGCACCCACCTTGTGCTGCCCAGGGAGGCAGGATGGAGCTGGGGCTGGGGCTGGGGTAGCTCTGAGGGTCATAGATTTAAAGCTTGGCTTTATTTTCTAGCTTTGGTGGGTTTGGTGGAGCCCTGCACAGGCTCTGAACCCTTCTCCTGCTACACAAATGGGCTGAGCACGGTGGGGCTGATGCCTCTGGGGCTCCTGCTTGGGGAAAACTGTGAGGAGCAAGGTAGGAAGTGTGTGGGGATGTGTTGGGAGGCAGTGGGGGGAAAGCTTGTGCCTTGGTGTTTGACCACTCTGGAGGAGCAATGAGCAGGTCAGGAACCCCCCAAAAGTCATGGGGGGCAATGAGCAGGTCAGGAGCCACCCCAAAAGTCAGGGCCTGGGGGTCCCCTGGGGCTCAGCCACTCTGTTGGGGTTTGGGGGTGGTGCTGGAGCAGGCTGGAGGGATGCCTGTGGAAGCTGGGAAGGCCAGTATAGAGCAGCTGGGCTGTACTGGGCTGTACTGGGGTGTAATCCTGCCCTTTTCCAGCCTCCCAGGAGCTGGTGTGGTTCCCCCCCAGATGCTCTGCAGAGTGATGGGGCTGCTCTGCTCCCCCCTAAACTGACCTGTGGGGGCTGCTCCTGGGGGCTCACTCAGCCCTTATTGCTGAGGTGGGAGTGAGGAGCTGCTGAGGCTGATGCCAGAGCCCAGAGGGCTGGGGATGAGGCTGGTGCTGCAGCCACAGCTGCTGTGGGACTGGAGCTTCTTCCTTACTCTGGTGATTTTCCCCTCGTGCCTCAGTTTCCCCAGTTGTGAAGCTCAGGGCTGAGCCCAGCGTGTGTCACCCATCCCAGGGCAGTTCCTCCCTTTCCACTCTGCTTCTCTCAGACCCTAAAACCTCCTGGGGCTCTCCTGGCTCCCACAGTCCTGACCCATGGGCCCTGAGAGCAGCCCTGACCCTGGAGCCCCCACATTGACCTGCCAGGAACACAACTGGCTGCCCAAGCCCCTGAAATCAGAGGAATGACCTAAAAATAGCCTGGGCTGGAACAAACTGGTGTTGGAATGGGACCTTTCTCCTCCCAGTAGCTGCTCCTCTGGGTCCTGGGTCAGGCTCTGGGATGGGCACTTGAGGAAGGACCAGGGATGGAGATGAGTGATGATGGGAAATGGCTTTTGTGGCTCTTTCCCAAAGGATGGGACCCTCTGCCCTCAGTGTGGGGCCTGGGGGGGGCTGGAGTTGATGTGGGGCCACCCAGGAGCCTGGGGGCTGCTGCTGCCTTCTGCTGGGGCTGGGAGAAGGGCCTGGGGTTTGTTTTTGTTTCATTTCTTTGCATTGCCATGGTGTTTGTTTACCTGATGTTTTTCCCTCCCTTGTAGCCAGTCAAAATGCCACCAGGCTCCAGGCTTGGCAGGCTCTGCAGTTTGGGGGTGGGGGAAACTGAGGCACGGGGTTAAAGGGGAGTCATAGGGCTAAACCTCTCCCAGGTGAGGGGTAAAGGCACCTCATGCTTGGGACACCCAGGGCTGATGGTTGGGCTCTGAGCCCCTCACCATGGGGCTGCCCTGGCACACCCAGGGCTGATGGTTCCTCTGCCAGGACATGCTGCTGGAGCTGTGGGCACCACACCAGGACCCCCCTCTGCTACCCCAGAGCCCAGGGGGCTTCGTGCTGCTCCCTGGGTGAGCTGAAATCATCCATAGAGGGGACCAGGGAGGGCTTGGCACTGGCTCTGACACCCCAAAGTGCAGCTGAGCAGAGTCATGGAGCCATTTCTTGGCTGTTTCCCCCCCACCCCAGTGATGTCTCTGGAGCTGCAGGTGGTGCTGGGCTGTGGCTGAAGGAGCCAGGACCTCAGCCAGTTCCAGCTCCCTGGGCCAGGGCTGCTTAAAGCAGGTTCTGGCACCTTGGATCCTGACCCTTATGGGCAAGGAGCCCCAAGCTGTCCCCTCCCCAGGCTGGGGGACACGATGTGATGCTGAGCTCTGCTCCCCTGCTCTGAGGAAACCCACTTGCTGGGAGCCCTGAGGGCAAAGCAGCTCCACAGCAGCTGCTTCCCCAGGAGCTGGGGCCAGTTTCAGCCACTGCTCTGCCATTTCTGCATCAATCTGCTGAGACTGAAGTCCTTGGAGCAGCCTGAAAGCAACCTGGGTGTCTGTCACCTGCAAGGGCTTGACCAGCTCCACAGCAGTCTGGTTAATGTTGGCTTGTGGAGTGCAATGGGGTGGTTTAACCCTTCCCTGTCTGGCTGCTGGGGAAACTGAGGCACAAGAGGTGTTACCACAGGCACTCCCAGGGATGCTCTTCCCATCCCACTCCCAGGCTCTGGCTGCCTTAACTGGGCCAACTGGCTTTTGTTCTCTCTTGGGCTGGTGGCCAAGAGGCCCTGTCAGCTTTTTACTGGGTATTTCTGGCCCTCCCAAAGCTGCTGCAGCCAGGAAAAAAAGGAGTTGGGACAAAGAAACCTGGGCCCCTGCTCATTCAACCCCTCACCTGAGCTCAGCTGCAGCAGCTCCAAGGGAGCTTGGACAGCAAAGGTTGGTGCTTTAGGGAAAATGTGGACTCTGGGGGGGTCCCTTCAGCCCTTTGTGGGCTCAGCTGGGAGCTGCTTGGAGGCAGCAGAGCCAGGGCTGGGGCTGAGCCTGGGAAAGGGAAATTGCCACGAGCTGGAGGAGGGGGAGGAGGAGAAAACAAAAAGGTTTCAGGGCCAGGAAGAGAGTTTTGTTTGAAAATTTATTGAAAAATGCCATACAAGAAGCAAATACTGAACACTTGGGTCTAAAAGGCTACGGCAGCTTTCCCTTTGATCCACTGTGACAGTCCAAAAGAACAGCTCCCACCACTATAAAGTCCATCTCTAAACATCTGCCAGGTTGGAAAGTTCCTATTTTTATCAAGAAGAGTGTAAACAGCTACCCTAGACAATTCACAATTGCCTTCAGAAAGGAAGAAGAGACTTTACAGAGCTCCTTCATCTTCTCACTCACTCCATGGCTCTCTGTGTCTCTTCTCTGGGTTTCTTCATTGTGTACAAGTTGCATCTCTAAGGCTGGGACACTACCACCTCCTCAGGTCATTGTATAGTGAGGAAAACAAGAAATCAGCAAGCCACAGTTTGTTAAACCCAGAGATGAGTCTTTGCCAACACACCACACACACCCCAGCTGGGTCAGGGATGGTTTGGCAAGCAGAGCTGCCCTTGCACTTCACTGGAGGAGAACTTGAGCTCTTTTTGCCTTGCCTTTCTTATAAAAACATTCATTCATATATAAATAGCTTCCATATAATGTATATTATACAATCAAGACAGTCTCTGGGTGGATTGGTGGAGTGGGAAGAGCTGGGAACATTCATATAAATAGACCTTCCTTAGGTGGTTTGCCCCTTGGAATGATGCAGCGAGAGCTGGGGGTTTAAAAACCCTCTGGAGGTGGAAAGGGGGGGTGGGCAGCCCCAGCACAGCCTCAGCTGAGGAGGGAAGAAGCTTCTTCTGCTCAGACCTTTTCTTTCCTTCCCTGGCTCTCAGGCTGTGGCAGCTGCAGAGGGGCAGAAGGGCTGGAAAACCTCCTGTGGGGACACAGCAAAGGGCAGAGAGGCCACCACTCGTTAAAAATACTCCAGAAGGAAGAACTTGGGAGGGGGGGGGATGTGTGAGAATGAACAACCTGGAAACAGCCACCTAAAATCCAGGGGTTTCCTTTATTAAATAGGGGTTTTTCTAGTCTACAAGCCCTTAACAAAGGGATGTCCAGAGTCAGGGTGAGCACAGCCCAGGGGAAAGGAAGCACCTCGTGTGCCAGCTGCTTTCTCACCCCAGAAACCTCCTGCTCAGAGCCTTCTGTCTCACTTGTGGAGCTCAGGACACCCTGACTGGACACCCAGAGCACAGCCACAGCCTCACACCACAGTGCCCCCTTCTCCTGATGGCCTTTAAGTGCTATGGACAAACTTAATTCATCCCCACTGGCTTTGGTGAAGCTCAGAAATCCTCTCAAGGACTTCCCAGTGTGGCCATTTAGCCCTCAGGGAGCTGCTCTGGGGAGAGAAGGAAGGGCCAAAAAAGCTGCATTCCCAGAAAAAGGGCCAATGCCAGGGGGATGCTCATGAGGGGTGTTTTAAGGCAAGCATTACCCAACTAAGTTGAGGACAGCAGGGACACAGACCTGTTCAAGGGCCTGTGCTGCAGGAGGAGGGAAGGAAAGGGTTATTCAGACATAAATAGGAAGACTTTATCTCTATGCTACAGCTGTGGAGCCCAGGACTCCCTAAATCCCCCCCCAAAGTGGGATGCCTGGTGCCCAGTGGAAGGCTGAGCATCAGCACAGGAGGGGATGCACCCAGAGCAGTCCCAGAAGCAGCTGCTGGCAGGGGAAGGCTGAGGGCTGGGGAAGCCCCATGGCCAGCAAGGAAAAGCAAAAGCTCTGGCAGCTCCAGCATTTTCAGCATCATGTCCCATCAATACTGACAGCTTCACTGCAATTGCACCTGAACCTGAGAGGCTACAGCAGTCCCAGGGCTGTCTGCAGCTCAACACCAAGTCCCTGCAGCCTGAGCTAAATCCAGTGACTTCTGAAAGTCATGATTCCATTTGAAAAGAGCTGAGAGAGGGGCTTTTTATTGCCATTTCCTTCCCACCCTCAGGTGAGCAGCAGCAGCAGAGCACTCCATGCCCTCAGCTACCAATGGACCACCCTGGGCAGATGAAGAGAGAGAGAGAGGGGAATAAAAGGAAAGAAATCACAGCCTCAAAGTGTCTGGGCAGACTCTTTACAAAGCCTTTGTCAATGGAAATGCTGGAAGGAGTGAACCAGGGGCACCATCAGAATGTTTCCAGGGAGCTCAGAGAGCAGCAGCAGAGGCTCAGCCCCCAGGGAAGCACATCCAGCCCCAGAAAAGCTGGTTTGTGGTGGCCCCCACCATGCTGGGACTGACCCAGCTCACTGTGAGCCCTGCCTGAGGCTGCTGCCACCACCTCTGGTAGCTCATTCCAACAAGGTGGCCACAAAGCCAAAGCTCAGCCCCTTCAGCCAGAGGGGGAGGGAGGGTTTGGTGGCACTTCCCACGAGGTTTGGCTCTGTCACCACCAGCAACACCTGCCACCTCCCTTAGATTTCTTGTCCAGCCTCTCCAAATGCAGCTTTTCAGGCCTAGGAAGGATTGTCTAAAGGCTTTTAAGTTCAGTGCTAGTGGGATATGTGGCCTGGTGGATGGGGGAGGTGTTCAGCTGTACACAGCACTGTGAGGGGAGGGGGAAAAGCAACCCACGAGTCAGGGGAAAGAAAACCAACAACAACCACCCCCTCATGGAAAACTCCTCAACACAAACAAGTGAGAAACTATGACACTGAAATCAGTTCCTGTGAATGCTGCAGAAGCCTACCTTAATAGCACTCAGAGCCCAAACACTTGGAAACACACACTTCTATGGGCTGTTGGATCTAATGGCAGCTAAAAGCAACCCCACAAAGGGGGTGGGCAGCACTCAGCAGAGACACACAGGGGAGGTGAGAGGTGCTATCACAGTCCTCTTAAAGCTCTAAAATTCACAGTATAAGATACTTGAAGCAACTTCCAGTATTCCTTAAATCTAGTCAGCTATGAAGATGTGTGCAAAGGCTACACCACAACAACCCTACTGCAGTCACACATCAGGGGCCTGGAACCCAACGGGGAGGAGACTCTGCTCAGGTCTCAGGAGCCTCCAGTTCCCCAGAGCTAACAACAAACAACAAACAACAACAAATCAAATCAAATGGCAATCAGAAATGCTGCACAAAACTCAAGTCTGAGACCCACAGGGATCTGTGCAGGGCTGTGGCTTCTCCCTGTTATCCCTGATGAGGAGGGAGGGAGTGGGACTGAAAGCCCTCGAGCCCTGGGGTGTGTGTCAGGGTCTGTGTCTGAAGAGGCTGGGAGAGGGAATGCAAAAGTGAGAAGCCTGTAAAAAATATCCAGCACAGTTAGAAATATGGCATATTTATGTGGCAAGAGAGAAAAAACAAGCCCTCCCCCACCCCAGCCTGGATCCAAGAGGATCCAGGAGAGGCTGGAAAGTCCCAAGGGAAGCGTCAAAGCTGCATCTCCTGACAACTGGGGTGAGTGTCTCTGAGTGGCAAGTCCTGTCAAGCTGAGGTCTCTGTGCTCCAGGTAGCTTCTTGGTAGTTTTGCTGGGTTTCTTTTTCCTGGCAGGAGTGCTTCCTGCAGAGAGAAATGAAGGATGTTATGGCTGCTGCCCAGGCAAGTCAAGAGCTTGGGGCTTCTGGCACTGAGACAGGGGTCAACCTTGAACCCAGAGCTCGGTGTGCTTCAGGTGCACTCAAGGGCTTTGGTGAGGCAGAGCAGCCTCAGTGCAGCAGCCACACAGCTGCTTTGAGACAATTCTGGCTCCCATCCACAGCAGAATTAGTGTGGATTTGTGACTGCTTCATCAGCTTTAAATGATTTAATGGCAACAGCCTGCGTGGGACTCGTCACCCAACAATGATCATTTGACTTCAGCTGTGACCATATTTAGCCAAGTCTGGCTTGCAGGGAGTCCAAGCCCCCTGCCCCAGGGGGGAAGCAGCACCCACCCCTGTCTCTGCAGGGTCCCCACTTACACAGCCTCACTACTCCTCTGCAATCTCTGTCTCCTGATGCACAACCACTTTGGTCACTGACATGTCTGGGTGCTGCTCCTTCGCTGCCTTGATGGCCTGAGCCAGAACCTGAAAGAGAGCACATTGCAGAGGGTGTCAGAGAGCCCTGGGAGTGGGGGGAAGAGGTTATTCCTAACTCTGGGGAGAGAAAAAGCAAGGTGATTGCACTTCAGCTGCTCAGTTTGGTGACTTTGGGTGGCATTTCTGAAAGGAAAAGCTGTTTTCTAACACCCCCCCCCCCCCCCCAAATCTCTGCACTGCCCCATGGCAGCAGATGGAGGAGAGCAATCAAACAAATCCTGCTCATTCTTCCAGCAAGTGAGATGAGAGCACATTGCACACATCTCAGACATTTTCTTTTGGAGTTAATCTCTGAATGGTGGGGGTTGGAAGGGTCCTGCAAGGCTCATTCAGCCTTAAAGCAGGTTCCCCTGGCTCAGGGGGCACAGGAACGTGTCCAGGAGGGTTTGGGAACCTCCTGAGAAGGAGCCTCCACACCCTCCCTGGGCAGCCTGGGCCAGGGCTCCCTCACCTCAGCACCAAAAGGGTTTCTCCTCCTGTTTCAGTGGCACTTGTTGTGTTCCAGCCTGTGCCTGTTACCCCTTGTCCTGGCACTGGCCACCACACAACAAAGCCTGGCCCCATCCTCCTCACACCCACCCTTTGCTACTAGTTCTTGCAGCACAGATCTTCTCCAGCCCCCATGACACAGCTCAAATGAAATCCTGATGTAACTCCCTGATGACAAAAGCAGCCCCTTCCAGGATGTGCCAGAGCCTGGGGCTGACTCAGCAGAAAGGTTTCATGGAGAACTGATGAGGTTTAATGCAGGTGCTGAGTGCTATGAAATGACCTCTGGCACTAGACAGCACCAACAGCACTTCCAAGTCACTCAGAACTGAATGCAGAGCACCCAGATGTCAGGGAAAGCTTTTCTTTCATGGTTTTGTGTTGGTTTTTGTTAAACTGCCTTTATCCACAAGGATTCTGGAATCACAACTCTGCTGCCAGCACCAGTTTGGGAGCACAATGAAGCTTTGCTGGCCCTGCTGTGTGCCCTCAAAAAGAGATTTACTACTGAAATCAGGCTTGAAGTTTCCTTCCTAGCCCAGTAATATTTCTCTAGGTTGTTTTCTGGTGAAGCTGGCTTGGGAAAGGCAGCCTGGCTCTCTGATTTGTGCCAGCTCTGAGGTCTTTTGGACCTCACCCAAGCTCCTACCTGGTCGTGGTCTACATCTGCATCTCCTGTGATGACAATCCTCTTCTCAATCCTTGTCTCTGAAATGCCACCTTTTACAGTCTGGTACAGAGGGGAAAAAACCAAACCCACTGTTAGTCTAGAAGGGAAAAGGCTTTGGAGTGCACTGGGGCTGCCAGCACCAAAACCAACGTGGCCAAACCCTGCTGTGGCACCACAGCATGGAAAGCACCAGGGAAAACCACCCCTGCTCCAAGAACAACTGGCACATGTTCCTGTTCCTGAGGCAGGGAAGAGCTTGGAGTGCCACAGGGCAGGCAGAGCCCATGGCCACAAGCTGCAGTTAACACATAAGCTACAGTCTGAACTCAGTGCAGCCAGACCTGGGAACTTCAAGCTTTATTCCAAGTACTCATCTCATTTTTTAAAGCCTTTCCCCCCCTTTTGTCCAGCTCTGCCCATCTCTGTCCTGCTGTTGCTTTGTTCTACCCTGTTCCTGTGCTGTTACCTTTGTGATCTGTGTGGTGGTGGTGCTGCTGGTGGTTTCTGAAGTGATGGTCTGAGCAGACAGCAGGATGCCAGGGTCTAAATCTCCATTGCCACCATCTGTCTGTGGGACAGAAGAAGAAGCCCTCAGTCCATCAGTGAGGACACAGCAGGGTCTGCACACTGACACAGCCTGAGGGTGGGAACTCCTCTCCATGGTGGTCAGATGGCACTGAGTGAGCTGATGTGCAGGCAGCAGAAAGGCTTGTGTGTGTCTCTAAGGCTCAGCACTAAGCCCACAGACTTTAAGGCTGGAAATGCAGGGATCCAAAAAATCACCCAGGCAGGACCTACAACAGCCCTCAGGAGAGAGGGGCTGGGGAACACCCAAACCTGGGAACACTCAGTGCCAGCCATGCTCCACACCAAGCTGCACACTTTGGACCATGAAAAGAGACCAAAGCAGTCACCCATCCCAAGTTACAGCTGCCTGGATCCATGGAGGAACACAGAGACAAGAGCACACTTTCAATCTTTCCTCCCTCCTGATGAGACTTTCACATCCTGGGCAGAGCTGGGCACAGAGCTGGGGAAGGGGCTGGAGCACAAGGGGCTGGGGAGGGGCTGAGGGAATGGGGGTGTTGAGCCTGGACAAGAGGAGGCTGAGGGCAGTCAGCAGCACTCTCTGACACTCCCTGACAGGAGGCTGCAGGGAGCTGGGGTCAGGCTCCAGGTGACAGACCTCTGGTGGGACAGGGGAAGTTGAGGTTGGAGCTGAGGCAGAACTGTTTCCCTGAGAGAGGTGTCAGCCCCTGTGCCAGGCTGCCCAGGGAGCTGGGGGAGTGATTCTATGACTCACTTTAAACCCTGCAGCAGCAAAGTCCAGACACCTGCTGAACAACTTCTTCTTTAGCTGGGCACTCTGTTCCCATCCTGCAACACCCAACCTTTGAAAGTCTGATGACAAACCTAAAATAAGTCATCCTGCCAACTCATTCTGGCCATGTCTCCCTCATGGTGCCTGACAAAGGGAGGCTGGGCAGCATCCCCAGCACAGTGGTGGGACAATATCTGGGATTACCACAAGGTGGGACCATTTTCCACAGACTGGAAGAAATCTCAGGGTATGTCACCAGCCAGCACAGGCACAGCCAGCTGCTCCCAGCCCCAGAGACACACTTGTCATTGCCCAGATAGAAATGGTACCAGAATCCCTGAATGGTGGGGGCTGGAAGCGCCCTGCAGAGCTCACCCAGCCCAACCCCTGCTAAAGCAGCTTCCCCTGGCTCAGGGACACAGGAACGTGTCCAGGTGGGGTTGGAAACCTCCTGAGCAGGAGCCTCCACACCCTCCCTGGGCAGCCTGGGCCAGGGCTCCCTCACCTCAGCACCAAGTGTTTCTTGTGTTGTTTCTTGTGGTGTTGTGTCACCAGGAGTTTCTCCTCATGTACTCCAGATGAGGCCTCAGCAGGGCAGAGCAGAGGGGCAGCAGAACCTCCCTCCCCCTGCTGCCCACTCTCTCCTTGCTGCCCCCAGGCTGCCATTGGCCTCTTGCCCACCAGGACACCTTGCTGCTCATGGTTAGTTTGTTATCACCCAGCACTGCCAGGTCCCTCTCCCAGAGCTGCTCTCCAGCAGGTCAGCCCCAGCCTGTGCTGCTGCTGTCATCCCATCAGTCACTGATGATGCTCACACCTTGGTACCACTCCACTCACATTCCCATTTCCACTCACCAGACACTCACTCTGGTTGCCTTTTCTACAAGACTTTTGGGTTGTAACACTCATTTCAGGGTGTTAAAAGGACAATCAAACCATTTATAAGCCAGTTTCTCAAGAGGCATGAAGCAGCAGCGAGAGCTGGGGAACACAAGGCAAAGCATCTCTCGTAGGTGAAAAAGCCAACTCAGGTCAACTCCATTCAGTCAAATCCACATCCCAAAGCCACCAGTGGCTGGAGAGAAACTCTGTTTGCATGCAGCTCATGAAAAAATAATTGCTCTTTAGGGACTGTCAGAGTAAAGACACCAGATACACCTGGAAATGGGTGTTCAGAGCACCACCAGCCCTGTGACTCGGGTGCCTGGGGAGAGGGAGATGCTGCTGCCTCATCCAGAGGGTTCAGGAACAAAATGCTGACTTGAGTTTACTGAAACCCCTGGAAAAGGAGTGAGAACACACCTTACCTGTGCAGCTTCATAGGTGATGGTCTTTGTCTCTGTGTGGACAATGGGCACTTCCTTGGTGGGAATCTCACTCTTGACGGCGCTGGACACGTCGGAGATGGTGACAGTCTGTGTCTTCACTAGTGGTGGCTGTGAGACAGGGTTAGAAACAGCTCTGTAAAGACCCAGTTTGGCATTTCCCCACTGCTGGCAAATGTTCTGACACTGATCTGATAAAAGCACTGTGGGTAGCAAGGTCAGCCTGGAAATCTTTGGTTCTGAGCCTCTGGGAGGACACAGTGCTCAGAGATCATGTGTGAGGATTAAACAGAGAAATCCTCCAGACCTTGCCCAGCACTGTGCCCTCAGGGCAGCCCAAGACAGGCACTGAGGGTTCAACAGGTATGTCACTATACCACACTTTCCCCTGATTATTCACTTTCTAATGACTAGAAGCTCATTGCCAGCTGCCAGTAAAAGATGACCCTCATCTACTGCTGATTAACACAGACCCCTGGCAAATAAAGATCACAGTTTGAGCAGCTTTATCCTGACTGCAAGTGAAGCTTTGTGTTACTGACAATCCTCACCACATCCTAGGCCTTCCACTTTTATTAAATCAATGTCAGACAAAACAGGAGGGTGACAACTCGAAAGAGAAGGGGAGGGGAAGAGGAATCAGCTGTTCCACCACCTGATCATGATCCAGAAGAAGACAGAGTTAGTTCAGACCCACAGTGTTTCCCCACAGGGCTCACCATCCCCAAACTGTGATTGTTAGCAGGGGAAGTGGGCACCTATTCACCACCAGCAATTAACATCAACACTGAAGCAGGCAAAAATATCTCCCATGGTGGGGAGCAGAAAGGGGAGATCAAAGCCCACGTTCACGGTGTAAAAACATGTTTGACAGCGCTTCCAATTTGCTCTGCTGCACTAAGGCTCAGTCTCCAGTGCAGCAGGAGAGGGCAAAAACCTTCAGGGATTGAAATTACATGCCTTCAGAGCCTAAATATCTCCCTTTTAGGGGATGCCACAGGATGCTTTGATCAAAGAAAGGCAAAGGGTGCTGCAGCAACTGTATTTAACGCTGAGATTAATTGAGAGGGGCTTGTGTTCAGTGCCAAGATGAACTGAGAGGGGTCTGTGTGCTGTGCCTGTGGGAGGTGAACCATCTAATCAGCTCCAAGCACGAGTCAGAGCTGAGCAACACACACACACGACCCCTCTCTGGGTGGGGGCATCTGCTTGCTGCAGTGTTTGGCTTCCCAGTCCCAAGCCAGCCGGGTGTGGGGAGAGGCGCTGGGGCTCACTCACTACCTGGAAGCAGCGAATGACTGTGGGCAGCCCCTGAGCACCAGCCGACTCATGCCACTGGCCATTTAGCTTCCTAAAGGCCAAGCTGTCTTCTCCATCCTCTGCCACCTCCTCCTCTGCTGCCCAGGGCTGCTGGGGGGCCACGGTGGGGCTGGTGGGGGGCTCCAGCTCAGAGAGCTCCCAGTCCGCATCCACACTAAGGCCCTTTCCACATCTCAGGTCCTCCTCGCTCACAGGGAGGCTGGGAGGTGCTGCTGCCTCCTCCTCCTCCTCCTCGCTGCTTAGGGAGGAAGCACCAGAGTCACAGCTGGGAGAAGGCTCAGAGGTGGGTGGCACTGGGGTCTCACTAAAAGCTACCGACTGCTTTGAGCCCTCCCACGCCAAGGCAGCGTGCCCACTGCTGCTCTCTGCCACTGCAGCCACATCCTCTCTGGAGAGAAAGCCACTCATTTTCTACAAAGAACACACAAAAAAAAGCCAGAGAGAGAGAAAGAAAGAGAGTGTTAGGGACAACAGGAGGTCATGAAGCATAAAACTGGCAAAACATTGGCTTCTTACGCTCTGTCCCCTCTCCAGTGACACGTGCAACAGCAGCGGGCTGGACACCTGAAAGCGTGGCAACCTTAGTGCCCTGCAATGCACCCCATGCACTGACTGCCAGGGCCTTCCTGGTGCATTAATCACCCACCCTCCTGAAGTGTAAGGAATGAACAGTAACTCTCTGCACCTAAAGGAAAAGCCACCACCAAGCACTTCTGCTCTGCTTGGAAACAGGAATCGCTTCAGGGTAGCAAGTGGGGACTTGCACACATCCCAAATCCAGGTGTGCAAGGAAACTCCCCAGCCTGCACCACAAGCACAGCCCAGTTCTGCTTGTAGCCTCTTGCACATGGAAGAATAAAAGAATCAGCCCAGAATGACTGTGCACAAGAAGCCACAGAGCCTGTGCTTTGCTCCTCTCCTCAGCCCTGGGAACGCTCACACCTCTGAGCAGCCTCTTTGCTGTTGTTGTCTCCAGGATAACCAACACAGATTTGGTAAGAATATCTCCAAGTGAGTAGTGAAATCAACTGCTTCAAGTACTGAGAGGCTCCTGCACCATTTCTGTGGGATCACCCAAACTTCTGTGACATACTTTTACCCCAAAAGCAGCTGGTGCTGCTCTGTGGTAGCTCAGCCTCCTGAAGGTACCATGGGACTGGTATTTGTGATGGGGCACAGGAGAGAAGACACCTAATGAAGCACCTCAGCCCCCCAAGAGGCAAGCATGGCTACAGCAGCCAAGCTGTTTGGGAAGAGGGCAGAAGGGTTTAAAGGCTGGTGCCATCCTCTCTCCATTCAGCTCCTTAGAGAGGTCTCAACTAGATCTTAGATTTCTGGGAGCCCTCTGGCCAGGAGGGAAGCAGCAGAGCCAGAACTAAAACATGGGTGAGAGAAAGCTTTAGCTCAGCTCTTTGCTCAAGATGCCTGAGTGAGGAGCACCTCAAACACACCCAGAAGCAGCACTGAATCGTGGCTGTGGTCCTGCCCTGGGCTACAAATGGGGTTTCTGTCATCATTGCCATGGAAAGCTGCCTTGGAGGAAGGGCAGAACAAGTAGTTATGGGCACCTCTAATTTCAACCCAGATGGAAGCTGTGGCATCATCCAGCATCGAGGAACAAGGAGGGAAAACCCCCAGAGGGATGTTGCTTCATCAATGCCATTATCATTTCTTCTCAATAATTAACCTCATGGTTGATTTCTGGCAACTTTGGGTAAAAACAGCCACCCATGTTCACCCAGGAACAGGGATTACATCTTCACAAAGGCACAGCAAGTCCATTTTGTCTCATTTCAGTGGTGATATTAAGATGAACAGAAGCTTCTGCTTCACTTTCTATTAAGAAGATTCTCTGGACAACCACAAAAACCTCTCATCTTCTGGGCTTCAAATGTGAGGGCTGAGGGCTGTGGCTTATCCAGTCCGATGCATTTGCTGAACAGCAGATGCTTTCACCCTGATGGACACCATCTAACAGCAGGGTTTAGCTGTATGTCATGAACAGGAGCTGCTTTATGGAGGAGCAAATAGATGCTTATTTTAGTATCACTTCAAGGGATGACTCCTCCATCATTCCTCCTGGGTATTTTTGTGTCCATTAGCATTTCAAACCTCTTGGGCTTCTCTTAAGGTTCTTGGGATGTTGCTCAGGAAAATGCATGTAACAGGAGGGAAGGGACAGGGATCAGCACTGGCATGACCAGGTCAGGCCACACACACAGGGAAGTGTTATTTCTGATGGAAAAGCACTTCCATATGTGTTCCTCTCAAGGTACAGTCACTCCCAGCCTCATCCTGCCTGACACAAGGCATCAACACATCACAAAGCAGAAGGGAGGGTTATCAGCTTCCAACACCCATGTCTTCATCTTCCTTGAAAATGTCAGATTACATACTGATCTGTCCTTAATTATATATGTTAATGCTTGCACATTAATCACAGGATCTTGAAAAGACACAGTACATCTTCTGGGATTGAATGGAAAATGCCTTGAGGAGGAAGATTTCCTTACACACCAGCTGGGGGATTGCTCACCCAAGAGGCAGAATCACAGCTAAAACAAAGCAGATTAAGTAGGATCTATTGAAGAGACAAACGTTTAGAACCAGTCAAAACAACTTCCCAGCTCCCTTTGGTACACAGACAACATCATTTGCATTTGGCAAGTGTCTTGTGTTGGTAACAGCATCAAAGAAGGGAAAAGCTTCAACGGAGCCCGAGTGCAGTGGCAGAGCCAAGCGTGCAAGCTGCAGAGGCACAGGGGAATCCTGATAAGATCAAGGGATCAGAAGCATTTTTGTTCTTGCTTTCCTGTTCTACCAGCAAGAAGACAGACTAATTGAAAGGTGTTTGTTTCTGTATCAAGTTGTCTATTTATACACACTTTACAAAGACCCCTTAACAACCTGTGTTTGTTCCTTGTTTAAAGGTGCAGTTTGCAGGTTGGCTAGGAAACATTATCTTAAATTAACCCTCCCCCACCCAGGAATTCAAATATGTTACAGATTCTGATCTTATCAAGATTTATTTCAATTGGCAAATGCAAAAGCCTTCCTCTTGCCAGGGCTCAGATCTGCAGAGTTCCAAGCTCTCCTTGAGACCCCACGAAACCTGGGACTGCCCGAGCTCCTCTCCACAGGCACCTTTCCAGGGATGCTCCAACCAAACACCAAGCAGACTGCTCACACAAGCCATAAGCAGCAGAAAGAAAATACAGGCCAGGATGCAGAGCCCCAGAAGAAAACAAATGGAACCAGACGTGAAGGTGACTGAAACACCACCCTGGGAAACACAAACCTTTGTGCCCCCGGGGCTTGATTTCAGCCTTGCAGTGTAGTAGGTGCCACACAGTCATTCAGGCTGGGGATAAATTAATAACAGGCTTCATTGCTCAGCTGATACCAGCAACCAAAAGGATTTCTTTTTCTCACAAAGTGGATTTTGCACCCAGTTGCTTGCCTGTGTTTTTTAGGAACATACTCATTTGGCTGAGGGTACCTTCATGTGAAGCAGCTGCCCTGTGCTGCAGCTCATGTCACTGCCTCTCTCCCCAGAACTACTCAATCTCCCTCATCCCAAAGCAGACTCCTGTCCTGCAGGAAACTTAAGGAGTGCTAAGATCCTCTGAAACCTGCCAATTACCAAAGGCATTTGATAAAAATGTATAAAAGCACAAAATCCCAGTGCACACCGACTCCCTGCAGCCACCCCATTCGATGCCGTGACTCTCCCAGTGCCATTCTTGCTCAGTGTGGCACTGCAGGCTCCCCACAGGTGCATGTTATTAGGTTATCCCCATAAAAAAGCATCCACATCAGCTAACAGGCTCGCTGTGACCATCCACAGATGCACAAGTAGGTGACACTGCTTTTGCAGCTAACCACACTCACCAGTGAGAACTCCCAGATCAAATGGTGCTCAATCTCACAGCTGTCAAAGCACTTGGGTAAGAAAGCATTACAAAGCACAAGAGATCCTCATTTTGCAACACCTGCTGTGCCTTAAAGATGAGAATTTAAAAGGTTCAGAGCTATTCAACAAACCCTGGGCATTTGAGCAATGATGGTCATTACCTATAGACTTGCATTTATAGAGGGATGGGTTGAATTGCCATTGATGTGATGACACCATCCTGACCAGCCTGGTCAGACCAGAGAGGGGGATAAAAGATGATTTGACCAAAGTTCAAAGCAAGGCTGGAAAATACACAGAATGCTACAAGCATAGACAGAGTCACTTTGTGCTGTGATGAACAAGAACCCCAGGATATCACAGGATACACAGCAGCCACCTCCAAGCTGCTGCATCCACTGCTTTGCAACATGAAACCTCAAAAGTAATACTTAAGTTATTAAAATGAAGCTGCTGTGCAACAGGATTCCTCTCTCCATCCACCCTGATCCCCTTCCCATCCCTTTTGTTGGGTAGGTACCTCTGGATGAGGAGCTTCTTATTCCAAATGCCCTCTGCAGAGAAAAAGCTGCTAGTGGCATCACAAAAACTGCCTCTGGCTTCATGCAGCAGCAGCAGCAGGTGAAAAGAGAGTGAGGAGACTGGCAGGGTTTAGAACTGCCATCAGGTTTCTGCTCTGCTCTGGTACCAGGCTCACCCAGGAGAGCAGCTGCACAAGCCCTTGGGCTGCTCCACCACAGCCAGACTCTTGTCTGTGATTGCTGTGAATCTTCCTGTGGTTGCTTGTGGCTCCACAGAAGGAGCTCAATGGTTTATCCAGAGGTGAACAACCTCCCAGAAGGCAAGCTGGGAGTTCTAATATTAAGACTGACTCTTGGCACAGTCTCTAGATACAACCCCAGGCAGCTTCAAGCAGCTAAAGCCCAGGCAGAGGCTGGCATTGTATTACACCCATGTAACTGGTGTCATGTGGTTCATCAGGAACGTGGCTTCTTCACTTACAGAACCAGAAAGGAGCATTTTTGTCCTCAGATTACTGCAACATGTGGGGCAGAGGCTCTTGCAGCTGCATTGCACAGACCCTGCAACGCTTCTGCTCTAGGGACAACTTTCTGCAAGCTGTTCTTTCCCCATCACTCAGTCTCAGAAGCGAAGGAGGAGAAGGTGGTAGTGTTACATCATTTGGTAGAGGGCTGAACATCTGACCCCTCTGCAAACAAAGCCTTTCTTAAATCAAGCCAGATTTAATCCTCAATCAAATTATTCTGACCACTTTGAGAGTGAGCACTGCTTCTAACTGCAGCTTTGCATGTTCCCTCTCCCCAGGAGCACAAAACCCACACAGGAGAGTGTCCAGCACATCCACCACCCTGAAAGCAACCAGTAATGACCCAGGGTCTGGTGGTTGCTGGTGTGAGAAAGCAAGAGAGGGTTAGTGTGAGGGAGTCAGTCATTGACACGAGTCACAGGTACCTGTGTTGTTAATAAGCAGTGGAAAGAAGCAGCTGATTGGCAATAACATTTATTAATGATAAATGTACATATTTACAAAGGGAAACATCTGAGAAAAAATACAAAACCAAAAAAGTGTTCCAAAAGAGAGCATTTCAGGTAAAAAAGAAAGTGGTTTTAGTCCTCACAAGCTGATCCCACACAACCGTGTACCACTGCTAGAAGGTCCCAAAGTGGCACAGACCAAGGCTAGTCCTTCCCTCCAGCTTCCCAAACACCAGACACAAACAGGGGCACAAGAGAAACCACCACTGCTGGGTTCTCCAGTGTCACCCACTGCCAAGTGCAGACCAAAGAGCTTCTAAATGAATCCTTTGGGCTAAACCTTTCCAGAAAGCATCCTCCTGCCTCAGTCTCTAAGTCACAACAGGTTCATCAACTCATGTCCAGGATAAAGAAAACCCAATAGACCAGTGGAATAACTCTGAGTGACAAATCACTGACCTTTATGTGAAGTGAAAGACACTTTTGCCCATAACCTCCCTGAGGAGCCCTGGGGAAGACACAGCAAGGGCATCCCAGCCTCTCTCCTGCAAACACCAACTAGTCCTTCAGTGCCACGCAGAGGAAATCCACCTCTCCTTGTTATTTCAGGGTAGGAGATAAATATTGAGTATCTACTTTTTAGAGTCATCACTAGTTACTGCAGAAGCTGCCAGGGAGAAGAGCTGATCTTGGCTTAACTCTGTCCCCTAACCTGCCCTGCCTATAGAGTCCTCAGCTCACCTACTGACCCAGAGGGTAAAGTCTTGCCCAAGGCAGGAGATGCAGCCAATGCTCTCAACTATCTGTTCACTTTCAATAACATAGAAGAAAAAAGGGATGTTTTACAGTAATGCAGAGCTCAAACATCACCAGAGATCATCATACCAGAGCCTGATCCCTAAGGCTGTCTCAGAGCTGAAGCTGAGCTTCAAGCCATCAGCTCTGCCACACTTGCTGCTTCAAAATATTCACATCCACCTTTTCCTAGAGCATGAGAGCACAAGAGACTGCTTTGCATTTTATCTGGTGCTCAGAAGAGATGGCATCAGGGTCAAAGATGGTTCACAAAGTGAGAGTGGAGCCAACCACCAACTTTGCTAATGGAAAATGCTGCAACCTTGACAGCTGCTGCCTGGATCCCACAGGTCAGCCCCAAAGGACCCAAGAGCCACACCACAACACTCTGGCAATGCCTAATGAATATCAAACCTGCTGCCAGTCTTACTGTAGCTGTGGCCCCAGCTGAAATGTTAACTCTGCAGCAGGTCATACTGAAAAACTAGGATTTCTCCCCCAGTCTGGATGAAGTCAGCCATTTCCAGCCTCCCTTTGAAGGGATGGCTCTGTGCTGCACCACACAGACTGGCACTGCACCAGCCCTGGGCTGTGTGACTGTGTTGGGGGCAGTGCCTGGGGGTGCTGCTGGTGCTCTGCAGCAGGTTTGTTCCTGAGGAAAAACAAGAGAGCAAAGTACACACGTTGGTTCCTTTATAAAAACCCTGAGACTTCTGCCCTTAAAGAATGCTAGAGTGAATGTACTCTCCCCTGTGCACAGGAGGCATCCCAAAATCCCTCCTTTCAGTGCAGGCATCAAGGGAAAAGGGTGAAACCAGGAATCAACCAGCACAGCACCGACACGTACGAGATCTGTCACGTGCAGGAAGGGGATATCTAACGATGTGCAGGAGTAAGACCACATGGGGGCTGCCACAGGGCATGACTCTAACTCCCTGTGCCTTACAAGCAAAAAAAAGCAGAGGAGCAACTGGCAAAGGGTTTGGGGCACATGGCTGAGGTGCTGAACCGATGAGGTTTCTGTTCCCGATCAGCTCCGAGCTTTCTCTGTCAGAAGAGATCACACCCAGCTGGATGGACACAGGTAAGTGGCCGTGAAACTGCCACAGAAATAGAAAGCATTTGTTCAGTTCCTTTATACTCTGCAGTGGTAATTGTCATATAAATCCCAAAAATGTTCCTGAGCATTCTCAGAATGTGAAGAGTCAAAGCTCTCATGCTGAGGACACCCAGCCTGGTCTCAAGATTACAAAAAGAGAGAGACTGTTGTCATTAAGAAGTCCAAGAACTGAGTCTAAGTGCATCTCTCATCACTCTGGGATAAGGTAACCTGAGCACTATGTTCAGACATTACTCTGGGCAAAGACTTTGAGACTTCAGGTCCTGTGGAAATGGTAGATAGAGCTAGAGAAACCGTGGCTCTGCCAATGCCACTGGTACAGCTCCAAAGCACTGAGCAAGGGTTCAGAAGGACAGCATGCAGTAACCTCAGCTGTGCTCAGGGCTCAGCACAGCAGCTGCCCCAGCAATGGCTTTTGGAAGGAAGCAGGTGTGTGGCTAAGCTGCTCCTCTCCAGCAAATACAGATAGAAAACAGGCAGAGAGAGATCTGGACAATTCCTGCCCTTCCCCCACCACGTCAGGTGTGGGGAGAACAAACAGTCTGTTTTTCATCATGTGCATCACAATTCTGAGGAGATTCAGGCAGAGAATCCCAGCCAGAAGCATCCCCTGGGTTTTGTCCATGCTGCATCTTCTGCCCAGCATGTGGCACCTCAGCCTCCTTCCTCAGCTCTCCCACCTCTCCTCTCCAGGACCCACCTTCTCCAGATGGTCTCCCTGAACTCCACACTTGCCTGCCCAACAACCCAGCGACTTCCACACTTCCAAGCACTAAAAAGAGGAAGACTGTGTCTTAAAGGCAGTGTATTGCCAAGGGAAGAACACTTTCCAGTGAAAAAAATCAGCATCCTCACAAACCAAAGTCCTAAAGGCACAAACTGGTGAACTAATCAGAGCAGGTTACGAGAGTAACTGGAAAGGTTCCTGTAAGGTTAAAACAAAGGGTTTCACTAGCAAGCAAAGGTTCTGAGACAGCACTTAGAGAGCCTCAACCTCTACAGTGAGAGCAAGAGTCCGTGACACACCACGGTCCTTCGGATCAGACAGCACATGCCACATTTGCCTTACATGTCTTTTTCCTGCAAGCTTGTCAGTTGGCTTCCTAAATAACACTGTTCACACAGGTACAGATCTACAAAGGGTTATAAATACAGGTAGTTATATATAATCACACATTTCAGTCCCTGGCATGAAAGTCTGCTCCTTTCTCTTGTGAGCTGCTGGAGCAGCTGCCAACGCTGAGGGCACTGGTGGCTGTTCCCAGAAGGAACTGTGTCTACAGCAATCCTTCAGAGAACACAACAGAAAGCTTGTTACTGCTGAAAGGAGAAGCAATTGGCTCAGTTCAGGCCCAGAATCACTAGATACAGAAAAGAAACCCCTTAGACACAAAGTCCCACCTTCCCTCCAAGTTCTGCTCATCACTGAGCCCACACAGCTCAAGCAGGGTAACTGGGATAAACGTGAGCATGGTCCAGACATTTACATTTGTAGGCAAGAAACATCAAGCAGCATGCAAGGGCTTTGTTAGAGGAGTCAAAAGGATGGATGGCTTTAACATTAGGAGTGTGTTCTGACATGGTAAAGTCAACATGCTAACAGAGGAGACACACTCAACAAGAGGCTGCTCCATTTCTGTGACCTAAGCAAACATGCCTTGGGTAGCTCAACACAAATTGAACCAAACACATCTGAAGTGCACCACGGGCACCACACCCAGATAAATGAGGAATCTATGTTCAGAATAAATACTCCCTTGCCATGGGAACCTAGAAGACGATGTACTGCCTTGGAAATGAGAACAGGGGTGGGAGAGGGAAAGCTTCCCCTGCTGGGAAAAGGGAAAGGTGCCTGTGCCCGTCTCTACGTTAACACCACCAGCAGCATTGATAACCAGCACTTTTTATTTAGACATCAACCTCAGCTTCCTAAAAAAGGAGTGGTTATGGATTAGATTCAGCAGATTGGGTCAGTATCAGATGTTTTTGGCCTTGTCAACATCTTACATCTCAAACAAGCAGCTCAAAAGCAAGTCTTCAGCAATCGCTACGTGAAGTCTACGGGGGCTGAAGAAGCAAAACCACCTCCTCCCACGTTTATTTCCACTCCCCATCTGCCCTCTGACAAGCAATGGGTCAAAGAATTTGCTTTTTGCACAGCAGGAAAACTTGAGGATGGCCCTGGCAATCCATGACCACTCCTGGCAGGTCCCAGCTCCCAGCCACACAGCGACAACACAGCGGCGTTAACACAAGGGTCGTGGGGTGTCCCTCCCCGGGACAGCGAACGACGGGGCTCAAAGACCAGCACAAGGAAAGATGCAGCAGAGGCCACGGCCAAGAAATTCAGGAGCTTTGGTCTTGAGGTTTCAACGTGACCCTGTTGCCACTCAGAGAAAGAGCAGCCACCAAACAGTCAGTGCTACGACCAGGAGAAAGGACATCATAAAGGGAACGCGTGGAGAAGGAAAAATGCTAGAGTACAGTTGACACTTTCTGAGTGATTTCTGCTCTTCAGGAATTGGAATAGAAACCTTTGGAAGAGTTTCTTCACTTGCTTGCTGGGGAAAGGCTGTCTCAGTAGGTATCTCCTGCTTTTTTAGTTTGTCTTCATCCTGTACTAACAGAGGACGCTCCTGTGTCTGCTTTCGTGGTAGAAGATCAAGAAAGACAGAGAGAGATGAACAAAAATGACAGATGGAAAGTGCCCAAAAGTGACACTTGGAGGTGTGCAAAGTGTTAGGACAGCTTTCCTCTCAACACAACAACAAACTGCCCTGGGGAGCAGAGCTGCTGGTGGCTCAGGTAGCACCAGCCTTACAGCTACAAAACCTGCTCCTCCCTGCAGAGCTCGGCGCCATCCGTGTGGGGATCACGCCTGTTTCAGCCCTCCCCAAAAGAGAGTGTGCTCAAAACCTCCTCAAGTGTTTTGGAGTTGTAATGGTTGATAAAAACAAACTTCTGAGGCATTAGAAATAGAAATGGCAGTAGTAGAAAACGTGGGCTTTGACAGCTTCCTATTCTACAGCGCCCCTAAAGCCCAGCCTGCGGTCAGCACCACGGAACACCCCGACTGCAGGGCAGGTACAAAGTTCTGACCACAGTAGCAAAATCTGGATTGTTTTGAAAACTCTGCTGGAATCAGTGGAAAAAAAAATAGCTCATCTTAGAAACCCCCAGCATGGAACAGGTGGGATGGCAGTGGCAGCATTGCAAACTCTCCATTTCCCTCCACCTTTTGGCACTTTTGTTTCTATGTAACGTAAAGAACCAGAATGAGTAAAACCATCATGCAGGGGGCTTTAGTGCTTTCATCAGAGAAAGAAAAGACTGTGGGGAAAGGTTGCTCTTCAGTAATTCTCCACCTTTATAGTTTGCCAGGCCTGGCCAAACTTGAGTGTTCCTAGGAGAGGAAAAACTTGGCTCTAAGCTCTCTCAGCTGAGCGAGCCTCCTCTGATCAGTGCGGTACTTTGAGACTGGCTCTTTGCACACCCCTAAGTGATGAGTATTGGGGAGAAAGTAGCTGGGAGACTGGGCAGCAGAAAGGAAATAGAAAATGCAAGAGTAATATGATCATTAAAACAAACAAACAAACGAAAAACGGAAAGAAAGACAACATAAAAAGAACAGGGTACAGTTAAACTTCCGTCATTGCTTTGCTCTCCGAATACACGGTTTACATCTTTCATGCAGCTCTTTTTGAACCAGCCATGCACCAAAAGAAGCAAAATTGGAAGCTGCAAAAGCTGCAGCAGTGCAAAAGTCCTCTCAGTGTGAGCTATGAAACTACTTCATGTAGCCAAAAGAAAAGAAAATGTTATCCAGCAGCTGCTGTTGAGTTTTCGCTCGGTGCCATTGCGAGAGCAAAAGTCTGGTTCAGAAGCACATATCAGAACAGCAGCTTTACCTCAAGCCCACCAACCTGTCTCTCAGAAGACAGCACAGTGACTTTCTTGACCTGGACACACAAAGCGTGTTAAGGTTCAGTTGTCTTGCAATAAAACACAGAGGAACAGCAGAAAAGCAGCCCCTGGCAGAATACCCTTTGGCCACCACAGCAGGGTGGAGATAGCACCATGAGCAGGAGGAACGGGATTGCTTTGCATCTTTGGATTTGCCATCCTCAAACAGTTGGGTGTTCTTTTAGTAATCAATGACAATGGCAGGTAATAAACAGTCATCAAGGGGTTTACCATCCCTTAAACATGTGCAGGGGAAGGTCAGCAGGCACCTGGCAAAGATGCATTTCTGGCAGTTCCCAGCAGAACGTGTCCACCTTCACCTCAGAGCAAGAGAGGAGCAGATGAAGAGGGAATTGCCAGAAATACAAACCCAGGGCTGACCCCAATTCTGGCATCACCTTGGACCACAGCAGCCTTAGATGAGGAAAGACCACAGCATCCACTTAGCATCAACAGCAGCTCCCCTAAGACCTCCATGCAAGAAATCCTTCATCGTAACCAAGAACATAACTGTTGAACTGCTGTTGGGGAGCTTCAGGGCCCCTGCTCTATCCCACCCACACATCCATCAACTGCCTGGCACTGTGGGCAGAGCTCTGCCAACCCTGCAGAATCCACACTGAGACTCAGCAACCACAGAGGAAAGCCCACCCAAGGGTTAACCAGGGGAATTCCAAGGAGATCAACCTTCCTTAGGTCATTTGGGGAGGGGTTGTTGCTCTAATAGGGAAAAAATAAAAACCCTGTAACTGTGATGGCTTCTCACTAGGCTTTGAGGACTCCATAGGAAACTTGGCCCTAAAAAGCCTTTGTACCTGTTCTGACAACCCTCCCTCCACTGCAGGATTCTTTCTGTTTGAGAAGCATGTCTCTTGCAATGGTTTGAAGATGAAAGGCACACTCATGTGCAGGGCTGTGGGCAGGAAGGGGAGAAGCTAAGCTGAAACCAGGAGAGAGTCTCCAGCTGCCAGCACTGCAGCCAGGAGGCAATTTTTCAGTTGTAATGAAAAATCACATTTCTTATTTAAGAGGCTGATGAGCACAGGCTCCCATTACAGTTCTACTCAAGGGCTTCACATCTGAGCTGGGTAACACCAACATTAAACAGAGAAGCTGTCTGTTATCCAAGAAGAAACCAGTTGGCAGACAGATCTCTGCTGCTCCAATTTGGTTTCTTTGTAAAATTACCTTTTTGTAAGGAAATTAGCAGAAAAACTGTGAGTGTCTGTGGCTACTGACACACAGACACTGCTCCTGCAGGGAGAAAGCTTTCCATCACAGCCCTGCCGTGGCCACCTGAGGAGTCTTCCACAGCAAACCAGCACCTGCAGATCCTAATGCAAAACTAAACCCAAGGACATAGTGGATTAACTGGAGAATGAAGTGACTTTTGAAAATGGATACTATCCTAGTGCTTCTTGACATTAGCTACTTGGGTTTGGGGTCTTTTTTTGTCCTCACATTTTAGGGAGGTGTCTCCAGAGGGACAGGGAACTGCTGGGGAAAGGCCAGTGCAGGGACACCAAGATGCTGAGGGGACTGGAGCATCTTCCTTATGAGCAAAGGCTGTGGGACCTGGGGCTGTTCAGTCTGGAGATGGCTGAGGGGGGATCTCAGTAATAGTGACAAATATCTCACTGGTGGGTGTCAGGAGGTTGGGGCAGCACTTTTTCTCTGTTGTATCTGGTGACAGGACAAGGGGTGATGGGAAGAAGCTGGAACACAAACAGTTTCATTTAAATATAAGGAAAGAGTGCTGAGGTGAGGTACCCTGGCACATGCTGCCCAGGGAGGGTGTGGAGGCTCCTTCTTGGAGCTCTTCAAGACCCACCTGGACACGTTCCTGTGTACCCTGATCTAGGTGGAGCTGCTTCTGCAGGGGGGTTGGACTGGATGAGCTCTAAAGGTCCCTTCCAATACCCACCATTCTGTGATTCTGTGTATTCCCTGGCAGCATCAAAACCAGGTGAATAACTCTTTCATTCTTTTCTACACACACACAAACGCCCAACATCATTATGACACTACGACCACGGCATCGACCCTCTCACAGACCACGCCACGTGTCAGAAGTCAGTATCAGCTCTTAAAATTCAACACAACTGGCAACTCAGGGGAGCTGAGCCTGAATCCTAGGTTGCAAAGCTGTCCCTTGGAATAGCACAGTGCACAAACACCCCCCTGCCACCGAGGTACTCACTCCATCTGCTCCCGTGGGGATCTGCCCGTTGACGTTGAGGGTCCGGAACGGGGAGTGAGTGGACAAACGTTTGTCCCATTCACTCGGTCGAGGCTCTGGGACAGACTCCATAAAGTTCTTCTTCAGCTCACTGATGTTGGCATGATGCTTCTTTATTTCTTCTTGGGTCTTATCTAGATCCTATTAGTAAAAGGACAGGGTAAGTGACAGGACACAGAGGGGCTGCCTGTGAGTGCCACATAGCAAAGCTGCGCTCAGCAGAGCTGCTGCTGACTTCCATCAATTGTGCTCACATTGCAAACACACAAAGGGAGTGTCCTCTCTCTCCTTTCCCCTCTCCTCTTTCCCCTGGTACTCACTGGGATAAGCTGCCATCAGCATGGAGCAGTGGCTCCTCCAAGAGCAGGTGTGCCATGGGTTCATCTCAGGCGACACCAAACCAGCTGAGGTGTTATCTCACAGCTTCTCCCCACATGGGATTTGGTTTTAAGTTATGCTTGCTTATTTAATTTAATGCCTTTAAATTGAAAGGGTTTGCTTTCTCTTCCCTCAACCACCCTGAACATTCACAGCTTTAAACTCAATTAATGTGTAAGAAAACGTTTTGCCAATGTCATTTATTCTCTTCATACCTATTTCTCTTTCATCCTCCCAGGCTTTATCTTTGGTCCCAGAATCACTCTCCACTCCTCACCTTTCTCATCTCATCCCTCCAGGAGCTACCACAGGAGGATTTGAGACTTCTGAAATGAAGCTGACAGCTCTTTAAAAAAAAAATCCAACTGAGAATTTACACCAGATCAATCAAGAAACTCCTGATCAAATTCTCCACCTGGGAAGAGCCACATTTCTACCCTGTGATGCCAGTTTACAGTACAAATGTACAGACTTCAAGGCAAGTCAGCTCTCTTTGGCTAGTTTAATAATACCCCTGTGAGCAAACCAGTGTGTTGAAGACAAAGCTTTTGCATTAAATAGGCATTAGCCAAACAACAACTTCACTGGACAGTGCCAAAAAGCAGAAGCTTCACCCATTAGAAAGGGGGAAATTCAGGTCAGCAAAAGCATCCCTGGGCAATGTCACTGTTTCTGTGCTTTTCTGGTCATTACTCAGCCCATCAATTTTAGAGGATGGAAGAGAAAAGGCATCTCTAAAGGAGGGTCCCCCCCAAATATCAGTTTACACAGGACACACTGCTCTCTCCCTTTGCTAAGCTACAGCTCCAAATGCCTCACTGACATTTACTCTTTTCCTGGGGGAAAAAGCCAGTTTTGGCACCTAACCCAGATGAAAGCACAAGGAGGCAAGTGCCTGCTAGGTAAAAAAAAACACAGACAAATCTGCTGAGGACTCCAGGGTAAAGCCCTCCCCAGGCCCAGGAGCCCTACAGTTGCTCCTGGTTTAGAGAAGAAAGACCACCTTGGCTATCCACCACTGAGCCAGAGCTGGTCCTGGGAGGGTTTGCAGAGAAGCTAAAGCCACGAGGAGCTATGTGGGAACCACAATGGGTCCTGAAAGCATGTGGAGGAAGAAGCTCTCCAGGTGTTAACACTTCTCCTCTTGGTTGGCCCTTTTTGTAAGAACACAGGGTGTTAAACAGCTTCCAATAAAATCAAGCAGCAGCTTCAGGAGTGTGAGGTCTGCTGGAAAAACATCTCCTCTGCCAAATGCATGGATTGCAAAAAATCCCTCAAACCAAGGAGTAAAAGGGGGGAGCTGCTGGGGTCAGCTCTTTTGCAGGAGAGGGCTGGAGCACCTGCAACAGAACGGGTGGGAAGGGCAGTGGGGGGAGAATGGGCTGTAGAAAGGGCTGGGTGCCAGAGCCAGGTTTTGGACTACCAGGAAAAAGGGGTTTAGAAGCAATGAAAAAGCTCTGATTGGGGTTGGGGAGATGGAGCTGTTGGGAGTTGGGGTAGAAAGTGATGGGCACAGTGTTGGCAGCGCTCCGGAGGCAGCTGAGCCCTGCTCCTCGTGCTGCAGGGCTTTCACTTGTGGCCAAAAGCTTCAGCAGCCAAAAAAACTTCTAAAAAATACCCCAAAATACCCCAAAGCTGCAAAACTTTAAAAACTGAGATGAGGAGAAGGCAGTTAGTTCACTTCTCTTGCAAGAGATACCATCAGGGAAACCCTACCAGCTGCTGGTGCTGCAGTTTTGAGTAGAAACACAAAACACGGAGTATCAGAAGCCACAAAACATCTTCCATAACACAGTGTATTAAAGAGAGTAAAATATATGATTGGCCTGGTCTGTTCTGAGACTGTGCTGAGGCAAAAGCAAGTGGAAAAGGCTCCCAAAGCTGATGGGAAGAGCTGGATGTGGAGGGATGAAAAGGCCTCGCAAGCCACCCACGGCCACTGAGCTCCCACATCGGCTCCAAGGGGACCTGGCACTGATGCAGGATGGGGCCTGGGGAAGGGTTAAAGATGATGCAAAGGCAAGGAGGCGTTGGCAGGAGGATTGCAATGCTGCCAGCATCAACATCCAAAGGGGGGATTTGCTCCTGTCTGAAGAAACGTGGACACAGCAGTGGCCTGAATGCCACAGAGGTGACAGTTTCACCTGCACCTCACCCTGAGTTTGGCATTTTCACAGATTGTCTTTTCCCCTAGGGAAAAAGAAGCTTGAAAATGCTTCCCCCATCCTTTCCCACCACGATTCATGTTGCTGTGAGCACCCAGTGGGTCCAAGAGCAGACCTGAGCTCTGCCAATCATATATTTTAGGTAAGTATGAGAGAATGAAAGTCAGAAGAGGTAAAAGGAAGAATGCCTGCACATGTCAGGTTTTACTGTCACCATGCAAAAGCATACTTAAAGAAATCAATTAACAGTAAGAAAAAAACCCCAGGTCTTTCATGCAACAGCATGCAAAAAGAAAGGCAGCAGCAGAAGAGGAAGAAGAAGTTGAGTGCAGATGCAGAAGGTCTAGCAAACGCAACTGAAAAGAAGCTTCAAGTTCATACAAACCTCCAACATTAAATTGCTATGCCTGATATAAATGTTTTCACCATCTAGCCTCTTTGATCTTTTCTGTGAAAATGAAAGAAAAGGGGGGAAAACAAAACAAAACAAAACAAGAAAAAGCACAACAAATTAAAAGGTTGTTGTTGCGGGTCTGGGTCAGTCGGCAAATTAAAGACGTGAGCTGAAGGGCAGGAGTGCAGCGTGAGGGGCTCCCAGCTCAGCACCACCAGCCTGGGGCCACCACCAGCAAAGGGGAGGCTTGCTGATGGAGGAGAGGGCAGGGGACATGGAATGAGTTCTTTAAAGAGACAGCTCCCAGGGGTTTGTGCCTTCAGTGCTTCCCACAAAGAGTTTCCTTAGAATCACTGAAGCGTTTTGGTTGGAAAAGATCTTTAAGATCGTGGAGCCCAACCACTCACTTCACAGGTTTTCTGTGGGAGCCTTTGCCCCAAGTCACAGCTTCATATTGCTGACAGTGGCACATGCCCACCTGAGGCTGTACTGCCTGCTCTGACTTTTACAAGGTCTCCATGTGCACAGTTTAATCACCATTCCCATCTTGGGTATCTCCCAATCAACACAAGAGAAAGAGCATTACACTCTTGGTTTTGGTGTTCCCTGGAGTGCACATTACATGGTTTTCTTTGGTTTCTCATGAAATTTGTTACAGAGGAGATTAAATTTGAGAGGAACCCTTGGTTTTGGTTATATCTAACATTCAACATGCAGAATGGCAGCAATCAGACTGTCTGTGGGACAGAAAGTTGTTCACTTTGGAAGCAAATGGCTGCTACTTGCAGTTTCCAAAAGAGAAACCAAAACCAAAAACACCCCAACCCGAAGCAGACAGAGAAGTTGGAGCACTGTCTTTTTAAACAGCTTCCAGATGCATGAATGAGACAGCAAATTTGTTTGGTGAAAGTGTAAAACATGGCTAACCTTCCTCATTCTTATCAGCTCTTCCTCTTTTTCTGCAGGCTGCTGCTGGTGGGCAGTGATAAGGGAAAGAAAAAAAAAGAGTCGTTGGTTCATTTTGTTCTGCTGAACCTCACTGTTTAACCTTAAAAAAGAACCAGATGTGAGCAACCTGACTGAATGGATGAGCACAAACCTGGGGCTGGTCACCACTGGTGGTGGGTACTGTGACCTCAGTGTGGGTTTTCCTCACCTACATTTAAGAAATAAATTGGTAAAAACATTTCTTGTTAGTAGATTTGTTCCAGGAGACCATTTAGTTTCAAAACACAGCTGCATAAAGTTGGTTTTGAAATGCTGGGTGAACATGCAAAAACCAACATGCAGCCCTCTGGAAAGGGTTAATGACAGGGCAGCTCTGGGAGGGTCTGTTAGTTAACAGCACTTTTAACAAGGATTCCTTCAGCTTCACAATCATTTGTGTTTTGAAACCAGTGCTCTCTGAAGAAAGGCTTCCCACTCCTGTTAGCTTTGCCAGGCAATGTTTGGTCACATCTCATTTGCAGCTGCATCTCCCAGTGAAATCCTTCCCCAAAAGCAACATGCTCAAATTAACACAGAGCTTCTCCAAAACAGAAAGGGATTTGTTATGCACAGGTTATTATGTTCACAGAGTCAGTGAGAAGAGCCCTACCTACAAAATGCAGCCTAACTTCATACATGAAGTCCTTTGTCCATAAGTAGAAAGCCAAGATTGTCTTAACACCTTCAGGGAAGTATTTTAGGGGAACTGGATTGCCAAATACTCTGAAGGCAAAAGCATCAGTGGGTGTTAAGAGAAGTGATGCAGCTACATTTGAGCAACAGAGTAAATTTGGCACGTTCAAATCCACAATTTCCTCCTACATCTACAGTTAAAGGGGGAAAAAAAAGACAGTGTTTAAACATTTAGGGGGAAAAAAACCCCTGTAGTAAGTGAGATGGGATGAATTAAATGTACTTGTCCTCAGTTTGATGCTGGGGAGGGTGAGCAGCCGTGCAGGAAGAGCATTACACATGATGCACACTCCCAAGTGCCAGCCTGAAGATCCCTCCAGCATTTGAATTTACATCATCACTGGTCACACAGGCATGACAGTGTTGGAAGCAACTCTCCCTTCTTCACCTCCATCTCCCAAGCTTAACTAACAGTGATCTCCCCTGGAGTACAGCACACGAGACCCACTGCATGCTATGTTACAGCAAAGTGTGGCTCCAGCAGTGCTGAGAACAGCTAAATAATCTGAGTGGTGGGGAAACTGTATCTCAAGGCGTCCAGCTCTGCTGCAACACTGGAGGGTTTTGGTCAATAACATCTGCAGAATATTAAAGACACTGTAAAAAGAACAATAATTGGTCATGTTATTTTCACTTAACAGGAGTAACACACAGATCAGAGGGTCTCAGGTGTTTGCAGGAAGATCAAATAATGTCCTCTTTAAAAGATGATTTAAACAAGAAGCCCCCAAGGTCTCAACAGTGCCATTCAAAGCCAAAGTCTTAGTCTAGTTTGAAGGAACACATTAACAGCTCTCCCAGAAAAAGCCTATCAATGTAAAAAACATTTGCCTCCAGCCTCTGGGCTGCAGACCAGATCCATATCACCCACTTCACTGGAATTGCTCCTGCTGTCGTACCAGGAACTGGTGCAGACACCAGAGCGATGGCTGAGCCCTCAATCCAAGTGCCATGAACTCGGGTGTAACTCTCCCCAGCTTCTTTAACCACAGATCAGTGAGTCGCATTTGGTTTAACTGCAACCACCAAACCCCTTTGCCCAAGACCTCCTCCTTCCTTGCACCCAGGGAGCCAGGGCTGGGATCTCCTTGGGATCCAGACCCTTGTACCCCATTCCCACCCAATGCCTGGGTGAGGAACAAAGCCCTCACTGCCCAGGAGATGAGGGTGCAGAGCTGCTGCTCTGGGGCAGCTTCTAGAGCAGATGCTCCAGCCTGGCACAACCTCAGCCTCTTTCCAAAGGGCCTCTGCTCTGACAATACCTTTGATGCATCAGCAGGCTCTGGCTTGGCTTTCTCTGCTGGGATTTCTTCACGTCTCACAGTGGGTTTTGCTGTTTCCTTTTCTAGTTTAGATGCAGCCACTGTGTCTTTCACATCAGGCTTGGCTGGGGCTGGCTCTGCAGGGTGGCTCTGAGCGATGGCTGGGGCAGAGGTGGGACGGGGACTCCTCTCAGGGGTTATCACAGCCACTGCTGAGGATGGGGGAGAGACAGACAGGGATAAGGTTCAGAGTGGGCAACGTGTCTCAAGTGTCAGGCAAAGCCTTTCCAAATTACAGTGCTGTCATTTAAAAAGAAAGGGAGGAGGAGAACAAAAAGAGAAAAGGAAGACATTGAGCAAAGCAGCTGGTGCATTTAGTATGGGAAAGCTGAGATTCCTCTCCTTAGGGTTTCAATAAAACCAAACCCCACAACAGATGGTTTACAAAAAGCAAGCTTGCACTCTGCAGAGAAGCCACACCAGAAAGGCAAGGCTATTTTTGACCTTGTGCCATCGATTTCTGGGTCCTTCACACACAACTGACACAGAATTCCCACCCCAGTGCAACCATTAAAATAGAAACACAGCTGTGGAGAGTTCTGGACTCATTGGCATCTCCTCAACCAGAAATGAGTGGTGTCTGGAAGGGCAACATCAGGCTTTCTCCCATCTCCTCCATCTTTTCAGCTATTCAAACAAAAAAATGAATCAAGAAGCATTCCTCAGTAAAACCTGACAGCAACTTCCAGGTGGGTTTCAAAGCAGGCTGTGGCTGTGTGGCCAAGATGGGCATCTCCAGCTGCAGCACAAGGCACCGCTGCAAGAAGACACCCGGCGTGTGAAGAGCAGTGACAGTGCAGAATGAACAACATGCTGCCAAGAAATCATCATTCCAGAGGATGACAGTCTGAAATACAAGCACTAAGCACACACCAAATCAACTGCCTGCTCCTTTCCCTCAGTGTCTCATTTCCCAGACAGCTCCTGAGCTCTGAAAAGCCCAACACCTCCAGAATATCAGAGCCAACAGCGTGCCACAAACCAAGCCCCAGTTAACTCACTGTGCACAGCTATACACACAGTGAGCTGTTTATTGCTCCTGATGTTTCTATGGCTGTTCCACTAAAAATACACCCAGTCACCTGCAGTAATTTCTTGTGACAGGGACTCATATGTTCCTAAAGCCCCAGTTCATGCAGCAAGGGTCACACTGTGTAACCTCCCCCAACCCACAGGAGGTGACTGGTGCCCACCCAGCCAAAGACACTCCACAAACTGGTGTTAAAAAGCAGGTTGTCATTGTCAGTAACTCCTCAGTAAGGATTGTTTCACTGGCATGATCATTGTATCTCACCTTTGTGTATAAAACATGCACAGAACAAAATATCAACGTGGCCAAAACCACATCAGATGGAGGGGCAACAAAGACCCTGATTTACTACAGACTGGGATTAGCTTTTCAGACAACCTCCTGGACAGCACATCTCGCTGAAAATCCACCCTGAAAGCCCAACCCACCGCAGCCATCTCCATTCCCTCCCCTGCTCTTCAGCACAGTTCATTTCTACAAGCCAGACATTGTGTTATCCTTTTGGAAGGACAACCAGAGCCGTGCCCTGGCGTGTCTGTGCCACAGAAGCAGTGAGAGCCACCAGAGGGGTTGTACAGGGGTGAGAGGGGCACTTGGGATGAGGAGGATGCTGGGCGTGCAAAGCCATCGCGGTGGTACCTGACTCCTTTGGGACCGGCTCTAGTTCTCTCATCACCACCATTTTTTCTTCCTCCTCCTGCTCCTCCTCTTCAACTGGGCTTATCTCAACATTGCCAAGAGCACGTTTGGCTAAAAAAGTGATGGATGTGTTAAAATGCCACCTCGGAGACGAAGGAGCAAAGGGAAAGCTGCCATCAGCAAATCTGCGTGGCCACCTCCGTTTAGGGACTACTGCTCCTCTCACAGCACGTCAGAGCATCAAGACACACAGCAAAAATAACAGCAGGTGCCAAGTTTTTCCTCTGTCATTCAACATGAGCTCTGTGCTGCCCAGAACTCTGCTATTTTAGTTACATTTTCTTCACCTTTGGATATTTTGACACATGATGATTTCAACGCAGTAAAAAGCTTTGCTCTGCAATACGAGACACAGGTCACCAGTCATCACCACCCTGGCCCAGAAAATGGTCCCCCCACTGGGAACAAAAGTGTCAAGAAGAGGCAAATTGCAGGAGGTGAATGAGAAGGAGGGACAGCCGCAGCAGGAGGGTCCTGGGTGTGCTTAGGGCTGACCTGAGCTGCTGTCAGCTTTGCATGGAACAGCCCCTGGTCTAAGCACAAGGCTAGTCTAGTGGTTTTCAAGGGAATAGGTGAAGTTTCCAGTTATCTCCCTCCACAGCTTCAATCTCCTTTTCCTGCACTGACTAACCAACTCTGCTTTTGATCACTGTTAGGGTGCATCTGTCTGCAGCAGTGAAGAAACCAACCAGGGAAGAAGCAGGTTCCTTGGCAAAGCAAAAGCAGCAGAGTGTAGGTGACCTCCAGCAGTCCCGGAGCTCACAGCCTGATTTTCAGGCACAGCACGTTCCTAGAGCTCAGGGCAATGAATCTTACAAGAAGGACAGTTGCAGAGGAGTGTTAAGAGGCCACTGCACACTCACTTCAAGAGTAGTCACACAGCCAAGCTGCTGCACGGCACCTCCTCCCCTCGGCCAGAGGCAGGAGCCCAGGTAAAGCAGCACGTTACAGCACACAAAGCCAGGTGTGATTTTAATGGCACTGCACACACAGTGCAAACAATGCAAGCTCTGTCCTACAGCACTGCACACACAGTGCAACAATGCAAGCTCTGTCCTACAGCACTGCACCACTGCAAGCCAGCAGCTGCCAGCACAGGCGGCCACGGGAGTCGACCCGACGCCCGGCACCGCCGCGGCTGTACCTGACCGCGGCCGCAACGGCTCCGGTAGCTTTGGCTTGGCAACGGGAACCTTAACCACCTCTACCTTCTCCTCCTCCTCTTCCTCCTCTGCAATGGGTTTCATTTCAAAAGTGTCAAGAGGGTGTTGGGCTAGAAGGAGGTTTGTGTGAGTTAACAGAGCAGCTGCAGCACCGCACGGCCACACGATGGTCACTGCAGCAGGGGAAGAGCGAGGGGAGATGTCCCTCCAAGGCAGAGGCTGACAACAGCAAGGAGCTTTACAAACCAGGCAACTTAACAGTCATTTCCCACCAGGCAGTTGCATACCAGTCTTCCTAGTGCAGCCAGGCACAAGGGGCAAAGGGAGAAGGACACAAGTGAGCTGTGCAGGCTTCTCACCCAGGCAGGGATAACATGGGGACACCCCAATGGCTCTCGAGGAGGGGCTCTGCCTGCAGAGCCTGGGGAGAGGCAGGTGCTGGCTGGGAAAACCCAGGAAAAAACACACCCAGGCTCCTCTAGATAAAAAGCTATAGAAAAACCAATTAACTGTACTTGAGTGATGAACTTCATGCAGACATCTACCCATCTGCCTTCTGTTTTCACAGCATCAGGCTTTCCCTGCCAGGCTGCCTAGAGAGAATTCGAGGCAAAGGCAGTGGTGAGCAGAGTCAGCCACACTAGTGCATGAAAGCTTGATGGAGATCTCATATGATATCTCTGCTGAGGGATATGGTTTAGCTTAGTGATGGGCCTGGCAGTATAAGGTGAGCAGTTGGACTTGATCTTCAAGGTCTTTTCCAACCAAAATGACTCTGTGACATCTGTGCTATTAGAGGGTGATGTCAAAAGCAGGTTGTAAAAAATTCAAGGTGGAAGAAGTGCAGCAGTACACAATGTATTTGCATATGAATTATCTCCAGCCCTACTGCACCACAGGCATTTGTTATTGAAGTGGTGAAATCATGATGACAAGTGTTCAGATATGCTGTGGTCCCTCCACACCTCATAAGGGCATTGATACCTGTTAATATTTCTATACCAGCACCTATATCTCAAGAGAAACAGAAGCTCCAAGTAGCAAAATGGGTGGCACTTCCCAAACCTCAAAAAACCCATCCCAGAACAGGCTTAAAAAATGGCAAGTAGGGCTCAGGATGAAGAATTTCAGCAGCTTTACAAGAAGTTCCAAGGTCAAACGTTAAAGTTTTCTAATCCCCATTTACAGAAACACCTGAATTTAATCAGGAGATAGTTCTCAAGTGCCAGCATACCCTGAATTTTCCCCACCTCCCAGCAAGTCTAACAAGGTGTAAGGTGGAAATTGAAGGGGGCTCTGTCCAGTGACTGCCAACCTCTTCTTGCAAAGACCTGAAGAAAAAGAAGCTGCCAGATGTGGTGAAACTTTGGGAGTTGTCAGGAACAAGCAGGTAAAAGACAGGAAAGGCACTGCAGAGAGTTGTAGCCACCACCACCACAGCTATACCTGGCTTCTCTTGGATCTGATCCACAGGTTTTGGTTCAGGAACCTCAACCACCACCTCCTCCTGCTTCTCTTCCTTTACGTCTCTGAACTCAACTTTTTGAGTCGCACGTTTAGCTGAAGAAACGGGGCACATGTTAACAACTGCCCACACAGCAGAGGGGAAAGGCTGCACACTTCAACAGGGACAGAAGCATCACATTCACAGCTTGCCCTTTTCCAAGCTCTGACATCTGGGATTGCAGCTGGACTTTCTCTACTTGTCTGGGGTTGGAATGGTGGGTGAGGCATGGCTAAAGGGCAACCAACAGCACCAGTCCCCTTGCCTCTGTGCATCGTGCCTGGGTAGCCTCTCATGCCAGGACTGCAGGCATGCTGCACTTCGTGTTGCTGAGCCCTAGAAACCCACAGCAGGAGCAGGGGCAGCCTGGCTGCTGCTGGCACAGTGCACTGGGGCAGCCCAGCACAACCTCAGGGCTCAAAGCAACACTGTTCCTACTCCATCAGGTGCCTTTAATGCAAAGGGTTTCTCTGCTTTCCCCAGGTCCTAATTTTACAAGCAGCCCATGATCCAAATCGAGGGGAGCAAACTTCAACACACCCCATGCCATGCCTTACCTCCTACAGCCTGCAGCTACCAAGCTCTTTTAAAAACCTCAGGGGTGTGCCCACTTTTGCCACCAACTTCACCATTAGCATCATTTTAACACACACTGAGAAGGTGTCAAACAGCTGTGGCAAAAAAATCTTCCCCTCAATCAAAACTGTCAGTTAGGAAGCTACATTAAACAAAACAAACCCTAGAACAGCTTAACTCCTGATTTGCCAAAGATCAGTTTGAATGAGGAAGCACCTACAGCCTAAAAGGCCGGTGGCATTCTGGGGTGTATGAAGAGGAGTGTGGGCAGCAGGTTGAGGGACCTCTCCTCTGCCCTGCTGAGGCCTCATCTAGAGTCCTGTGGCCAGTTCTGGGCTCCCCAGCTCCAGAGGGACAGGGAACTGCTGGAGAGAGGCCAGTGCAGGGACACCAAGATCATCAGGGGATGGGACATGTGTGTGAGGAGGAAAGTCTGTGGGCCCTGGGGCTGCTCAGCCTGGAGAAGAGAAGCCTGAGCTCAGGGGAACTTTATCAATGCTGATCAAAACCCAAAGGACAGGTGTCAAGAGGACGTGGCCAGTCTTTGTTGTGTGGTGGCCAGTGACAGGACAAGGGGGAACAGGCATAAGCTGGAATACAGAAAGCTCTCCTGAAACAGGGGGAGAAAGTCCTTTGGTGCTGAGGGGAGGGAGCCCTGGCCCAGGCTGCCCAGGGAGGGTGTGGAGGCTCCTTCTCAGGAGGTTTCCAACCCCACCTGGACACGTTCCTGTGCCCCCTGAGCCAGGGGAACCTGCTGTAGCAGGGGCTGGGGCTGGATGAGCTCTGCAGGGCCTTTCCCACCCCCACCAATCTGGCATTATTTACAACCAGAACTTTGCCATAACCCATCAACACCCACCTACACCCCCTCTGTCAGTCAGTTCTTGCTGCTACCACCGTCTGCCTGTCACCCCTAGGCCTTGCTTTAGAGTGCAAAGTCAGGCTTTGTTGTCGGGTTTTTTTCCCAAAGCAAGGAATTCAGGTGTTACTTCAGGATCATTTCAACACCCTGCAGGACAGAGCACGCAGAGGCAGCAGGCCCTCACCTCCATCCAGGCTGCGGGACGCCCTCTTGCTGGCCGTGCGCTCGAAGCGCGGCGCGGGCCGGTCGATCAGGGCGCTCGCCTGCCGCGTCTGCGCCTGCGTCCGCCCGCTGTAGCGGAACTTGGAGCCCAGCGCCAGGAACCGGCTCTTGGGGATGGCCTCGGTGGAAGTCAGCCTGCAAAACCACACACAGCACTGAGCCAGAAAGCACACCTCTGCATTTAGGAGTGGTGGGACATGAGAAACTGGAACATAAATTAAAGGAGCCTTTGAATGGGCTGGATTAACAAAACAACAGCCCCACATCTCCACAGGCTCCTCTGACGAATGGATGGACCTGCACCCTCAGGAAGTTTGTTGTTACACCAGGCTGGGCTGGTGTGTTGATCTGCTTGAGGGCAGGAAAATTCTTCAGGGGCACCTGGCCAGGCTGGAGCCATGAGCTGAGGTCAATTGTATGACACTGAACAAGGCCAAGGGCCATGGCCCATCCTTGGGCCACCCCAAGGCCAGGCGGCTCCAGGCTGGGGCAGAGGGGCTGGAAACTGCTGCAGGGAAAGGGCCTGGGGGGGCTGGTGCCAGGGGCTGAACAGGAGCCAGCAGGGTGCCCAGGGGGGCAAGAAGGCCAAGGGCAGCCTGGCTGGGCTCAGCAGTGGGGTGGCAGCAGGAGCAGGGCAGGGATTGTCCCCTGAGCTGGGCCCTGGGCAGGCTGCAGCTCCAGGGCTGTGTCAGTGCTGGGCCCCTCACTCACTGCCACAGGGACACTGAGGGGCTGCAGCGTGGCCAGAGCCGGGCACAGAGCTGGGGAAGGGGCTGGAGCACAAGGGGCTGGGGAGGGGCTGAGGGAATGGGGGTGTTGAGCCTGGAGAAGAGGAGGCTGAGAGGAGACATGATTCTAAGGCCTCTGTCTCATGTATCTTATGAAGCAGAAACTGAATTTTATTGCAATATAAACACTTCCCATCTCTGACACCATGTCACTCCAACATTGTGTGAACACTGAAGGAGTGAACACTTCCTGCAGCTAATCTACAGCACTAGTTACTCAAGGTGAGCCTACCAGTCAGCAAACCCACCTGAAGAACGTGTGATGTTCCACACACACTTTCCACAGCTTCTTCGCTGCTCGGTAACTCGGGAGCTTGAACCCAATTGTACTTTCATACTGTTCTTGCTGTGGAAAAGACAAGTTATTTAGGTATAGCAAGAAATAAACACGGCAGGAGTGCAGTCCCCAGCCCATGGACCTGTTCTGCTGCAGCACAAAGTGCTGGTCTAGCCCAAGAGCAGCTGAACTCAGGTCTGAGAACAGGGTTTGCTCCACAACCCTCACCCATCCCTCAGCATGTGTCAGGATTTGCAGAGGAGTGTGCTGCACAGCTGTGGGATGGGGTCAAAAAATGACCTCCCAGCAAGGCTGGGTGATGGCAGTCAGAGGTGGAAAGAGGCAGAACCTCATCACAGCCTCTCTCCCAGTGTGTTTCCAGTGGACAGGCTGCTCTGGGGATCTCCCTGCTCGTGAAAAGGCATGTCCTGTCTGTTTTGTGAAGTGAGACAAAGAGCCTTTGTGTTGCCTTGTTTCCAAAAAAAAGGACTTAAGTTCTCTCCCAGTCTCAGCTGTGAACTTCCCACGACTTTCCTCTGGATGCTGGGAATACCAGGCAGTGCCAGGAGGTGGTGCTGGATGTCGTTTCATTGTCACTCCCTGGTTTCGAGCTCCAGCGGGCTCTATCCTGAACTTAATGCCAAGCCAAGCTCAGAAACTCTACCGAGTATAAAATGCTCACTGAGAAAAAAGCTTGCTCCCTCTCACACCTTTATCTGAGGAAAGCACAAACGTTGGTGATATCCAGATGGAACGAAGGGAGACAGGAGCTCAAGGCACCTACCTCCCCTGGGCGAATCTTAATGAAGAAGCTGCTGCGTTTGTAGGAGATCTTCAGGACTTTGGGCCAAGGGAAGCGGTTGATTCTCAGTTTATCTTTGTAAACAAGAAGGCCACTGGAACAGACTCCCAGAGTGATATCCACTCCTTCCAAGTCCTGGGAATGCAGATGAGGATTTAAGGAGTGGCAGGGTTACAAGTTGCAGGTCAATGTGCCAAACTACCCCTTTGTTCCTCCCCCAAATTCATCTCCCCTGTACCCAGACTTCACCTTCCACCCACCCCTGCTGCCAGGGTTTTTCCTTCACCTTTCTCCTCATGACCTCCTCCATTCTGCAGATCTCTCCTGTGGTTCTGTTTGCTCAAAGGGCTAGCCTAGAGCCTATCCTGCACTTCCCTGAGCTGAGTGGCTCACCTTGCAAGGTCAGAGCCTTACATTCTAAGTTCCTCGTCAGTCTGCATCAGTAGCTTTGTAAAGCTTCCTGTAACACATTAATAATAAGCAACCCAGAACAATCACTTCTCTTGCAAGAGGGCTTGAGGCACTTCCATTGTGTGTCTCTATTTCCATACCACCTGTATGGAGCCTCCTCCAAAGGAGCCTCCTCAGAGAGGTTTGCTTGCAAGGGAGGGATAATCCAATGACAGAATCCACAGGCAGGTGCACACACACTGATTCTCACCTTGGCTTGGTGAAGGTCAACTCCATACATAGACAGCTTTTTTGCATTCTCAAGAAATTCCATGTCTGCTTGGGCTGGAGTCATGGATCTGAGGAAAGAGAAAGGGTTTGGTACTCCTGGAACTGTTACTCAGGCAGGGATAGATCAGACTTCACCAAACTATCTACTCATTAGATTTTCTTTTGCTTCCCACACAATTCTGGGCTTTGGGACACCCTCAGAAAACAGATGCACTTCATTTCTGTGGAGCTGCACACACTAGAGGAGAGAGAGTGTAGCAAAGGCACAAAACTTGTCTCAGTGGAAGAAACACCAATTCAGACAAAGGCAGAGGGTGACAGGTACTGTCCTCCCAGGCCTCCTGCCTTCAGTTCCCACCCCAAACCCAGTTATTGTTCTCCAAACCAAAGGCAGGGACAGCTGAGGCCACTCAGCAGTGATTCCTACTGGGGCAGAGCAGATGAATGAGATGTTTTCTGGGAACAGATGGTCTGCAGGAGGGGCAAGACCACACAACTTTGCTTAACAGAATCATCCTGATAATGGAGGCCATTATCAACATTGTGGAGGTGCTCTTGTTCACGTTTCTGGTGTGGGCAGCTCTGCTGGGAAAGGATTCAGCTGTACACATTTCATTTTGCTCCCTGCTGTGATGTCTTCCTTACTGAGCATTCACATACATCTCACATGTGATGTAAACAGAGGCTTTAGCAGTGGGAGCCAGGGCAGACAAAGACAACTGGAAGGACAAGCCCCTAGGAAAGACCCAGGAGCAGTCACCAGCTCTGACACTTGCCTTGTGCTTTGCAAATCAAGTAGCAAGAGACAGAGCATGGCTGAGCAGAGTTTTCCCACTGGAAACACTCTGACAGTTCAATGTTCACAGAATCCCAACCAGAAGTTAAAGGGGTACATGTTGCTTCCTCCTGCACACACCAGCAGATTAAATCTAACTCCATCCTATACCTTGAAATACCCTTTTAATGAAGCCATGAATAATTCAGCAAAGTGATCTGCCACTTTCCAGCACAGCTAAGGGCCTCTGACTTCAAGTCATGAAGCTTGTCAGCTGCTCAGTACTTATTTTCCCTCATTTCCTCTCCTCTCAGTGCAAATGGAGGGGAATCAATTTAAAGTATTGATTTGTGGGGTTGAGTGAGGTGTTAATTGTAGCTTTGGTCACAGCTGGGGGCACACACCCCCACCCTTCCCTCCTGCATCAGGTTATTAGTTCCCATCTGCCTGGGAGAAAGCCTCCTCTTTGCTCTGTTCTTATTATTAGTTATCAGCCAGCAGCTTTTCACAGGTCAAGGGGCTGCTGGTCGAAGGCCTCGGTATCACCAAGTGGTTTATGGGCTTTTATTCTCCCCCTCACCTCCATAAAACCAAATATATCCCTGGGAGGGTGCAGAAGCTGCTGGATGGCCACTTTCCATGCCAGCCCTCTGGTACCCTTTCACCAGGGGAACTCTCAGGAGTCCTTTAACCCAGTGTAACAAGACACATCTGCCCAGGTCATGGCCAGGCTGGGTAACACATGTTGGGCAGCTTAACTGCAGGTTTAGACCTCCTGCATCATCTGGAACACTTCCACATCAGAAAGTGTTACTCATTAAAGGTGGTGGCAGAAAAACCCAAACATGCTGTAGGCTAAACAAAGAGACCAGATCTGCTCCAACCAGGGTACAACCTCAAAACTACACAAACCCTCAAGCAAACATTGAAAACAAAAGAGACAAAGGGCAAGGTTAAAACAAGCAAATCTTGTATTTTCAGGTGAAATAAACCCCCAGTTTTGGAGCTTTGCTGTTGAAAAAGAAGCACCTGTGAATAAACAATGGCAAGGCTCTATGTGCTTTCTAAAAGCATTGCTGCTTCTTCACACAGGCAAAAGAATTCCAGCTTGCAGAAGGAGTTTGTTGTAAAGCATTAGATCCTGTTTTTATAAAGCTGATGTTCACAGTAGCTGCAAATTCTCACCTTACTGATACAGCCTCTGTTGACAGCATAGAAAAAAACCCCAAACTGGTGCATCAGGAAACCAAAAGAATCCAACAAAGGTGGGGAAAATACCAGAAAGCCACATTATTTCCATTATTTCACTCATTTCCATTATTTCACTCTGCTGTGCATGAACAAGTCTTCCAGCTGCTGCACCTTACCTGTATGTTTTATGAAGCTCCACAACCTTCTCTTCGAGCTCTTTTGTCTGGTTTGGGGCCAATTTAAATTCACTGATGTAATCTGGGCTGTGTAGATCAGGATCATAATCTCCCAGCTCAGACTGGACTGTGTAGGAACCCAGCAGAGCCAGAGTGGCAAAGGAACAGGGCAGCCGCCCTGTGATGATGTCTTGTCTGAGCTGAAGACACAAGTAATACCTGAGGAGAGGGAGGGAGGGGAAGTAAAATACTATTTACAGAGAGCACAGAGAAGCCTCTGATGAATGCAACATGGTGTATTTCTAATTTTTCTCTCTAATTTTACTTAATGGGGTAATATTTCTACAGTAAAGAGTGTGGAGGATGGGAGGACTTAGTCACCTCCACTGTGCAAAGGGAGTAAAGGACACTTAATGATGAGGAAATCTTGGTTTTCAGTTAAAAGTTTAGTTTTTCTATACAAACAGCTGCATGCCAAGATTGTAAATGACACTGATAGATATCTGATCTCCTTCAGAGAACCCCAGAGTGCTGGGGGCTGGAAGGGCCCTGCAGAGCTGCTCCAGCCCAACCCCCTGCTAAAGCAGCTTCCCCTCCATCAAGGGGGCACAGGAACCTTGCTGAAGCTTAAGCACTCAGATATTCAATCTTTCTAGTGACTACTCAGTGGTTTGCTGAGCAAGCTCCCTGGCTGGCAGCAGCAGTCCCAGGTAACTCACCTGGTTATGTCCTCTGTCAGCTGCGCAGGATCCGGTGGGTAAAACTTGACGTTGAAGGTAAAATCCCAGGGGCCTCCTGCAATTACAAAGAAGAGGCTGAGAAAAGGAAACACACCAGAACACCTTTGTGATAGTCAAGATGTTCCAAAAATAAAAGGAGCTGAGAATGTCCAAGCTGATCTTCAAAAGTCAGGCAGCAGCCAGCAGCCGGGGTAAGACACAATTTCATGTACCAGAGCTGAGATCCACGCAAGAGGAAGCAGAGCAGGGCAGGCAAAGACACATGGCTAAACCACAGCTTGGGGAGAAAAGCTCAATTCCTTGCTAAGGGGATAAACTACTGGGATAATTTTTTTCATTGATTGAAAAGGATTCATGAGCAGAGGTCAGGAGTGTGCTGTAAGTTAATGAACTCGTATTGTTCTATCACTCAACCCATTTCCCAGCTTCTCCTGAAGAGATGATGTGCTAATTCACTCCCTAGCCTAATGCACTGTGGTTGGGTGGTCAGACCACAGCTTAAACTCTGCTCAACACAAGCATCAATCTTGGGATGAAAGCAGCAAGCACCAAGACTTTACAAGCCTCCAGACCTAAATGTTTTAATACAGCATGTTGCAAATCTTGTCCTGCCCCGTTACAGGCACTAATTGGGACAAAGATCCAGGTAAGCACAGCTAGAACTGGCATTATATGTGGCATTGACAGTGTAGTGACAGGGCTGAAGGGGTTGCTCTCTCTTTTCCTTGAAAATAATCATGTTTACTCACAGAAGATAGTCCTGAGCGACCCATCAAGCACTCCAAGTGACTGGCATAGTTACAGCTCTGCTGTGTCAGTAACACTAACTCAAACCCATATCTATTTCAGAAGGAGAAGACACCCCTGTGCTGAAAGATTTACCACAATCTCCAACAGGGATGCAGCACATGTGGATTTACTTCTTATGCAACACCCCAACTGGGATTAAACACAAAGCATGTTGTTCTCATTCTACACAGCCCAAACCCAGTTATTCCAAGGAGCCATTTCAGGTAGCAGAGGTTCCTTAAACCAACACATACAGACATTTAACACTCAGCCAAGCAAACTCCATTTATTTGCCACTTAAACCCTACCAGAGGACCACATTCCATAGCAGGTTGCTCATGACACAAGCATAGCCAGAGCAGCTCATGCCCTTTACACACATCCTGCTATAGAGGCAGAGAGAAGCTGGTAAGAGCAGGAGCTTTTCCTGCTCCATTGCCCTGCAGCATTTCCTCCACAATCTGTACTTCAGGACATGCTTTGTTCTGCATCCCCCACCAAAAGCACACAGAAACCAGGATTTCACTTTGCTAACCCAGTATTTTACTTTCAAAGCAGACAGACTTGCTCCTGAGAGAAAACAAAAGCCTCTAAAGTGTATTTGACTTTGACACTGCCCTCATCTTGATTCAGTGCTAGCAGACCTTAAAACACAACCTTGGAGAGCATCTGGCATTTGCCCTGATGCTACTCGAGCCATTTATCACTCCTATACCACTGTTTGGGCCCCAAAACAGCCTCAGAGCCCACAAAGTCTTGCTTTAGACTGCAATTTTCAGTAGATCCCTTTGAGATTCTAATGGTTCCCACTGACTCTTATTGTCCCATCCTCCAAGAGGGAGCAGATCTCTCATCTTGGTGTCATGTCGCAAGGATAGCTTGGGTTTGCACAGGGCAAACACCTCCCTCAACTATGTTTTCCCAAGGAATTACTTCTTTTTTCCTACATCTACTGCATCATTAAGTGCTTAAGAAGAAGAGAAAGGATGCACAGACTGCTTGAACTCGTGCTGATCCCTGCCAGACACCCTCACTTGAACTCTCACCCCTCCTCGGGCCCCCCGACTGCCCACCAAAGCCACACTCATTTAGGGAAGAGCATAGAAACCACATCCCCCCACAGGATAAATTCCATCTACTTACCATGAACCTGTTTTTTTATTTCTTTGGCAGGATCCAGCCAGGTCTGTAAGAGGATAAAAACATTCAGAGTTACACAGACGTTCCAGAAACACCACAGGAAACTGCAAACCCCCACGAATAGAGCGAAAAGGTCCCATTTGACACCAATGGCAACTGCAGAGAGGAGTTTTCACTGCTTTTTACTCCAGTCTGTGGTCTTGGTGGGGTGCATCTCCACCCTTACACCTACAGGTACTTGTAGGGGAGGCACAAGGAATAGGAGAGGGGGAGGAAAGCAACGTATTAGGGCTCAAGCACCTCGCAACAGGTAGAGCCACAGCCACAGCCACCTACGAGGGGCACTGCTGCAACACTTCTCTTTCTCCTGAACCTTTAAAAACTAGCAAATCAGATGTTTACATTCATTTCAGGCACCCTGCCTCCACACTTACCTTACTCAGATTGCCAGGACTTTCTGTTATTAGCTGTGGTTTCTTTAACAACCTGATGACTGAAACACGAGTGAAAACACCCAATTGCTGGGGCAGCCTGGCAGCTTTGACAGGAGTGTGGCACAAACTTTGTCTCTTTTAAAGTATGACTCAAGTTTCTAGTAATTATCTCAGCTACAAAATTAGAAATAGATCCTTTTTTTCCCCCCCTCCCTCTCTTTAATTTGGGGTTTTGTGGGATTGTGGTGCAACACAAGCCTCAAAAAAACAACTCCTGCTTTAGCCAGGACGGTCTGAGCAACTCCCAGCACCTCAAGTGTGAGCCTCTCCTTTGCAGCAGTCAGGGTCTGCCCCACTGAAGCAGCACAGGGCTAAGAGGCCTCTCAGAGAGGCTGCATTAAACCACCTTCCTCAGTTTCATGAGCCCTGAGCAGGATTTAGACATCCAGGTCTCCTGAGGTAAAGGAATTAACTCATTGAATCCCCCCCAAGCTAATCTGTCTTGACCAGAAGGACACGTAACTTCATGGCAGGGAGACAGTGATACTTACATTTAATCTTATCTTTTTATATGCTTGCCCCTCTAACCTATAAAACATGGGACATGAAATCTCTCTGAAAGGTAGACATGCCACTTGCTGCCTTTTAAGGGCCACTGTTGTCAGCAAAGCATCTCTGCATCCAGGCTGGTGCCAGGACTGCTTGTTACTGCAGTGAGAGCAGCTGGATTTCAAGTAGCCCAGGGAGCATCCTCAGCACCCACCCTGCCCCATCCAGCACACAACAATGGGTACAGCAATTAACAGCACTTCTACCCTCACTGTGTCATGAACCAGGGGGAGGAAACAACCCTCTCTCTCAGAGCAGCTTCGGTCAGCTGCTGTACCCACTGTCATCATCCCCTATTCCCATGTCAGAAAATGCCCATCCCTAGGAACTCTTATTCCCTAAATATCCAGGTGGAGAATCTCACATGTGACCCTTCCCTGCCAGCAGTACAGAGGTGCATTTCCACCTGCTATGCAGAGCTGCAGCTGAGGTGCAGAAGCTCATCTGTTGGTCTCCTATTCAGACTGCTTCTACCTGTGAAGCAGTAACTCAGCATCAAGTCAAAGTTACAGCAGGAGAAAGATGGAGCTTCAGACTTTGAAATTCAATGACACATAACCAGAAAGGTTCAAAGAACACCCACCCCAAAAGTAAGTGTTTTCTCCCACTAGAGGCTTCCACTGAGCAATTTACTTTGCACTGGAGCTAAACCCACATACGGCAGCTTTGCCATCCTCAGTTCCTGACTCTGACACAACTGTCTGCTCTCAGTCCCTTGGGTTAAAAAGCTGCACAGCCCCTTGGCCCTACTTGGCTGAAGGCAAGGGAGTTGCATGGTTTTGCCTTCAGAAGAACAGACATCAGCATGTCCAGATGTGAGAAGAGTGAGTCCTGGGGTCTGGGGGATGTGTTGGGGAGTTACCCACAGCACACTGGTGAGAAGTTGAGCTGCTCCAGTTAAACTCTTTTTGCCCTTATTTGGATGTCACACTACACCCATCCCTCTCTCTGCAAGCAAATTCCTAGAGGAAAAAACCCAGACTATCCACATAGAAGCAAATTTTACCTCCAGGAAACAAAGACATCAGAACCAACCCAGGACAGAGCTCTGTCTGCCTCAATTTGCTCAGTGTATCAAAAGCTCAGCTGCAGTGACCTGGCCCACAAGTAACTGCTGCAGCTGGAGAGCAGGAATAGCCAGAATGTGGACCAACTGGTCTAAAGGACGTAAAAGTAGGCTCTTGATTTCCATTTAGCACACTTTTGCCTAGCTTCATTAAATACAGCTTGAGTTAAAGTGTAATCAAGGGTTTAAAAGATAAGACACTGCTTGGGTCTAAGCAAACAAATACCTTAAACTGAAACCACATGAGAAAGAGTTTCGGTATGAAGAGTCACTTGTGTTTTTTTGCAGGGTAAAGCCTCAACTCAGAAACTGGATGGCTCTGACTAAACCTTGCAGAAGTTACACCAGTGCTAAAGCAGCCTGAGCTCCTGAGCTTTACAAATCAACAGCATCATTTTGCAGTAAAACAACAGAATGAATTCCTTCCAAGTGTTGACTCACGCAGGTTCCTTACTAAAACCCACGCTCCTGTGGTCATTTACCCACAACTTCTGCTTCTGTGATGACCCTCTTAGTCCTTTTTAAGGAAGGACACCAAAAGGAGCTTTAAGAAGAGCTTATGTACCACCTGCTCCCCTGGGCAGATGATCCTGCAAAGGAGCTGAACCCACGTGGGAGCAGAACACCCCGCAACGGCAGCTGCTTACCCTGGAGGTCGGTGTGTCCCATATGGCCAAACCAAAGTAGTCTTCTTCCAGGAGATTGAGGTGGTCACAGACTTTTTTAAGCAGATCTTGTCCCTTGGCATGTTTCTGCAAATAGACAACAGAAGTTCTGTAGGATGGGTTGGTTTTTGCCTGCCTTTGTTGAGAGGAGCAAGGGAATGTTATCAAACAGTACTGCACACTGCCAAGGAGGGAAAAGAGTCCCCAGGAGCTCAAAATTAGATCTCCTGGCTGTTCCTGAGTAAGCACCCCTTACAGGAAAGGCCATCAGGCATAAAAATTCAAAGCAGGGAGGCAATGGGAACTGCAGCAAATGTCTCTGCTACCACCAGCTCCCTGTCTGAAGTGCCCCAAAGCTGAGCTTCTCAGCATGACTCCCTAAACACCAAGGATTTGTTATGGTACATCTACTGCACTGGCACCAGGCTGTCAGACAGTCAGGAGTAGATCAAAAGATGCTCAACACTGGGTATGAAACTGCTGCTACAACCCACTGCTTTCATTCCCCATCTTGGGAGTGACCTGGCTTAGCAGAGTCACAAAAGAAACAGCATCAGAGAACCAAAACCCATCATTTCCATGGTCTTTCCATCATCCTGGTCTGATGATGACACCCAGACTCTCCGCTTTTGCCTTATGCAATGAAAGCTGCTTAGCACACAACTTCTGGCCCTAGGAACAGATACCCTTTTAGTCCAAAAGCATGAAGGAAAACATCCCTGAGGCACAACACTATGGTAACCAGAAGCAGCTAATTCTATTGGAGGCTCTGCTAAAAAGCAAGTGCCGTTCCAGTGACGCAAACGGAGCTTCACTGATGCCTCGCTTGTGCCCGCATCTCTCCTTCCAGTCACATTTGCCTGGCAACTGAACCAAGACCACAGCCTTGTTTTATCCCAGTCCTTCAGCACTGTGGACTCACTAGGTAACAGGGTGCCTGTGTTAGGCTGGGTGTTTCTCAAGGAATTTGCAACTTCAAAGACATAAATGAGTCCAAAACCTTCCGTGGCTGTCAACTGTCTGAACGCACTTATTCGTCTCAGATCGTGGCATCTGTGCTGGTCTTTGCCTACACCATTGCAATTCCTTCCCAATCAAGTCTTAATTGCTAGAGTAGGATTCTACAGGCATTAAAGCCAAGGGTACTGGTCAAGTCAAGAGTGTCTCACCACCAGTGGCCCCTCCTAATCCTCTCCTCAGTACCCACAACCCTCTGGCCCTAAAGACATTTCAAACATCCTGCTCAAGTCTGGACCAACCCCATCACCACCAGCATCCATGCAGGCACTGCTGCAGCAAAGTCACTCCCAAAGGGAGCAGTTTCTTTCTGGGGGGCTGCACACACCCCTCTCCCTGTGCAGGGGAAGGTGATGGGGCAGCGATGCTCTGCGCTGAGCTGAGGCAGCAGCCGCAGCGATGCCGTTACACAAACGGCCGGTGCTGACCTACTTGCCCAGGATCACCCAAGGTAACTGCTTTCCCAAGGAGCCCTGTGCCCACAGACCCTCTCCTGGCCCATTTAGGCAGCAGGACTGGGGAAAAACAAGCTGATGGAAGGATGCTGGGATGGTTAAGTACCAGATTATTAATATTCTGAGCAAGTGCTTCAATGGTGAAATGGGGATTTCTGTTTGCTCTTTATTGCCCTGACAGCAAGAAAGCCCTGTGAGAGAATGCACAAAATAAAGCAGAAGAGAAGCTCTCAGACCAAGGGGTTTGCAGTGCTTTAAGTCAACATTGTTATTTTAAAGTGTTTGCTGCAAATACATCCAACTGCAGGCTAAACACAGCTTGTTTTTCTTTACAGCCAAGCTCCAGGAGTTATGTTAGTCAGCAGCCTGACAGGCAAAGCTACCTTGGGCTGAACAGAAAAGTACAAATCAATTTGACAGCCCATTTTATCCAAAGGAAAGGGGTAAAAAACATTTAGACAATCTCAGTCTAACACAAAAAGCTGAACTTTAACCTGGGACACCAATGAGAAAGAAGGTAAACAGCAACTCAGATGACCTTTTTAAAACCTCCCCCCATCTTTCCAAAGCACCCTCGAAATTGGAGAACAGTTAAAAATACACATGCTCTGAGGCACCCAGAGGTTGTTACAACATGCTAAATAAGTTGTTATACCTTACAAGTGAGATTACTCTGCAGTAAAGCCTGTCATGTAATTCCCTGCCAGTAAATTAGGGCCCTATTAAATCATGTTTGTAGTGATTTCTCTGGAGGAGTGAGAAACAAATCCCAAAAGTACTTACATCCACAGCACACTCAAAGAGGGTGTCATCCAGCAAGACCACTTTGCAGTACATGTTTCTGTGTCTTTTTACTGCTTTCTGGGCAGCTTTCAAATCCTTCTCTGCTTTGGTCTCTGGAGTCTCTTGTTTCAGCTCTGGCTTGGTGCACTCTTCCTTAGCTTCCCCTCCTCTTTCCTTGCCCCCAAGGTCTCTGCTCTCCGGCTCCTGGTAGTCCCTTCTCTCCTCCTGTGCAGGCTGAAATCCCCACATCGTCACCCAAGGTGCAATTTAAGGCATCTCAAAGAAAAAGAAGCCCCAAAACAACCCATTCCATGAAACAAGCATTGCATAGGAGCACTACAGGGCTGGGATCTTACCCAGGAATTAGATATCTGATTTAAAAGGGTAATCTGGGACCTGGAGCAACAGCTTGGGTGAGGAAGGAAATGATATTAATTTTTAAAGCCTTTCAAGTCATTCTGAAGTACTTCATTTAACAAAGGATGTTATAAAAAGGGTTGATCAGAGAATCAGGGCAGATTACATCACACAAATCTTCATGGTCTCAACAACAGCACTTTTTGGAGCACTAAGTCTTTGCCCTCCCAGGCCAGATCCCAGCACACCCACTGCAAGTGTCCCTGTGCTCTCACTGCCATGCTGGGCACTGGGCTGTGCTCCAGGGTAGCAGCCCTCCCTCTGGCAGCAGTGGCATTAAAAGGCAGGGGGGAGGTCAGTGCTGAGACTTCACGGCCATCTGAGCAGACTGAGCAGCCCTCTGCCACAAAAAAGGAAGGCAGCCTTCATACCATTCTCCCTTTGCCTACTGAGGCACTTTGCAAGCCAGTTGAGTTCACTGAAACAGCAGGAGATGCAGTTTGGTGACAGGAGGAGGAAGGAAGCTGGGGTGGTTTTTTTGCCACTGCAGCGGGTTAAACGAGTTCACGACGGGCTCTGACAAGTGCTGGAAGCAGCAGGAGCACACAGCTGTGGCAGAAGAAGAGCAAAACCCTGTCCTTTCAGCCCATCACATCTCATGAAATCACACCCAGGCACAACTGCACAGAGGTATTTAAAAACTAAATAATGTCCACAAGCTGCTGACTTCTGTTCCAGCAGGGCTGGGACAATCGGGAGCAGGGACTCGCTCAAAGCTCCTAATGCCTGCCCCCGTCAGCATTTATCAAACAGGCAGCTCCTCACAAATGCTTTCACAGCAGAAATATCTGTCGAGTGTCACAGTTCAAAAAGCCATGGACACTGATCTAAAAAAAGAAAAACAAACCCAAACAACACCCCCACCCCCCCCAAGAAATGCTTCATCTGAAACAAACAGCCCACGGTGAAGGAAAGCTGGGGGTGCACCTTCACTTGTGCTCAGAAGCAGCTGGGGGTGCACCTGCACATGTGCTCAGAAGCAGCAAATTAAAGGAAAACAGAGACAGAAGTGATGTGTTTCTTCTTGAGGATGCATTTCTGATCTGAAATTGCATGAAAATCTCTAACCCCTCCCCATTTTGCTAATGCAAACCCTCTGAGGTACAAAGCAGGAGCAGAGATCATCCCATGGCATTCCCAGGCTCACAGAGCTGGGAAAAGAAAGTAAAAGGTGTTACCTACCACCTTCTCTACAGCTTTGTCATTTGAAGGAGATGGATTTACAACTACTGCCTACACTTTGCAATGCTCTAACTTGTTTTGCTCCAAAAGTCAAGAGTTTGTAGATAGGTAACAGCTCTCTGGAACCCATTCACACCTCAAGGCAGCAGGGTGAGTAATCCAGACTTTACCATGAATGCAACACACTGGGGTTGGTGGGGTTGTAAGAAACCCACCACCTCAGGAGAAGGAGCACCCACCTTTCTCTAACTCCAGCAGAGCTGCAACTACTCAAGGAGTAAGGGAGCCCATCCAATAACCCCAAATCAATAACCATGTGACTGTCTCCCTGTGAGTGCCTCTACCATGCTTTAAAAACTTTCAATTTTGCATGAGAAACGACCCTGGCTGCAGAGAGCAGACATCAGACAGCTTGTAGGAGCTGAGCTCACGCCATGTGCTCTGCAGAAATCCCTGTCTACATGATGCATAAGCAGAAAATATTTGTATTTGGCAGGCTCAGCACCAGCCTGGACTGAACAGATGACCAAGTTCTGAAATGCCAAGCTTGATCTCCCTGAAGTTGAAGAAACCCTTTCCCCAACCCACATCCTCTTGCAACCTCCACCTCACGTCCCTGCTCTGTCTTTACTCTGCACACACCAAGGACATCCCAATGAGCAACTGCTCTGTGGTGAGCGATTGCTTTGAACACCAGTTCTGCTGTGACTCCCCCTGCCTCAGCAGAGCAGAGAGTCAGCAGGGGGCATTTGAAGTTATGCTGTCAAGTGTGAGCACTGCAGGCACTCTGCAGGACAGGGTGACAAAGGAATGCAAGAGCAAGAAGCACATGATGCAACACAGGGAGCTGAGAAGAGCCTCTTTAGCATCTCCTGAGTTTTTCTGATCAAACTTGCCATCCCAGGATATGAAGGGTTGGGGTTTTTTTAGCTAATAAGACACATTTTCAGGAGCAGAAGGGAGCACACCTCACACAGCAGGGTGTTTTACCTCACACAGCAGGGTGTTTTACCTGTGTTTCTGCACTGCTTAAGGAATGGAGATCTAGCGATGGATCGGTTTTGAGCTCAGGCTCAGGAGCTGCAATTGGGGCTTTCACCAGGATGTCTTCATCAGGGCTGGCTCCTAATCCTGGGTCTTTCTGTTCACCTCCTGCCTCTTTAGGAGCATCAGTGTCTTTGTCCTCTTCGGACACCTGAGACTTAGGTCTCCTGAGAAAGGATGAGAAGAGGCGGGAGAGGCCGCGGCCGTCGGAGGTGCGACGTTCCTTCTTGCTCTGCTCCTCGTGCGTGGGTGTATCGCCGTTGGAAGCCTTCTGCTTCTGTCCTGCTGCAGGCTGTCCCTCTGATGGCTGCTGAGACCCTTCCTCTACAGAAGCCTCTTGCTTTTGTGTTTCAGCAGCTCTTTCCTCCTCCTTGGCTTGCTGCTGCTCTGAGTTGTCAGCGTCCGCCGCTAGACTCTTCTCTGTTGTCATGATGATGCTGTAAGAGAGGTGCAGAAGGTCTCAACCAAGAGTTTTTCAATATTCAAGCTTGTGTTAAGCTCTTCAAACCAAGTCACACACACAGTCACACCACCTTCACCAGTCACAACACCCTGTCCTGCTGAGCCCAGGCTACAAAGCCATTAAGAGCAAAGTCACTCATTTGGCTAAGGTTTGCATCGACAGAAACATCTCCATCGACGTCTGGACAATGCTGACTCCACTCCTAAATGCCCTGGCACCAGGTCTGCAGCCTGACAAGAGCAAGGGATTAAAAAGAGGAAACAAGACCAGGGAAAGGTGAGGAGATGGCAAGAGTCTTGCTCCACAGGGTTGTCCTGAGGTCCTCGCTTCCCCAAGTCCCTGTTCCCTCCTGGCAGCACTGGCCATGGGAGTGGAGCAGATGAGGACGTGCACATGAGCATGCAACCTTCCTCCTTTCAAACCCCAGACAGCCTGCAATGGCATGTGGCATTACAGGATCCTTCTCCACCACTGCAACTGGAAGGAGAAATCCAGTGCTCAAGAGAACACCCGTATAACCAACAAGAGTCAAAAACTGCATGCCCCCAAATTTTAACAGCTGCTTGCTTCTAAATGTCCTTGACAGAGGCCACAGACCCTCCCCATGAACTACAAAGTGCAGTATCTAAACATGATGTTCAGACAGTGCTCATCAGTGCCAATCAGCTACACTGATCTGCACCAGACGTGTCCAGAGGAGCTGAGAAGGCTTCAGGGTTCACGAGATCTTTGCCCTGCACATTGGGAAAACACCAAACACAAAGTCTTGCAAACAGCCTCCAGAAGGGAGAGCAGATTTCTTCAGAGCCTGGGCTATTAAGCTGATGCAATGTTTATTTCAACTTTAGCCTGGGCTGTTGACACAAAAAGATGGAAATCACATGAGAAGAATATCTATTTAAGGTATAAAGAGGACCGAAAATAATCATGCTTTAGAGAGGATAGAACTAATCTTTGCACGTTGCATCACATGCATCTGCAGCAATAAATTGCCACTGCTTACACAGACAGCAAATAGCATATAATCCAATATGCTTCCCAATCCCCCCAGCCCAAGCCTCAGCACACAAACATTTGCTCAAAACATACACTTAAAATTAAGAAACATTTCAAGATGTCACCCTCCTACATATTGTTGCATTCAACAATCTCAATTTAACTCATCCTAATTGCCAAAATAACCAGAGTGCTTGAAGGGGGGGGGAAAAAAAGAGCCCTTCTAGCTTTGCAAAGTACTCTTCCCTCACATTTAATGTCAAAGCTTAATGTTATTCCTAATGCTGGGACAAAAACAAAGTGGCCTTAGAGATCTTCTCTGAATTTGTTTCTCCAGCAATGCAAATTTCCTGCGTTTATGAGGTTTGGTTTGCGTTTTGTTTTTGGTTTTTTAGCAAGGGATGCTTTTGGAAAAGCAGGGGTGGCAACACACAGGGCCTGGGCTCCCATCAGGGTGATTCAGAGCTGCATCAGGCTTGTGACTGACTCTCAGAACTCTGAAACCTCTCCACTTGGACTTAGCCCCACCAGTCAGTTTTGGGGATGGGCTGCAAGGCTCATTCCAGCCTGGTCTCCTGCAGAAACCACATTTACAGCACCGTACCCTACTCCTGATCCTTCCCTCTGTGAGCAGCTCTGGGTTTCTCCAAACCCAATGGAGAGGTGGAGGCCACTGCAACAGCAGCTTTCTACCTGCACTGATAGCTCTTAAGACCAAGGGCTTGCCCTCAGAACAAACAGACCATGGAGTGAATACCTGAAAGCTGAAGCTGGCAGAGAGCTAGAGAGCTAGAGAGTGAGGGGTGGCTGCAGCACCTGGGCAGAATTGAGGCTCCCACCAGTTTAGCAGGGCCCAAGGGGGATTATGGTGCCAGTTTGGTTAAGGAGAGGCTATGTCCATAGGGGGGACACAGGGCTGAGGGCTTGTTTGCAGATGACAGTATGTGGGTGACTTGCCCCTGCAGCTCTTGCTGCTGTTGCCCTTCCTCCCGTGGTCCCTCGCTAAGGCTGCTGCTGGTCCCGTGAGCAGCACGTGGCTCTGACTGCGGCCATCCCAGCCACCACGCAGCCAAATCATGCTCTGAGCAGCTCTCCAAAAGCTCCCAGAGGTGCTACAGGGCAGTGCAAGGTGCAACAAACTACCTTCAGCCAAACACACATCACCCTGAGCCCAGGATGCAGGACAGACTCGCCATGGCCAACTCCCAGGGCAAAGCTCCTGATGTCCCAGCACACACAGAACGTGATGCAAGACCGTCCCACCATGAACACACAACGACAGCCAGCTCCCTGTTGCACCAGCTGCCAAAGCAGCCTGCTTTGTAGTTGCTTCCCACTGTGTTTGTTTTGAACAAACACTTTGTAAGAATCATTATCAAAACACACAACATTGGTTGCTCTTAAAAAGAAAAAAGGCAAAATGAAGGCTCTTGAGATGAGGACTGTGGGGAGGGCACAGATGAAGAGCAGCTCTTATCAGCTGCTGCAAAGGAGAGAGACAGTCCACAAATAAACATTTCCTCTGCATGTACTTTTCTCTCTTTAAATACCCAGGTTTCTGGAACAAGAAATGTTTGCTTGTTTGGATTTCAAAGCTGCAGTCACAGACCTTTGCAGAGTGGGAAGGTGGGTGTGGGTCTCACTGGCGATAAGCAAACGTCTCCATGTCTTTCCTCCATTCCCCAAGAACCACTTCACAGCTCAGGCAGATCCCCTTGGCAGGGCCCTTCCCATTAGCCATTTCATAGCAGTAGGTAGCCACCAGCACCACTACCTCACTGGGTGCAGGCAGACACCTTGCTGCAGGACCTTGCTGCTCTCCTCTGCTGCGTGGGCCCACGGCCGGTTCCCTCCCTTTGAAGTTTAACGTTCACAAGCACTTTCCTAAGCTCTTGACTGAAACCAAAGAGGTTTTGTAAGTGAGCTGCATAACCAAGAGGCTGTATTATTAAAAGGAAGAAGTACCTTTGTTGCACAGAGGTGTTTGTTAAGTAGTGTTTTGTTTCCAACCCAGCCCCACAGCAGAGCTGACACCAAGAGCCAGGTTCCTGCTCTGCTGCTCTTGGTTGGAGAAAGCAATGCCCCCAGCCAAACCACAAGCAGCTTTTCATTTAAATTACATTATCTTCTGTCACTATTTCACAAGGCAATTCTGCAGAGCCTGGAGGTGCCTCAGGAGCTCCCTGGATGCAGGAGGAGGAGGCTCTGCTCTTCCAGGAGCACCCAAGCAGTGCTGCTCACCTCCTGCTCTGAGCTGCCTCACTTGTAACGGCTGGATTTGGGGTTGGGTTGGGGTTTTTTTTTGGTAGAGGGTGAGGGTTTGATGCCAGACAGCCTGTAAAAGGCAGGTTCTTCACAAGTCTAGTAGAGAGAAGGCGTTGAACGCTACGGAAACAGGCAAACTCCAGTACGATCCCACATGGAGATTGCAGAGTAAAAATCTCATCAGGGAAGGGTTTCAGTGTACCTCCAAGTATGTTTTTTTAAAGAACATGCTACTCCAGAAAAGAAGACCTTTGAAGAAAAGGTAATAGAACATATCCAGAAGCACCCTCTGAGAAGACAAATAGGCTTTTCCCTGCTGAGGACACTCACACCACAGGTTGAGCTCCCCACTGACAGCATCTTCCCTCTTCACCAGCCCCTAGAATGGGACCTGGGCCTCCTGGTGTTCCACACAGGGATGTCAGTGCCTCAGTGACCAATAAAGAGCCCTACACGTCTCTTCCTAAAAGATATCAGCAACTCTGAACACCAACTGTCAAAGCAAACAGCTATATAGGTACCTTATGGACTGCTGTCCTGCGCAGCAGCCACCCAAACAGCATGAGAAACCCAACTTCAGCAGTGGCCCCTGTTCCTGTCCAAGGGTATGGGTGTAGGGAGCACAGAACTTAACTGCAGGCTCGTTGTCACACACTCACTCTGCTTCCCTGTGACAAAACCCTTTGAACAAAACAGATTTGAGCCTTAGAAGGATGGCTCATTAAAATCACAGAATCATTTTAGTCGGAAAAGCCCCTGAAGCTGCTGGAGCCCAGCCCTGCCCTCACCCTGCCCAGCCCAGCACTGACCCACAGCCTCAGCACCTCAGCTCCAGGGCTTTGGGATCCCTCCAGGGCTGGGCACTGCCCCAGCTCCCTGGGCAGCCTGGCACAGGGGCTGACACCCCTCTCAGGGAAACAGATCCTTTCCTCTTTTTTGTCACTTGTAGCTTGGCAGCAGGGACTGACCCCTCTCCAGGCCATAACCTCCTGTCAGGGAGTGTCAGAGAGTGCTGCTGGCTGCCCTCAGCCTCCTCTTCTCCAGGCTCAACACCCCCATTCCCTCAGCCCCTCCCCAGCCCCTTGTGCTCCAGCCCCTTCCCCAGCTCTGTGCCCGGCTCTGGCCACGCTGCAGCCCCTCAGTGTCCCTGTGGCAGTGAGTGAGGGGCCCAGCACTGAGCACAGCCCTGGAGCTGCAGCCCCTCAGTGTCCCTGTGGCAGTGAGTGAGGGGCCCAGCACTGAGCACAGCCCTGGAGCTGCAGCCCCTCAGTGTCCCTGTGGCAGTGAGTGAGGGGCCCAGCACTGAGCACAGCCCTGGAGCTGCAGCCCCTCAGTGTCCCTGTGGCAGTGAGTGAGGGGCCCAGCACTGAGCACAGCCCTGGAGCTGCATCTCCGACCTGTCAGCATGCTCCAGTCTCTCTTTAGGCACACAAATAATTATAGTAATAGTAAAATCAAACTTACTCCTACTTCCAAGCTTGGAAAAACAATGTAAGGCTCATGCCACTGTTTTAGTCTTTCAGAGAGAGAAGAAACACTTCTCAGAAACACAAACCGTCTCGCAGCGATGCCCAGCGCCAGATAATGGTAATCACGCTGCTGGAACAAACTGTCTTGACCTTCCTACCCAAAAATTCATGTGTTTAACAAATGCTACTGTGGCAGCAAGAGCTGGAGACGATATGCAAGAAATGTCTGCTAAAAATAAGCCAAAAAAAAAAATGAAGCAGTTTCAGCAAGCGCATGGTGTTTTTAAACGTGTTCCTTCCCTTTTCGTAACGTGGGTGAGAAGCACACAATTCACCAGGGAAACCACGCAGAACACTGCTCTGAAATAGACAGCACAGGCTGAAAATGGAGGGGTTTTTTCTTCTCCAAGACCTGATGTATGTGCAATAAAGCTGAGCCTGTGGGTGGGAGAGGAGGAAGCTGCCAGAGCCTCACGCAGGACTCGCCCCACGCGTGTGTTTGGCTTACGTACCCTACACGTGATTTTTACTACAGCTAAAAAAAACACAGCAACCCTGTTTGTTCAGGGTTTTCAAATGAAATAAGAGATTCAAATGGGCTAGAAGGAGCCTCTAGACAAGAAATTCAAACGACTTTACAAAGCACTGGGATCTTTCAAGATCTGTTCTGTTAGAGGAGTAATTCGTGCTGCTGTTCTATAACCCCTGATAGAATGAATGTGCATCATCGTTTTGTGCTGGTACTTTGGGTCTTGAACAAAAGGGATGCTCATCTGGCAACGCTGCCTTACCCAGAGGGTAACAGGAGACCTCAGGAACCTCATTGAACTGGGGGGGGGGGGGAAAAAAAACCCTAAACCACCCAACACAACACAGATGGCACATTACAACTGCCTGGATTTAATTCTCACCAGACCAGCTCTAGTAATCTACTGTATGTCAGCAGCACCGTGCCCCTCTTTCATCTTCTGGTATCGTACAGCTTACCCATTTAAATGAGGGCAAAAAATAGTAGCTCACCATCTGCTGAAAGCAAATCATTTATGTCAAATTGAAGACAGGGTTTATAAAATGACCTGAGCAAATGGAGCAGTAAGTGCGTTACAACGGAAAGGAGCTGGGAGCTCCCCCCCTCTATCCTCAGAAATCCTCCTGGATGCTACAGTTCCTCATGTTGGGATTCGTGGCTTTGCTCATGAGCAAAGTGATGAAATTGGAATGAAAACATGTACCTGTCCCTGGAGCCTTGTGTACAGCAATGGGTTTGGAAAGGCTGCCTGTGTGAGACTCGTGACGGAAACTCACTCGAACTTGCAGCAGCCGGACCCAGAATAGAAAGAAGGTGCCTGCACCAGGCAGCCAACAAAATAAAGCTGCTCACAAACTATCCAATGACCAGTGGTTTGCTAAAAGGAGTAAGAAAACTGTCAGTCTAATGCAAGTGTTGTTCCCTATCCCACAGCGAGCAGCAGAAACATCTCTCAGGGCTTCTTCCTTCCCCTGCTACTACAGGGGTCACAGCAGAAACAACAAGGTTTTGCCTCGAATGCACAGTGCCTGGTGAAGCTTTCCCTGAGCAGCAACGAGCCTCCCAACCACCCAACCACACCAAACCCCCCCAGAGGAAAGGGTGAGCTCAGCCTCGCCGGCTGCAGCCGCACCAAAACCCTCCTTTGCAGAAGGAGCCGGTATCTGCCCCAGCTCGGGGAGAAAGGGAGGGACCCCAGTGCCTGTCCCCACCCCACAGCCAGCTCTGGCACCTGTGCTGTGTAGATAGCATCCCCTGGGACTGTCCCAGGCAGGCAGGGAGCACGGGCAGCCCGGCGCCAAAGCAGGCAAGCGCCAAAATCTGAGCGAGTGAAAGCAGCGGGAGCAGGGCAGGAGCGCAGTGAGGCAGCAGCACGAGCCAGCAGCGCCCACAACACACGGGCTCCATCCCAGCACATCACCCCATCACCATCCCTCCTGCCTTGGCACTGAAGGAAGACCCAGGGTAAGAGAGATGGCATCGCCAGCGCCGCAGGTGACAGCAGCCTTTCCCCCCAGCGAGTTCAACAGAAACAAGCGATAGATCTCACTCAGCTCAAGAGGAGGACTTTTTCTTCCCATGCATTATTCATAAAGCCTTTTTTTTAATCCCCCCTCCCTGCCTGAACACAGATGTGTTTACTCACACTGTGCCTCATTTACACTCAAGGTTTAACATAACAGGGCTCATTTTCCTTCCTCACAGTTCTCCCAGCGCAAGGGTAAAAGCGCTTCTCGCTTTTGTCGCTCTCCCTTTGGCTGTTTCCAAACCAAAGCTATAATTAGAACCCAAGAGGGACCTGCATGCTCCTTTGATAAAGAGCTGCCTGCTAGATAACTACCACCCGTGCACACACACACAGATACACACACACACACACAGAGGCACCTGCCAAGCACATACCGCTGCTGCACCGTGAGCCACGAGGATGGGTTGGTGCTACAAGACCATCACAAGCTCCATCACCTGCTGCTGCCCTGCAATGGGTGCTGACGGCTCCAGCTCACACTCACAAGTGCTGGGAACATCACACTGAACTGCTTGGTTTGTAGTTACACAGCTACAATACAATTTGCATTCATCTGACTGCCTCAAATGCATGTGCCACACCCTGCTCCAACACCCCAAGTTCATTAAAAACAACCCCCCACGCCAGTTATTTTCACATTATTAGCTGCACAGTAAATGCACAATATTTAAATGAAGGAACTTGCTCCAAGAAGGGCTGGCATGGCCTGGAGCACACTAGGCTCAGTCTCCAACAAGGCCAGGTAAAAGCCACCTGAAAGCATCCTCAGCTTGGGCTTTAAACCAGGCTTTACTGCTTCCAGATTGCCACTGACTATGAAGGGGGCAATGAGCATGGAAGATGGGGGCTGCAAGGGGACAATTACCTGTACAGTAATGATCTGCAAGCTTCAAACTCTGCTTTTAAAGTTTAATGACTCCCACCTACAAGTGCTGGAAGGCACTGGCCTGCTGCAGATTATCCTCCTGAATTCCTCAGTTCTTCATTTTCTCAACCAGCTGCTTACACTCACAGAGCAGCCCTGGAGAGGCTGGAGACCTCAGCATCCCCCAGCCTGGAGCCACCCAGCCCCAGATGGGGCTCTGGAGACATGACTGGGGTGGCTGCAGAAGCTTTGACAAGCCCAGGATGAATGAGTCAGCTTACAGAGAGGTTTGTGAAGCTGAGTTTCACTGGGTGGGTACATACCACTGCAGGTATCGCACAGCAGCAGCAGCCTGTGCTTGCCCCTGAGCAAAGGGAAGGTTTTGCTTCAGGAAGTTGCCACCCTTCAGCATTTCCCCTTTTCTGAAGTCTCCTCCCTTCAGGGCTCAACAGCAACACCAGGACAGAGAAGGAGGAGAAATCTGTTCCCACCACGATTCTCAAGCTGAATACTCCCAGTATCACAGAAAGGACCCAACCTCTAACCATCCGAAAACTCACATGATCGTGCAGCTTAGCTTTAGAAACCACTATGAGCTAACTGAAGTCCCAAAACAAAACCAGCAGAAGCACAAGCCCTCTCCAAGCTGGTTGTGGCTCCCCAAGGCATGTATCAATGGGGGATGTAAACTGGGATGCAGATCCCCAGCCAGCTGCTGACCTTGCCTCAAGATGAGGAACAGCAAAGCATCTTCTGACAGCACCGTGCACAGAAGGGAAGCAGAGAGACATCTGCTTCAGAAAGCCTCCTCTTGAAATAGTGGTGATGAGTTAATTCCAACTTTGCACTATTCCCAGAAAAGCATCCCATGGGGATGATCCCACTGTGCATCTCCAGGCTCCTGCCTGAGCCCAGGGATAGCAGGCAAACACCCAGTGCCATTTAAAGCCTGGGAGCAACCAGGCTTCAACCAGACCTGCTCCAGGGCTAATCAACAGGCAGGCCTGCAAACCAGCCATTCTGATCTTCTCCCAAATACTCATACCCACAAGTCAGATGCTGTTTGTAAAGCCTCAAGGTTTTGTCTCAGTTTGGTTGGGACAAACTCCAGTGCCTCCGGGGCCCCAGGAGGATGATGCCCTGAGGAATGCAGCATCATGTACCATTGAAGAGCACTGCATGTCCCAGCCACACACTTGGACACTTCACCTCCTTAAGGATGGGTTTTCTTCCCATCTTTCCTGCTCCTGATGTTCAGCAGCTCCAAAGTCACCCTTCTCCCTGGGATGGCTTCAGAAGCTGGAGAGCAAAGGAGAAGATAGTTCCTGGAAAATCACAGCAGGCATTGCAACATCTCCTGTGCAGAGGGAGTTCCCTCAGCAGCCTTTCAGGGATCCTGCACCCACACCTTTGCACTGAAGTCAAATGAGCAATGGCAGATCCCAGGGTCAGGATCAGACAGACATCCCCACTGGCAGTGCCCATCCCACAACTCCTCCTCTTACCAGGGCTAGAAGCCCACACTGAGCACAGCTCCCTGCCACTTCCATGGCACAACGTTCACTGTCCCAGATTTGGCACGCTGCTGCCCTTTTACTGCATACAAAAGCACCTCACAGCTGTCTGAAGGTCCTGCCCTGTGCCCAGCACCTCACACACACATCTCACTTCTCCTTCCACACAACAAGATCCCACACTGCCATCCCAAACAGCCAAGAGCTGCTGATGGCACCGAGACAGGGGGGAGACACCAGGACACCAACCCACCCTGCGGTGACACAACTGTGAGCTCCCCAGCACTACTGGGCAGGGGATGAAGATCCTCCCACCCTCACCAGGAACACAAACAAAACGGGAGGGGGTGCAAAGCAGCGATTAAATGTCTCATTCCATGCTCAGCAAACAATGACACACGATTGCCAGAGCAGCTCAGCCCCATCACCCTCCCCTGAGCTGCTCCTCTCCTCTCCCTACCCCAGCCTTGGCCTCCCAGCCCTTTCCACCAGCCTATCTGTTTGTTTTTTCCACCCAGCAGTGAAATCAGGCAGCTTTAGTTTTTAATCCCCTTAATTAGGGGTGTGCAGCAGTCTTCATTCCTTAATTACACCCATTGACACATCTGATGCAACACATTTACAAACAACCAATTTCACTGGAATGCAAATTGCCATCTTTCCCACACTGGCACCGATGGGGAGAAGCCAGGAGTAGGCTTTTTAGGGTGCTTTAAGGAGACACACATACAGAGGCTCAGATATGTGACTTTCATTAAATAATTACCTGTTTCTTTGGCAAGACTTAGGCACGAGGTGGCTACAGAGCTGAGAAAGCGCTGACTGAAGCAGCAGAGAGCGAGAGCAGCTATTGAGAGTTTGCAGCAAAAGAAGTTCTCATTTCAGGCAACACTCTCAGGACTGACCCACAGGACAGAGGGAGGAGATTTCAGTGCCTAACCTGGTGATTTTGGTACATCAAGGTGCAGGACAATGCTTCGTTTCAGTTGCTCAGCTGTCAGGAATCCCTTTGATCCTCTGGGAAAGCAAATACCCTGCGAGCACTTTATTACCACCACTTCTGCTGCTGACCCAAACTAATCCCGCTGACACCTTCTGCCTGCCCACAGAGCCATTACAGCAGCATCCCACAGGGTGCCTGTGTTTGCTCCTCCTTTGAATTACCACACCAGACTCCCATCCTAATGCACTAATAGCTCACTAGACGCAGCAGCTGAGCTCCAGCCTGTCCTATCAGCCATAGGAAACAGTAAGCAGGATATTAAATATCTTCTTGGGCATGGGGGGAAGGGAGAGAATGGATATAAAAAATGAGAAGGAAGATAACATGGCATTGTGAGGGGGTTTTTTACACTGCTGGAGATCCAAGTGAGCACCCTCTGCTGAGCTCCTGTGTCAACCCTCCAGCTCACCACCATTGCAACCATTTGCACAGAGGATACGTGCACAAATGTTGCTTTCTTCCAGCAGCAGAAAGGAAAAGAAAGCTGTGCTCACCCTCAGTCCTTGCAGGGAGGGAGTCAGAAACACACTTTGCACCCAACATGTTTTCAGTTGCTGCCTTCCTTGCTGGGTTTGGTAGGCTTTGATTTCACTGAACACCAGCACTGTCACATTTGGGCACTCTGAGAGCTATTTTTCACTTCTTCAACCTTCACCTTTGCCATCCAGCACCCCAGGAGGCCAGCTTAGTGCTGACTCTCACACTGGTGGCTCCTGGATTTCTGAGTATTTCTGAGTAACACATCACAGCACCTTCCTCTCCAGCCATGCCTAATTCTGCTGATGCAAACACCCCTCCAGCCAGGAGCCCACACCCTGCTTGATGGACCAGATGGAATCACAGAATGGTTTGGGTCGAAAGGGGCCTTAAAGCTCACCTCATCCCACTCCCCTGCCATGGGCAGGGGCACTTCCCATTTGATCAGGTTGCTCAAAATGCACTAAATTGATCTCAAGATGCACTAAAAGGAGAGGGTGTGGGTCTCCTCTGGAGGTTTCCAAACCCTCCTGCACACGTTCCTGTGTCATCTGATCTAGGTGGGACCTGCTTTAGCAGGGGGTTGGACTAAATGCTCTCCAGAGGTCCCTTCCAACCCCCACCATTCTATGACTCTATCATCTCTTCCACCCTGTCTGGCTGCACTAGATCTGCTCTTCCCACCACTGATCTCCCACCTTCTCCCTGCCCCCAGGGGCTGCCCAGGTCCCCCAGCCCTCTTACACCTCCAAAGTCACCCCCAAAGTCCTTTCAACTTTCTCTCTTTCGTTTTGCATTAAGTTCTCCATCAGGAGAAGTTTGACATCTCCAAAGGCACTAAACACAGCCTGGGCATAAAGACAGGCAGGCAGGTGTGTGTATACTGAGGAAACCAGGGCATGGCTTTGAAGTTGTAAACCATCCCTCTCCAGACAACAGCAAAGAGCTCAGAGCTTGTGGTATTTTAAAAGGGATGAAGAGCCCTGCGAGGCAAAATATTTTAACAGGGATAAAGTATATGCAGAACACAGAGAGCTGCTGCTTTCAATACCTCCCAGTTCAAATCGATGGCAGCTGAGGCTTGTGCTGCTTTCTGGATCAGCTGCTGGCTCTTGTGTACACAATTCAGCATCCCATTGATACTGATTTTACAAGTTAGGTCTCAGAATAATCCTCACTCTATTCAAAGTGCCCACACGCGTGTGCACACACACACACACACACACACACACCCCCAACAATGCAAAGGCACCAGGAGTAAGGGCATGTTTTTGTGGAGCAGCTTTGCTTATTTTCCCCTGTTTTATATTTAAATCCCAGTTGTGCAATTGCCTCATGCACAGCTGAAGCCTCATTGAGCCCCACGCTGCTTCATGCGGCTGAAAGCTCCCCAGACTCCCAGGGGCTCAGCATGGCTTGGCTGTTTATTGGAGAACATCAGAAAAAATAAGAATAAACCTTATTATCCTCGGTGTTTTGAATTCAAAACCTACTGGTCTTGTCCAGCACTCAGTACTTAAGGTTGAATGGACAGCCCCAGCTAAAATGATGCTGCAAAAGGGCTGCGAGTGCCACAGTCGCAATACCAGACAAGTGAGCTCCTCTTTTCACTGTGCTGCTGACAGCAGGAGCCACACAACAATATTGCTGAAATCCACATTCATGCAGCACAAGGGAATAAAACACCAGACAAATCCTCTTTTCTGCAAGCTCTGTTGATATCATTGTTCAGGCTAAAACTGCCACGAGAAGACCCTTCAAATGAGGCCAGGGCGAAAGAGTGGAGAGAGCAAACAAGCATCAGTGAGCTCAGCCAGGCTGCCCCAGCCAGGCAGCTCATGCCAAACTGCCTCTTTACTCCTCCAATAAATACATTCATAAATCACCTCCTTTGCACCTCCTTTGGGCTCTCTCTAGATAGACACAAGCTGAAGGTAAAGGGTTGCCTGTTCCTCTGTATGATGAAAATCATGAGCATGCAAATGAGGTGTGAGCGGGGTCTGGCTCTCTCAGATGCCTCCTCACCCCTGTGAGCTGTTAGCAGGGCAGTAGGGAAGATGAGAGTGAAGGAACATCGACTCCAGAAGCCTTCCCAGGAGTAAGAAGTGTGGTTTAAGAGTAAAAAGTAAAGCCAGAAGCAAAGACTACGAGCTGGTCTCTCACCCAGGACGTGGGAGCGCGCACACAGCAGCCTGAGCTCGTACCAGCTCCCCAGACTAAACACGGTGCAAAAACTGTTGAGAAGCAAATGACAGCTCCACATCAAACACATTTCAGTACCTCACTCCTAAGCTTAAAAAACCCCTGTCTTACCGAGTGGTTTTCCCTCTTCAGCACCCAGGGAAGCTGGAGAGGAGCCGGGCCCTGCTCTGCGCAGGGTTTGTTTTGGAGCACTCAGCACGCGTCATTGCCATGTGGATTTGCTGCTTCCCAGGAGTTTTACCTGCTGACTGCAAGCCTGTTTGGTTTATTTAACCATGCTCCTGCTCTTAAGCTACCATCCAATTACTGCTCCCAATTACTCAGTGCTCAAGAGCCAACATTAATTACAGAGTTCCCTGTGTGTGAGGTTGCTGCTGGCTGCGCTGCACGGAGTCGGAGGAACGGCTTCAAACCCACTGGCAGCCAGGACCAGCCTCTCTTCTGGGGAAAGAAAGAGAACTTCCCAGTCTCCACAGTGGACTGACAGCCCTGAGCAAGAAGAGCAGCTTTGGTGAAACACAGGATGAGCATAAAAAGACTGTAGCCTCGATGCCCAGATCCCAGCAGCCTCTGCCAGCCCCTCAGATCCCCCCAGCAGCCACAGCCACTAAACGTCTGCTTTCTTCTTTGGGGTTCAATAAAACACAGCACCAGTTCAGGACTGGGGATAACCTAGAAATCTCTGGGATGTGGGGCACACATCACCATCAGCAGCCAGCACCACATAAATCCACACCTTTGGCACAGCATTCCCAAACAGGAGGGTGGAGACCCCAAACTCCCCAGACTATGAGAGAAATGCCTGAAAACCATCCTGCCTTAAGCACAGGGCACCTGAAACTGAGCCTTAGCTCATTCAGCACTAGCACCAGACGTGGGAGGTAAGACTCAAACCAGCTGCCTGTTGCAGAGCCCAGGGACAAGGGAGCACTGCAGGAGCCTTAGGAAAGGGCACAGAATGACCCTTTGCAGCTTGCAAAGCCTTCACCTCCACAGTGAGATCTGCAGAGGCACAAGATGCTATTTTGCAATGCACATGGCTCTGATTTTATCATCAGGCTGATGCAAGGCATCCTTCTGCTGGATTCTGAGAAAGATCCCATCAACTTTGGTCTCCTTTTTTTATTCCCTTTCTACAAATAGATACCTATTGCACAAGGGCTGATGCAGTGCCACTTGTGTGAAACAGCTACATGCCAGAGGGAAATGTCACTGTGCCACAATTAGCTACTCATTTTTTAACCAGAATATTAGAGCTGGGAACACTACAGTAGCAGGAACTGCTCACACCAAGGACTTGTCTGCATTGGGATGTAGGGAATGTGGATGATTCACATCTGGGATCGTTTCTGTTGAGTACTTTGGGGCAGCAGAATGTGCTTTTCCAAGCCATAATATATTAAATTAAATCAATGGTGGTCACCCAGCGAGCTGCTGCTTTACACCAGGGACTCATTTTAAGCAGCAAACCCAACTTTCAGCATGGTTTAAAACAAGAAGATGCTGCACAAAGATAAGCCTGCTCGTGCTTTAGTGCAGATGGCAGAGAGCAAACACTTAAAAGATGTGTGGATGAAACACACAGGTCCCCATTTACAGTGATTCAACTGAAAAAAAGACAGTCCACCTACTAAAATGCAAGTGTCACATCCATCCTTCCTCTCAGCAAATGCAGATCACATATATGTGATCAACCCTACAAAGCCATAAAGGGCAGTAGCAGGTACCAAACATCATTACTTACACAACAGTCTGTCACCTTAAAAACCAAACACCTGCAAATGCTTCCACAAGCTGAACTTTCCCCAGTTTGTATTTCAGTGCTTGGAGCAACAAAGCCAGAATGTTCTTTAAAAGCAAGCAACAGAATTCAAGCATTATTTCCCAAAGGCCCATTAAAAGAGCTCATAGCTGCCAATACCAAGAGGTCTGGATTCTCTTGTGTCTTAAGTCAACTCTTTAATATGAAGCTTGTACAAAGCCCTGGGATCTCCCAGGTTGTTTTCAAGACACTTGCCCCATTCTGAGCTCCAGTGACTCATTCTCAAAGGTCTCTGACACACAGAATCCGACCCGGTTGTACCCATGAAACACCTTGTGACTAGTAAAAACACAGTAAATGGACAGTAAAGCAGTGTGAGGAGATTAACTCAGAAAAGCAGAGAAAAGCTGCACATTCCCCAGTTGTTGCTTCCTCCAGAGAGGAGGAACCGAGTGACTGCTGGGCTTGGCTTACGTAAAGGTGCTGAGTCGATGCTGGGCTTTGCAGGGTGCAGTTGGCTGCACTTCTGCACTGTTTGCATAAATTGCTCATTAAAAAAAAAGAGCTCCAGTGATGTTTTCCAACTGAAGGAACACAGGGAGGCTTGTGCTTTCCCTGGGGAGTGTTTCTGAAGTGGATCAGGGTGTTCAACAGGGGAGGCAAAATAAGCAGATCCTTGAACCTTGTACTTCAGAGATGAATGGTTGCAATTTCAGTCTATGAAGACATCAGACTCCCAGGATGGAAGACACCCAATCCCAGATAGATTCTGGTACATTTATTAGAACAGGTGTTTTTACCAAGTAACCAAATGTTTGTTCTTCACCTGTCCTAAGGCAATTTTCTAGTGGGAAAGCTGCAGTGGTACAAAAGTCACAGTTAATCAAACTCTGGTCTCAGTATCACTGATCACTACTTGTGTTTTTTGCCAGAGTCAGAAGTTTCAGAAACTCTTAAAACTGTTTCCAGAACAAGCACAATCTCTCTTTCCTCAGTGGGCTTTATAGTTCCTTTGTCAAAAGGGCACAGCTTTGTTTCCTTACAACTCAGATTTCAATGTACAAGACCCAGGTGGGAGGCGGTGCACAACAAAACCAGGGCTGTGGGCTTTTTGCATCTGTTCCTACCACTCGAGCGATTTACAACTGTTTGTGATGAGAAACGGGGAGAAACGTGCCACCACTTCCACGAGCAGCATTAGCCCAGCAAACAGAGCTCACTCCATCACCCCAAGCAGCTGAGGAGCAATGTGCAAACCCCACGACCCCCTGAACTGGCACGTGATGGATCTCCAGCCATGGGGTGGGTGCTCACAGGTCCCCCTACGTCAGCTCTGCCACTTGTTTTACCCATCTTTGCCTTGAATCTAACAGCTGGTGGAGATGCAGCTGTGCATCTGCCTCAAAAGTGAGAGAAAAACTGTTTAAGCCTGCTGTATTGGCATTACTGCATCACTACAATTAGCACAGCACGGGGCAAAGCCAGCCTGGACAGCTCTGCCAGTGGCATCACCACAATACTCATGCTGAGAGTCCAGTTCAATTACAGACAGAAATGAAGCTGCAAGGAAAAAAGTCAGAGTGAAATACCAAATCTCACTGTAATTGCAAGCCTCTTTGCTTTGCCAAAGCCATCTCTCACGTTCATTATCTCGCCCCATTCCTGCCTTTAGAGACACGAAAGCACATAACACTAATAGATTCAGTTTCCTCGAGCTCTCCCTCTATTCATCATGTGGTAGGAATCCTTCTTTTTTTAATAAACTACATCTTTAACAAAAGGAATATCACCATTTGTCATCATCAGGTCAGACAAAGGGAGACAATCTTCATTTTTAAATAAGCCCAGAGCACCAGCTGCAAAACGCAAAGGCAGCGACAGCCTGGCCCACTGCTGCTTCCCCACCAGCATCCACAGCCTGGGCTTGGCAGGTGGGGACCAAGCAAACCTGAATGCAACCCAGGTGAGAAATGTTTCCCACATCAGTGCCCCAAACCTGAAAGGGTGGGAGACACCAGGTACTCGAGAGAGTAGCTTTTAGCTTTTCACCAAGAGGGTTGTTAAGCATTGGAATGGGCTGCCCAGGGAGGTGAGAGAGCCCCCAGCCCTGGGGATGCACAGCTGAGGTGCTGAGGGCCATGGGTTAGTAATGAGCTTGGCAGGGTGAGGGGAGAAGTTGGACTTGATCTTAAAGGTCTTTTCTAACTAAAATGATCCTCTGATTCAAAGCATCTCACTGCAAAAGTAAAATAAACAGGTAAAAAGAAGCCCCGCTCCAGTACAGAACCAGGGGGATAAAGGTCATTCTTTGAGACAAATAAGCTCAGGCATTGCTAGTCCCTTGGGTTCTCATTACTGTTCCTGAGGAGGGGATGAAGCACCCCAAAGCAGGTTGCAGAGAGGGGCACAGGGACAGGCACAAGGGCTGCTCTGACCTCATGGGCCAAGGAGGCTTTTTTGCACCATTTCCTGGGGGAGGGAAGGGAAGCGCAGAGCCAGGCGGGACCAGCCCACATACTGCTGCCCACAAACAAAGGAAGAGTTCTCTGAACACAGCATCTAGGTAGACAGCAGGGAAATAACAGAAGCAGCAGTTGCAACAGCAGCAACCAGAAAAACAAAACCCCTCGATAAGAAGTCTAAAGAAACTATTTCCTCTACTGAAACGGGCTGGAAACCGTATGAGACGCTGCTGAAGTCAGAGGAATGGAGCATGTGGCTGGTTGCTATCTGCAGCACACCCTTCCCAGGTTGATGCAATCACTCCCATGGCTCCTCCTGGCTTCACCACAAACAAACTCATCTTCTCCAGGGTCCATCCTTTGATTTCTCGTTTCAGAAACTCCTGAAGAATGAAGCCAGGGGATCTGTGTAATTAACTCAGCAAACCTGTGTCTGCAAGAGCTCTTTCCCATCATGTTTAAGCACCCCAGGAGGCCTGGCTCTGCATGGAAATCAATGCAACAACACACATTTAAGCCTGCACTTTTCCCTCTCAAACCAGTTTCCTCCCCTAGCTGTTCCCCTCTCAGTGAAAATGTGGGGCTCCTTAAACCCTCTTAACCAGAGCTACCTACAACAAACAGCTGAAAACAGTCATTTGCTCTGCAGCTGGACTCCCCAAGCCCCAAATGTTCCCAACTAGCACCTAGATGAAAGTTATTCCAGCAGCTGTATGAAGCAGCCCACACCTTGATTTTATAGTGTTGCTATTTGATGTGATTATTCATTCACTGGCTTCTCATCACACATACTCACTTCCAAATTGGGAGGTATGAAAGCAACAATACTGGGAAAAGCCACCAGCAACAACCCCAGGAGGGCTGGAGGGACATGGGGGTTGTGATGATGTTCCCCAGGAAGGGTGGATGGAGGGGCATCCTTGGGAGGGGACATCCTTGGGAAGGATGGAGAGAGATCCCTGAGAGGGGACATCCTCTAAGGAATGGAGGGACAACCTTGGGAAGGATGGAGGGACATCCTTGGGAAGGTGCATCCTAGGAGGGATGTTGGGATACTAGGGCAGTGCCTGTACTCACTGCACCTGGCTTCTCACAGCTCCTATGTTAATATTTGCTCCTGAGGACTCTAAAAATGCTGTTTTCTTGCATGGAATGGACCCCTTCCTCCCACAAGAAGCCTGGGAATACATCCTCTGTCTTCTGCCTGTACCACAGCATGCTTACATTACAGATGGCCTTTATTCCACCTCTACACACACATATAGAGCAGAAGCAATGTCGTTTAGGTAGCATTTCCTCTGACTCCACACCCACAACCCTCCCTTCCCCAACTTAAACACACAATTTCCATCTTGCACGTCAATCATGTCAAGGCAGCAGTGGTAAAACAAGCACCTCAGACAGAAAACTTGTGCCTAAGGCTGGATTTGAAGACTTTTCAGGCAAAATGAACAGCTGTGTTGTTTCCAAGCATATGAAGAATAGGAGGGCTCCTTTGCCTGGGGAAGATGACAGTTCACCACTGCTCTTCTTCCCTGGCTGCCCAAGGAGCTGCACTCCTGTAAGGTCTTGTCTCTAAGAACTTCTGTGCACCTCAAGATGATGTGACTAGGATATGTGTGTTTGCAAAGCAGCACTAGAAAACCACCTGCACAGGGAATCCAGTGTGTAGAAGAGAGTTGCAGTTTTCATCAGGGGATTCAAGGGGGTTTGTTTATCAGGCTGAAAAATGCCACCCTGAGCTGCCTCTGCACCTATTCCAGTTTGCATCTCCCTGTAATGCCCCAGAGCATCCTGCTCTCCTCTGGCCCTCAGGTTAAGAAGAGAAATGAGGGATATTTGATTGTAGGGTCTTCTTCTCATCTATTTCTGGAACTGGAAGGTCACAAGCATGGCAAGACAAGAGGAGGATAAAGATCTCCTTGATTTTTACCCTTCCACAAACCAGCTCCTGCCCAATAGTGAATGAGTCTGCAAACTCCCCAGGAATGGTCACCAGATGCATGTTTCTCATTTCCCAAGTACCTGGCTCCAGGCACCATGGGGGCAGCTCACAGAGGTAGAAACCAGGGCTTGATTAGAACAGGTTCCACCACGCTCCATGTCTGAGGGATAAAACCAAACCACCCTTCCACACTTCCACCATCCCCTGTCCCGAAGCACCCAGCCCCATCTCACGAGCAAACTGCAATCACCAGCTCAGGCTTTTGATGCTTTTGCCCAGGCAGGCAGAATGAGAATTATTAATCCCATCTTCAGAGCAGGGTTTGAATAAAGGGAAGTAAATCCAGCCTGGGGCCCTGCACACAATGGGACAGGACTGCTCCCACTTAACGGGTGGCTTGCTCTTAGATTGAGGGATATACAAGCCCTGGGGGGTAAAAGCCCATCTGCAATCACACACTGAGGCCAGGCCCTGGCACAAGGAGGCAGAGGAGATGCTGTACCACACACCATCTTCTACCTCCAAGAGTTTTGACTCTGCAGTTCTACTATAAAGCCACGTGAGCAGCTTAGTTATTTATTTAACTAAAAGCTTTTAATTATCTCTCTCACACAGGCGCATTACACGGGGCGGGGAAGGGGGGAGAATAATCAGCCTACAGCGGGTGACCCACGGCTTCAAAGGAATTGTGGTTTGTACAGAAACAGCCAACTAGCCCAAATCTTCTCCTGCTGCTCCCAAGCCATGTTTCCACTCACAGGGCTCCATCCACGGTGTGTTTTGCTGTGGTTCCAACTCAGGCTGACCTGATGGCTCTAAGAAGGATCTTGGTTCAGGCAGAACGAAGGCTCCTCCCCAAGTCCAGGCTGCAGGTTTCCTTGGTCAGCTACAGAGGATGTTATCTCATGGTGGGAACCTGCTGGAAAGCCTGGCTGACATCCCACAGCACTCACCCTCACCAAACAGATGGAACGGATCTCTCTCTCCAAAAATACACACACAGGAGAGAAGGAGACAATGCCACAGCCACGGGACCAGCCAGCCACAGAGCTCTCCCAGCACCAGAAACACACTGCAAGCAGAATCACTCCCTGGAGCTGCTCTTCTTCCTGCAGCTTCCAGGCTCTGCACCAGGGAGACACAAAATTCTTGGTCCCCTCCAAAAGCATCGGAGTTCAAGTGCTGTGAGAAGGTCATCAATTATAGATGATAAACCAGTGCTGCAGACATTTGCTCTGAGCACAGCAGCTGAAGCAAGCTGGCAGGGGAATTTGTTTTAGAAAAGCCTGTATCAGAAAGGCAGAGGGGTCTGGAGGAGTGTGCCCTGGAAGAAGAGTTAAGCTTGCCTGAAACACTCCGAGCCCCTGCTGTTTTCCTCTCTGTGGAACTGGATGAGTTCCTGTGTGCCCTGCTCTAGCTGGTCCTGCTCTGGCAGGGGGGTTGCACTGGGTGAGCTTTCAAGGTTCCTTCCAACCCTTGAGATTCTGTGATGTGCTTCATTAAATAAAACCACACAAGAAACAAGAGATTTGGAGCATCCACACAGATGAATTAAAAGCACTCGATGCGTAATGTGAGTGGCATTACACAAGCAAAGATTCACATCAACAGAAAACAAGCGTAAACAAGCAACTGAATGTAAAGAAACTAATAATATTAATCTGGATTAAGTACAAGCCATGACCATTCCTACCTAATCCATCCAAGGGACAAAGATAAATCCCCACCATGCCACATCCTACAGCTCTTTGCGATGTAAGGAACCACAGCACCGATGGAAACGGCACAGAAGATTGGAAGTATAAGGTGAAACCTTTACAATAGAGCTGCCTCCTTAATCCACACAAGATTACAGCAAAAGCCAAGAACCAAGGAAGCAGAAGAAGCGTTGCAAAAGATCCCCAAGACCAGAGTGCAATTTCCACTTGAGATGCAAAGCTTCACATCGAGCTTTGTCTCAAGAGAGATGCACGACAGCAACAAAACACAGCTCTGAGTCTGAACAATCTGAACATCTGCCATTTCTTAATGCTCCAGAGAAGTTGCACAGGGGTGAATCCCAGTTAGGAAGAAGCCAGCAGATCTCCAATGGAGTTTAAAAGCACCAACTAAGGTTTATAATAGGAAACTATTTGCATCCATAAGGCTGCCACAGGCCCCTCAAAGCAACATCTCTGATTTGTCACAGCCACGAATGTAAAAGCAGCTTCAGCAAGCAGAGCAAGTCCAGACACTGAGCCAGCACAGCACACAACTCCAGCCCAGCTCCAGCTCCCCTGCAGAGCCGTGCACCCGCAGCAGGGTGGGAAGCACCCACTCTGCCTCCCACTATGGTTGTGCTTCTCTTTTGCAGGTGATCCCCTGACACTAGAGAGAGGCCCAAAGCTCTCCCCATCCACAGCATCTCCGAGAAGCACCAAGTTCTTGGGTTTTTTCCAAGAAACAGATGCAATGTGGCAGGAAGAGGCTGAATAAAAAGCCACTCTGCAGCAAAACAGGTACTGTCACAGTCCCCCTAAATGAAGAGGCTCTCACCAAACATTCCTTACTAGAGAGCACAAGGAAAGGTGTTTAATGAGAAACCCCTGGCCAGATGCTGCAGACACACAGCCAACACCTCCACTGAACTGCCCCAAGGATGAAGAGCTGGAGGTTCTCCAAAAACCAACTAAACAACTCCTGATGAGAACCTAGTACCGAGCCACTGCCTTCCATCAGCAACAATTCTGTACATACAATTTTATTCCAGCACATCATGTGCCACATTCCCAACATCATCATCTGTTCCTCAACATATCAAAGCACAGGGAGCATCCCAACACCCCGTGGCTGGAAGCCTGCAAGCTACCCAGCCACAGCAACACCTTGATGGGTAATGAAGGCATTTGTAAACACAGTTGCTCACTAGAGAGGCCAAGTAGCTACCAGCTGACCTCTCATCAATTCAAATCTTCTCCTGACAAGCAGTAAATGGGGCGTCAGAACAGATATGTTTTACTGCTTTCCCAAAAATCAAACACTGTCAAGTGAAAGCATCACCCAGAGCAGGAGGGAGGCTGGCAGCACCTCACCAGGGACACAGGCTGGAGACTTGGAGTGTTGTCTAAAGTGTTTTCAAGCTTTGGGAACACAGAGTGTGTCAAAAGAGGATGAGAAGAGCCTTTCCTCTCCTCACTGGGGCCAGGAGAACCTGAGGGAGCCCACTGCCTTCCCACCACAGGCTTTGCTTCTGATCAGAGTTTGGTTTAAATTACAGTCAATGTGAGACGGAATGAAAACACAGGTAATTCCTGTCCTCTGATCCAAGCAATACAGGAAATAATGAGTTTTACATTAGGAAAAAAACAATAATCATCCTTCTGTCCGTTTCATAAGGCTCTAAGTGAGTTCTCAAGGTAAGGAGTGCTGCTTTGTCCCCATGTTTACCTTCGGCAGCAGATTACGTTTGTCCATGGGAATCCCAGAAAATCCTCACCTTGTCTATCAAAGCCATGGCAGCACAAAGATGCAAAGGGCCTCACTGTCTTTTCAATCACACCTAATGCTCAAAATCATCCCAGAAACACAACTGAAGATGCCAGAGGTCGGCACCACGTTATAACAAACAAACATGAAGCGAGTTAGCGGCAGCCTGACACACGCCGTGGGCAGGACAGCCCCGTTAACAGCCACCACCACACTGCAGCAAAACCTTCAAGGAATCCCAAATCCACTTGTGACAACCATTACAACAACAACAAACCTACTAGCAACCTTCCAGGTGAAGGGAACTGCTCCCAGGACGGCGAGGCAGGTGAAAAGGACTCGCAGCCCTCAGCAGCGATGAGCGGCCAGGTCAGAGCCCCTCTGCTTCTACCAGCAGCATCCAGCCACATTCTCCTCCCCCTGAGACCTCACAGGGATCATTTTCATGTTCAGTATCTGAACTGTGAAATAAGAATCAACTCCATAGAAGGAGCATCCCTCCAGATGTACCCAGCTTCAGCAAACAAAACCTGCCACCTTTGGAAAGCCTCCAAATGCTAAACACAGAGAGCAAGGTAAGGTGAAAATTGGGTTTGTGCTACTAAATAACGTTTCCTTTGTTTCTGTGCATCTTTACCAGTATCTTAATTAAATTGTAACACAGAGAATTGCATTATAACTCAACTGTCCTTTCCAGCACAACACCTGCCCCAGAACCACAACAGACTCTATGACATTTTTGTCTTTGCAGCTAGACACACAACTCTTAGACAAACATTTAGACCCCCTCAGCTGAGAGGGCTCTGTGCCCCTGCCCAAAGCCAGCCCCTCCAAACCACACGCAGCCCCCTCGGCACACAAAGGGGAAGCAGCTTCCTTTTCCCCACAAACATTTCAACAACAGCACTCGGGACACTTGCAGAGGCAGCACTCACAGATATGATCAAGGTGCAATTTTAACTCATTCCAGGCCCTTTAGAGTTGTTTTCATCACAAACATTGCCTTGCTGGAGATCAAACACACAAATACGCCGGGGCGAAAAATCCTTTTAATGGAAGAGCGTTGCTTCCCTGCAGGATAACGTCTGTTGCCGAGCTGAAAACACGAAGGAACAGGGATGCACGGCTGGGAAAGAGCCTTCACTCAGCCGGTGCCAGACCACAGCACACACGTTCATTCCACGGCACCCACAACATCCCACGGGAACGCGCTGGTTTGCCGAGGCCAGAGCTCTTCCCTGCTATGTCTCCTTCATCTCCTCGTCCTGCACAATGGACTCAGCGCAGAGCTAAGGAGCTCACAGCCGCTGCCAGGCGCGGGCACCTACAGCCTCAGCAGGAGGGGACACGGGGTGCCAGCTCCCCTGTGTCGGGTATCCCCGTGTCCCGCTGTCTCCCCATTTCTCGCCTCCTGCAGAACCCGTCTCCGGCTGAGCCTCAGCCTTTCGGCTTCCAGTTCCCCGCGACACACGCACCCCCGCGGAGAGCTCACACACCGCCCGGCTCCACTGCGCACACACACGCACCGTGCGCACACGTACACGCACGCATCGTGCACACACATACACGCATCGTGCACACATGCACCGTGCACACACGCACCGTGCGCAGCGTGCGGAGCTCACAGCGGTCACACGCGGTGCAGCCCGGGTCCCCCGCACCACGCGAGCACGGTGCGTGTGCAGACCACGCGTGCACACTCGCGCCCCATGCACGCACATCCTTACCGCGCACAGGCGCGGTGCGCACACGCTCACCGTGCGGGCACGGAACGCATCTTGCGCGCAGAGCGCACGAACGGCCGCGCCGCGTGTGCGCGCACAGCCCACAGCGCGCAGAGACCCCGCGCACCAACGCACACGCGGCCGCGCGCCGATCCGCCGTGTCCACACCCGCACGCACGGCCACGCACCGGCCCCGCACCGGAGACACCCCGGCGCGATGCACCGCACACGCGCAAACAGCTCCCGCGCGCACTCAGCCGCCCGCCGAGAACGCGAGCGAGAAACCGAGCGCGCGCCCCGCTCGCCCCCGCCGCCCCTCACGCCGGCACCGCGCCGAGTCCCCCCGGTGCGGTACCTCCGGGGATCCCGCGGCCCCGCTCCGCTCCGCGCCGCGCCCGCTCCGAGCCCGCTCCGCTCCGCGCGGTGCCGCCGCCCGCCCCGCGGCTCTGCCCCCCGCAGCCCCCCGGCCCCGCCCCCACCCACAACACTGTAGTAAGTTCCTATTGGCCGGGAGCAGGGGGCGGGGCGAAAACGCCGCCTCGCTATTGGCGGAAGGGAAACGGCGGCTGGCGGCGGAGGGTGGGGGGAGCGCGCGCCCCCTCATCGCCTCCTTCCCCCCGCGCCGCGCCGTTTCCCTCCCTCGGGGCCGCCAACGGGCGCCCAGCGCCGGCCCCGCGGGACCGCGGCCCTTCCCCGCGCCTCGGCCCTTCCCCGCGCCTCGCTCGGCCCGGCGGGAAAACACCCCGCGCCGCGGCAGGCCGGACTGACAGGCTTCGCGGCAGCGCTCCCCGCCGGGCCGGCGCTAAGCCCATGACGCGGGGGGTTGGGGGCCGGGGCCGGGGGTGTGGAAGGGGCCGCGATCATTTGGCGCTGCCCGGGAGCGGTGCGCAAGGGGCAGGAGGGACCCCGCGGGCCGGTAACGCCGAGCGGCAGCTGCGCTCCTCCCGCCGTGACCTAGATTTTAAACACACTTCGCTGTCTCGCAGAGAAAGTTGTGGCCCAGCTCGGAAGGGAGGACCCAGAGCGGGCAAAAACAGGAGCGTCAGCACAAGCCACAGCGGAGCCCGACCTGCCACTGCTCAGCAACCGACCTGCCACTGCTCAGCTACCGACCTGCCACTGCTCAGCTACCGACCTGCCACTGCTCAGCAACCGCACACCGAAAAGCACCCAGGGGCTTTTCCTCACCTGCAGCCGAAGCACTGAACCGTGGGGGCTGGGAGGGCCCTGCAGAACTCATCCAGTTCAACCCCTTGCTAAAGCAGGTTCCCCTGGCTCAGTGGGCACAGGAACATGTCCAGGTGGGGTTGGAAACCTCCTGAGCAGGAGCCTCCACACCCTCCCTGGGCAGCCTGGGCCAGGACTCCCTCACCTCAGCACCAAAGGCGTTTCTCCTGGTATTCCAGGGGACCTTTTTGTGTTCCAGCCTGTGCCTGTTACCCCTTGTCCTGGCACTGAACACAGAACAGTCACTTCATGCTCCTGACACCCACTCTTTAGGTGCTGATCAGTGTTGCTGAGGTGCTCCTGAGCTCAGGCTTCTCTTCCCCAGGCTGAACAGCCCCAGGGCTGCAGCCTTTCCTCCTCACACACATTCCAGCCCCTCAGCATCTTGGTGGCCCTGCACTGGCCTCTCTCCAGCAGTTCTCCATCCCTCTTGAGCTGGGAAGCCCAGAACTGGACACAGGACTCCAGATGAGGCCTCACTGTAAGAGGAGAGAGGGAGAAGAATCTCCCTCAACTTGCTGCCCACACCCTTCTGCATGCCCCCCAGGATGCCATTGGTGCTCTTTGCCACGTCTCTGCTCATGTTTAGTTGCTTCCCACCATCACTCTCGGGTCTCTCTCCAGCAGGTCACCTCCAGCCTGTCCTGGTGTAAATAATGTATGGTTATTTTTGTCAACCAGAGCTCTCCAGCTCCCCCCACTACGGACATCAAAGCAAAACAGTCCCCAGCTCCTCATCAGCGCTTCCATGTGACAATCATGACACACCCCATGCTGATGCACACCGAGGTTGGCACAGCTTCAGCCTCAGGCTGAAGCCCTCACTAGCACCGACCTAGCAGGGGCCACTCACACACTGAGGACAGTTGTGCTAAATGGGAGCCAAACCAACCCAATTTTCTAGCACAAATGAACACACTGCTCACAGGCACTGACCCCCTTCTCCTCCATACACCTGTGACCATCAGCTCTGCCACCACACACAGAACAAGGCAGCTCCCCCCTTGTCTCAGTGCTGAGATCCCTCACAAACAACCCCTCAACCAGAGGGAAAAGAGGCATTTTTGCCTTAAACCTGGACTATGTGGTGGTTTCCTTGGACTCAGATGAGCACATTTGATTAAAAGACACAGGCTGGGAAAAGTCTGGCGGCTGTAATTCGCTGCTCCTACACCAGGGACAGGCAATTCCCCTCAAACATGCCCTGAGGCTCTGACTTTACTCCCCATGGCATTAAATTAACACATTTTAATAGCCCAGGCTGTGAATGGAGGAAGCTCAGATGTTTGACGCTGGGCCACCACAAGAACTGCTGCCTTTGCTCACCCACAGATGGGCTGAAAACAGAAAAGTCCAAGGGGCTTTTGAAGGAGAAAACCACTGAGAAAGGAAACCACAATGTTTGGATGTGAGGGGTTAGCAACAGCTTCTTGCAACTAAGACAAACAAACAAACAAACCCACACTGCTCCAGCACTAACACCCAGACAGCGACCCACGGCAGACGGCAGCTTACCCCGGGAGAAGAGACCCAGGGCAACAAAAACTTCACATCCAAAGGGTGATTTAACACCACGTCATCCACCACACTCAGATCACCAGATGATCCCCGGCTCCATCTGCCAGCAGCTGAGCACAGAGAGCAGCAGCTCCTGTGTTTTTGAGCCGTGATTTCCCAGGTGGAGCCCTTAGCCGTGGGGAGCACTAGTGCAAGCTGCTGCACGGGCCCTGCACGAGGGGCCAAGGATGCTGTTGCCTCTTCAGACCCCAAAGAAATAAGAGGCTGAATGGCAGGAGAAACTGAAGAGTAGATACATATAAAAAGAGACACAGTCCATGCCCTGAGAGTGCCTTGAAAACGTTCCTCCAGGGCAGGGGGATTTGATCCTAGGCCAAAGCAATCCCTTTGTAGAGAGCAGGAAAGAAAGGGAATAAAGAAAAGAAAAGCACCCAAACCCACCCCTTTAATGCATATGGAAACCCCACCTTCAACACCACACTCCTGCTGCACATCACTGCCTTAGCTTCTAACCTTTTCCTTCCTGCACAGCCCCAAACTGACCTCTGGAATCCCAGAGGAAGCAATGGAAATGTCTTAAATTCTTCACTCTAAGCACAGTTTGCCCCTTGCTGAGCAAACATTTGAAGAACTCTCCCAGGCAGAGCTGGTTTGGGATGCTTTATAGGAGGCAGGAACAGACTGAGAATCATTTTAATAAGTGAGGATTTCTTGGTATTCAGCTGCTGGATACAGGAATAAGGAGAGGAATTGTACTCATTTTAGGCATGTGCTGTGGGCTCTAAGGCTGAAGCTCTTCAGATCCCACCGGACTCAGTCACTGCAAATCAACTGGGTCACAACAGCCAAACCCTCTGTGGGTTTAACGGGCATGTGGTTAGCAAGCAGCTCAGGACGGGCTCCAGCATCTTAAGAGCATCTAGGGAACAGATTAAATCCAGCTCAAGTAAGTTCTTCATTAAAAAAATCCTCTGTAAGGTGATGCAGTGCTCTGCAGGTCCCTGTGAGATGTGCTGCTGGTAGGAGCGTTGTAAACCAGGGCTCCCAGTTCACAGCAGCACTGGTGAACTGGAGCATTAGCAGCACAGCAATGAGCAACCCTCACCCCCAGGAGCTTCTCTACCTGAGGAATTCCCAATCCAAACAAAGGAACTGTGCACCACACTGGTCCCACTGCTCCCTCCCCCAAAGCAAGCAGGGTTTGTGGTTGAAGAGAAACACTCAGGATTACAACAAGTTCTAAGAAAACAAAGACATGAAGCTGGTTAATTGGATCATTCATCCAGCCCTGCTCTGAACCAAGTGGTTGTGTGTATCCCACACAGGGGTGTGTCTGGACACCAGGCAGCCTCTGGTTGTGTGCCACCTTCACAGGCTTCGCTAGCAAGGGAGTCTCTGGAGCAGCAGCAGCCATTTCACAGGAGCAAACAAGGTGGGAGGAGAGCAGGTGGCTCGGTTTTGCCAGCTACTGGCCCTCTGCCCTTGGCACCTCACGAGATGTACTGTCACCATCAGCAGTGCTGATCTGGCTGAGCGCAGAAGGCCGGGGGGAGGTGGAAAGGAAATCTCCCTCTGACTTCAAGTGCTTTATTTTCCCCTAAAACAGTGATTTAGAAGATGAGAGAGCTCTCAGGTGAATCATTTCCCCAGAAGGAAGGGCTGTTCCAACACTGTATTTCTCCAGAGCTCACCCCTCAATTGCAGACACAGCACAACCTGCTGCCAGAAGAAGCCTCTGGCCAGGCTGAGCTGCAAACCCCAGGCGTTTCCACAGGGAAGCAGAACACGCTGCACCGTTCTGCTACAGCACGTGTGTGTGTGTGTGCACAGGAGGCAACCAGGAACCTCTGCACTCACCTGGCTCCCTGACAAGTATTTACCCAGAGATTAAATCTGGTCCAGCCCACCATGGCACTCTGCAAAACCAACCATCCATTTGCTGGGGAGCGAGTCCTTGAAGGGCTGAGCAGCACCATCCTCAGTTAGAGCAACAGAGTGATTTTGCTGTCGCAATCCCACATGGCACCAGAGCAGTCAGCCTCAGGTTTTGCTAGATCCAAGCTGCTTCTCCTCTCCTTTTCTGTGTGTTCTCCTCAAGGAGAGTTTTCCTTTATTGCCTGTTGTGCCCTTTGTCCAAACTAAAACCACGTGGGCAGAAGAACCCAGTTCCCAAGCCACTCAATCGTTTTGGTGGCTGGGCCTATGCAGATGCCTTTTGAGGCGATGAGGAAGGCAGAGGAGATGGCTGGGCAACTACATCCATATACCCAGGAATTCCCATCCCACCCAGAACCTGCCTCATTTATGCAAAAAGCTCCCACCACGGGTCAATGTTCACTTGAGTCAGTGTCTCTCAGCACAGCAGACTGGCTCCAAGAGGGGAGGGGAATAAAACAGATGAAGATGAGCATCAGCTCTCTTCAGGCTGCATGCCAGGGCAGGGAAGATCAGCTCCCTGGAAAGTCAGCTTTGTTCCAGGGCTTAGAGATAGTGAGTAGAGCACATTTCTGCCAAGATGCACCATTTAAAGATTAGAGGAGGTCAACTTCAGATTGCAGGATCAAGTTTTCATACAGTGAACGTTTCTACGTTGAGAATTACTTTTCCCCTTAAGTATGAGTAGGAAGTATTAAACACACAAGTGGCTGCACTTAAAGGATCTAGAAAGTGCTTATAAAGCCTGGAGAAGAGATTACAGGTGATGCTGTGAATACAAGTAGTGCAGGCTCAGGAAAAGACAGCATCAGTGTGGCATGAGCCTGAGCTCCAGAAGCAGCCCAAGAAATGGCCTGAGCCACAGGAGCTGCCCAGAGGAGGTGGCCAGTCCCATGGCACGCTGACCTCACCAGCTCTACCCTGGCTTTCATTCCCCAGCAGCCTTGGTGAACAGAAGACATAGCTAAAAATAGCATAGGGAACTCACAGAGAGTGCTTGACTCGTGCCCCTTGTTAATAAATTCCAGGAGAGGCTGCTGGAAACCTCTCTGGGCAGCAGGAGGAAGCTCAAGCCCTTGTGCCAGCCTCCTAACCCGAAGAGGAGCAGGCCAGAGACACAGCTGTCACTTCAGCAGGGGACAAGCTCAGCTCTGCAGCCTTCCTTGAAATAAACCCAAAAATACCAGTTAGTGCCACCTAGGGACCAGTGCTAAGGCAGAGTGGCAGAAGAGCTGCCCCACAAACCAAGGATGGCAGGGGCTGATTTATTCCTTGCAGGGATGAGACTCAGGACTGTTTAAGTAACACCAGGCACATGAGGTTTGAGCTGCAGTTTAAAGAGAGACCTCATTAACACTCAGAAGCATTTAAGACGTGTTTGTCAAGAGGATGGGGTGGCACTTTTTTTCTGCTGTCCCCAGTGACAGGACAAGGGGGAAAAGGCACAGGCTGGAACACAAAAAGTGCCACTGGAACAGGAGGAGAAAGTCCTTTGGTGCTGAGGTGAGGGAGCCCTGGCCCAGGCTGCCCAGGGAGGGGGTGGAGGCTCCTTCTCAGGAGGTTTCCAACCCCACCTGGACACGTTCCTGTGCCCCCTGAGTGAGGGGAACCTGCTTTAGCAGGGGTTGGGCTGGAGCAGCTCTGCAGGGCCCTTCCAGCCCCCACCACTCTGGGATTCTTTACAACCAGAACTTTGCTCAAGGACAGATTTGTCTTCATACTGTTACACTCTCAATTTGAGCAAAGAGCATTCCTTGGCTTCAAAACACACAGAGCTCTTTGGTCCAGAGCAAGAAAGTATGAAAATGAGGGTTTCTTTAGGACAGATGTCCTACAGATGTTAGGACAGAGCATGTCAGAGCCAGGTACTCGACAGAGAACCTTCTGTGCCAACACACCCCTTGTAGCCCACAGGCTGGGCAGCAAATTCGCTTGAGTTGTGAACCTGGTACCAGACAACTGACAGCAGCTTCTTACTGTGGGCTGCCCTGCACTTGCTAAATCCAAGGGAGGACACCTGCCAGGACCTCACAGATATTCAATCAAGACCTTCAGCTATGGAGAGCAAACACAAATTCTAAACAGAGCACAGGCTACCTCACTTCTTCCAGAAATGAGAGTTGAAGCTCTGCACCTCCTGCTCTGGGGCTGTTTGCCATCTCTGCCATCTACTTAAACCACTCAGGGTCTGGCTTAAGCTGTCAACTGGACCCAGGGTCATAGAATTACAGAACCATAATGGCTGGAAAAGTCCTTGAAACTGCTACAGTCCCAGCCCTGCCCTCACCCTGCCCAGCCCAGCACTGACCCACAGCCCTCAGCACCTCAGCTCCACGGCTTTGGGATCCCTCCAGGGCTGGGCACTCCCCCAGCTCCCTGGGCAGCCTGGCACAGGGGCTGACACCCCTCTCAGGGAAACAGTTCTGCCTCAGCTCCAACCTCAACCTCCCCTGGGGCAACTCCAGCCCCTTTCCTCTTGTCCTGTCACTGGGGAGCAGAGACTGACCCCAGCTCCCTGCAGCCTCCTGTCAGGGAGTGTCAGAGAGGGCTGCTGTCTGCCCTCAGCCTCCTCTTCTCCAGGCTCAACACCCCCATTCCCTCAGCCCCTCCCCAGCCCCTTGTGCTCCAGCCCCTTCCCCAGCTCTGTGCCCGGCTCTGGCCACGCTGCAGCCCCTCAGTGTCCCTGTGGCAGTGAGTGAGGGGCCCAGCACTGACACAGCCCTGGAGCTGCAGCCTCGCCAGGGCCCAGCACAGGGGAAAATACAAGAATCCTTTCTACAGATGATCCCACAAGCTGACAGGGCCCTGTAAAGCCTGCTCAGAGAGGCATTTCTGCAGGTGCCCCAGCATTAATTGGCACACATTTCCATATCACAAATTTGAGATAAAAACATATAAAGACTGCTCAGCTTGGTTGAAATGCAGCACATTAACCTTTGAAAGTGGCAGTCATGGATACCAGCTTCAAAAAGATTAATATCAATAGGACAAAGTCCCAGAGGAGAGCATCATGCTGCTGCCAGTTTTTCTGGAGCTTTACAAAATAAGGCATTTTGAAGCTTGATTTAAGGTCACATCTTTCTGTGCTCCTTTTATAAAGAAAACCCAAAAGGGTTGAGATTTACAGGATCCAAGTCCAGGGGGAGGGATCAGAAGTTGGAGGAAAAGCTGTGGGTATGGATGGAGAGACAAGGAGAGGGCACGACATGCTTCATCCCAACTGTTGCCGTTGTCACGGTTAACTGCCAGGAGTTGTCCTCTCTGAAAAAGGTTTGTCAGCACGTCCTGAGGGGCCACAGAGGCTGCAGGATAATTCCTTGCACCCAGGAAATCTTTTGAGCAAGAGATGCAGCAGCAGCAGCAGCTCTGAGCAGCGCTCCAGCCACATCTTCCCCCTGCATCCACCGCTCACTGCCGTAGAAAGAGGCTCATAATCATTTAGCTGCCATCTTTTATTTCTAATTATTTGTCTCCACAGCAGGGTTCCTCCAACCATCAAGCCAAAGGGAAGTAAGTCTCAAAGGAGTAAGTGTTTTGAAGAGGGGCTTGCAGCTGCCAGGGCCTGAATGGCTCTCCAGAAACAGCAGCAACTGCTGCGATCTGCGTGCAGCGCCAGGAGGGAAGCAGCCCTGCTCAGCCCGGGCTCCACCGTTGGTTTTTAGGTCAACTACAACAGCTTTTCTTATGCAACAAGAGCCATAGAAAGCTGACTTGCTTTGGAGTTTTTGCTTCCAATTAATGAGATGGTAATTCAGAAGGCAGCACTAGTGTTTTGAACAGCACAATGAGAAGTGTTGCTCCTGCCTTGCAAAGTGCTGGAGTGAAACCACGGAGCCACGCCAGCCCCAGAACCTGACACAGCCTCACAGCCTGGAGCTCTCTTCTGAAGGGCTGGGACAAGTGAAAGATCCCCTTCTGCCACCTTTCCAGGCTCAAATCAGGAGACCTTTGTTCTTCCTCTTTGAGCCCCATGTGAATAAGAATGGAGAGGAGACCCATGTTCACAACACAAATGCTGTTGAGTGGCTTCACAAAGCAATGCTCTGCCCTTCTCTAGGTCACCCACAAATTAAGGGGCAGCAAGAAACATTTTTACCTACAGGTAAACTTGAAGACCACAACCCAAGGCTCCCAGCATCACCAGTGCTGAGGTACAGCCAGCCCCAGCCCTCTCCCTTCACCACAAACACAGCTCTCAACACCTTGTGTCAGCCAGCGATGCCTGACCTCACCTCTCATTTCTTGACAGGTTTCAAATAATGGCAGCATATGCTAGTCTTGGCTTGAAGGTCAAGAGCACAACTCAGACCTCCTGGGATCCTCCTGCTCCACTTGCACCTTCATCAGTTTTCCTCACAGTTTCTGCCCTCCAGCCCCTGGCAGCACATCACCCCATGGAAGCCACTGCTATGCTCCTTTTAGGACCAATGCCCAACACTTATCAAGCCAGGAGAGGAGATTCACTTACTACTGCTCCTATGCATTTTATGTTTACACAAGAGATAAGCCAGGCTTAAAGCTGGAAAGAAACCTGAGCCTGCTGTTTTCTCTGCTGGGTGAAGGTCAGGGCTGTTCCTGATCCAGTAAAACTGTACCAGACAACCTTTATCCTTCCCATTGCTAACAAGGTACCACTTGGCTCTCTCGTTTGCTGATCAAGATTAATACCAAGCACTCAGCAAGCAGCAAATTTTGTCTCATGTCAAGGTTCAAACCCCAAAAGCCTGTGAGAAGCAGGAGCATTGCAGTCCTGGCCTGCACCTCCTGCAACCACCCCCTCTGCGGCAGCACTCTCAGTCTGCATTCCACTGACTGGAGTCCTGTGTCCAGTTCTGGGCTCCCCAGCTCCAGAGGGACAACAAAAAGTTCCATTTAAACATAAGGAAAAAGTGTTTCAGTGAGGGAGCCCTGGCCCAGGCTGCACAGGGAAAGTGTGGAGGCTCCTTCTCTGTAGGGCTTCAAACCCACCTGGACACGTTCCTGTGTGACCTGATCTAGGTGGGATCTGCTTTGGCAGGGAGGTTGGACTGGATGATCTCTAAAGGTCCCTTCCAATACCCACCATTCTGTGATTCCATGATTCTGTGACTGCTGGCTGTCAGGATGGGATGTGAGCTCAGCACCTCTGATCGAGGCAGTTTCTCTAGTTCATTAATGATTCTTCCTTTTGAGATTTGGTAGCAAAGAACTGCTCATTCAGAAGAGGAGACAGCTGCTCAGTTTCCAAATACAGTGCTTTACTTCAGTATAAGAACAACAGGTTTATGCTTGGATTGGATTCATCTCTCCTGCCCTTCTCTCTGAGGCATAATAATGCTGAGTTTAAGAGTAAAGCAATCTGTTCCCAGCACCTTCTTCTGCTTTCCCTTAGAGTCCTTCATCAGGGACTGGCAACACACTGAACAAAGCAGAGCTCTCTAAACAGTCCTTTTTGTTACTGAGAGAGCAGAGGATATTACTGGGGAAGGGGAGGTGATGGACAGGAACAGGGAAGTGTAGCAGGAGGATACTTTACATATTCTTAAAGTACATTGCAAACTTCTGAAGTTTGCAGAGACCCCAACCTGAATGCAAAGGCCCTGCTGTACCCAGAGAACCAGCATTAGCAAGCACAGACTCCTTTTCCTCCACTCTGAGCACACACACCTTGTTCTGAGAGGCTTTAGCACACAAACAGCATCTCACAGACAGGTTTGGGGGCAGTAGCTCAGAGGTCAAACCTCTGGATCACCCCATCAGGACAATTTTCCCCCCCATACAAAGTTGGATCTCTGTGAGAGCAAGCTGGAAACATCAATGCCTGCCACACTCCTCCAAGCTCAACAAGTATTTCCCCTCCTCTCCTGCCCAAAAGACTCTCTGAGCCACAAATACCTGCAGGGCTGTGAAGGAGAAGCCAGCCCAGCACTGTGCTCCAGCCTGCACAAGGTCCCTTACACAACCACAGCCCCCACTCACCCTCATCAACTGCCAGCAGAAACAGGGCACATTGCTCTCCACTACCAAAACCATTTTCACTTCCATTTGGTCACTTGCTTCATGTGCTCTCATTGCCAGGTCAGTGCTTTGTAGGCCGGGCTGGCAAGAGAAACTGTTGCTGGGGGCTTTTTCATGCTATAAACTTGGCCTGGAAACTGGTGCATTAAGTGCTTCTCAACATCCATAATCTTCACACACACACACACGAGATAAATCCTGCTGTTTGATAACAACCAATGCTCCAGAGTTAAAGACAGAATAAACAGGTCAGTTCATAATTTAAGTCCAAGTGATTAACTCAAGCTGTTTCTCAACAAAGTGAGTACTTACCCAGAGATGAGGCAGCCGGGCACACCACACAGGCGAGGCACCAAAATGCATCCCAGGGCAGTGCAGAGGGGAGAAAGGAGAAGAGACACTGCTTAATAATCACTTCCAGTGAAGCACAAAAAGCCCCACAGCAGAAATCCCCCTCGAGCCACAAAGCCCAAGCGCTCACACCTGTACTTCCCAGGAGCACAGCTCAGTGCCTCGCTGCTCCCGTTCACACTGAGCTGCTTCGAAGAAATGTAAACACCAAGTGGGGAAGGGAAAAAAAACTCAAACCTGACGTTGGCCTGACGTGACTTAACACTGATAACACAGAGGGGGTGACGCAGGCGCTGGGCACGGCCTCCCCAGCCCCGGGGCACTCGGCTCAGGGCAGGCACCGAGCCCCGGGCACAGCCGGGCTGGAGGAGTGGTGAGACAGTGTGGAGGCTGCTGGCTGAGCCCTGTGCTGCTGCTGTGCCCTGTGCTGCTGCTGTGCCCTGTGCTGCTGGCTGTGCCCTGTGCTGCTGCTGAGCCCTGTGCTGCTGCTGTGCCCTGTGCTGCTGGCTGTGCCCTGTGCTGCTGCTGTGCCCTGTGCTGCTGCTGAGCCCTGTGCTGCTGCTGAGCCCTGTGCTCCTGGCTGTGCCCTGTGCTGCTGCTGTCCCCTGTGCTGCTGGCTGTGCCCTGTGCTGCTGCTGAGCCCTGTGCTGCTGCTGAGCCCTGTGCTCCTGGCTGTGCCCTGTGCTGCTGCTGTCCCCTGTGCTGCTGCTGAGCCCTGTGCTGCTGCTGAGCCCTGTGCTCCTGGCTGAGCCCTGTGCTGCTGCTGTGCCCTGTGCTGCTGCTGAGCCCTGTGCTGCTGCTGAGCCCTGTGCTGCTGCTGTCCCCTGTGCTGCTGCTGAGCCCTATGCTGCTGCTGTGCCCTGTGCTGCTGCTGTGCCCTGTGCTGCTGCTGAGCCCTGTGCTGCTGCTGTGCCCTGTGCTGCTGCTGTGCCCTGTGCTGCTGGCTGTGCCCTGTGCTGCTGCTGAGCCCTGTGCTCCTGGCTGTGCCCTGTGCTGCTGCTGTGCCCTGTGCTGCTGCTGTGCCCTGTGCTGCTGGCTGTGCCCTGTGCTGCTGCTGTGCCCTGTGCTGCTGGCTGTGCCCTGTGCTGCTGCTGAGCCCTGTGCTGCTGCTGTGCCCTGTGCTGCTGCTGAGCCCTGTGCTGCTGCTGAGCCCTGTGCTGCTGCTGTGCCCTGTGCTGCTGGCTGTGCCCTGTGCTGCTGCTGTGCCCTGTGCTGCTGCTGAGCCCTATGCTGCTGGCTGTGCCCTGTGCTGCTGCTGTGCCCTGTGCTGCTGCTGTGCCCTGTGCTGCTGCTGTGCCCTGTGCTGCTGGCTGTGCCCTGTGCTGCTGCTGAGCCCTGTGCTGCTGCTGAGCCCTGTGCTGCTGCTGTGCCCTGTGCTGCTGCTGCTGTGTCCCTCGGGCTCTTCTGGCCTCACACAACCCGTCCTGCAAACTTGTGCGAGGGGCTGGACGCAGCCCAGCAGCTCCCGGCTCCACGGGGCTCCCACTGAGCCCTCTTGTGGGCTTTAAAAACTCAACAAAACACCCAGAGCCTTAATTTAATTAACGCTCTGCCAGAGGCCTCTAAACCCTAATCCTCTCAACAAAGGGATCGTTAACGAAACCAGGAGCTCCAAGAGAGCAGCGCTGCCCTCAGCCGCGGCACGCGCCAGCCCCGAGCAGGAGGCCCCAAGCCAGCCAGGCCCCGACTGGTGCCACGGTGATGGACTCCTGTACAGCCACCCTGACACTGAGAGGGTTGTTCAGCACTGCAATGGGCTGCCCAGGGAGCTGGGGCAGTGCCCAGCCCTGGAGGGATCCCAAAGCCATGGGGTGCTGAGGCTGTGGGTCAGTGCTGGGCTGGGCAGGGTGAGGGCAGGGCTGGGACTGCAGCAGCTTCAAGGGCTTTACAACCCAAACCCTTCTCTGATCCTGTGATCCAGCCTGCAGCCATCCTTTGGGACACACCACCACACTGGTCCTGGTGCTGTCATCTCCACCAAGAACTAAAACCCTGAACTGCTGAATGGGGAGGGGATTTAGCTGAAGCACTGGTTGGTCTTTAAGTGCCGTTATCTGTGGATGTGCAGAGCCCAGCAGGCAGGTGAAGAGCAGCTCACTTTAAAGATGCAGTCCCAGTCCTTCAACTGCAGGCTAGGAAAACTTCTCAGTCTCAGCCAGCCCTGCCAGCATGGACAGCAGAAAGGGGGTTCCTCCCTGAATCACAGAATTATTTGGGTTGTAAAGCCCTTGAAGCTGCTGCAGTCCCAGCCCTGCCCTCACCCTGCCCAGCCCAGCACTGACCCACAGCCCTCAGCACCTCAGCTCCATGGCTTTGGGATCCCTCCAGGGCTGGGCACTGCCCCAGCTCCCTGGGCAGCCTGGCACAGGGGCTGACACCCCTCTCAGGGAAACAGTTCTGCCTCAGCTCCAACATCAACCTCCCCTGGGGCAACTTGAGGCTGTTTCCTCTTGTCCTGTCACTGGGGAGCAGAAACTGACCCCAGCTCCCTGCAGCCTCCTGTCAGGGAGTGTCAGAGAGTGCTGCTGGCTGCCCTCAGCCTCCTCTTCTCCAGGCTCAACACCCCCATGAGAGTGGGGCAGATGTTGGCAGATGAATTCACAGCAGTCAGGGCAAAGCCTTCAACAGACAAAGGTTCCCAGCCCCTGAGCTTTACCCCAGTGAGACAGTGATGGAAATTTGTGTCTCCCCAGAGCCTACAGCAAGTGCTGTCTCTGCCTGTGCCACATGTGCAGGGCCCAGTGGGATCAGGGCTGGGGCTCTGTGATGAGCTCTGGAGCCTCAGGCTGATAAATATGAGAAGAACCCAAAGCAAGGAAGATCTCAGGCATTGCTTGCAAAAAAGCTTCTCTCAGCAGTGGCCTGTCTCTCTGGAGATGCTACTGCAGCCAGGCTCAGCAGCAGCTTCTGAAGCTCAAATCCAAGCTCCAGCCGTGGTGTTTGCCAGGGCAGAGATCGCAGTAGCTGCTGGCAGAGGGGGAGTTGTGCCTCTGAGGCTGCCCACAGCCTGGGACACAGAGGTTTTACACACAGCATCTCCTGCCAGAGCAACACAGCCTTCCTCAGAGAGGGCCCTGCAAGGTGCCAGCCAGGCCTGTCACAGCCCCTCTGCTGGGGTTTAGATCCACACAAGCATCTGCAGAAGTCTCCGTTTTCACCGAGTGCCTTTTGCCCTTTCCCTGCAGCTTCTTGGGCCGTGGCTCCAGGACAGAGCTGACACGTGGTTGAAGCCCCCTTGCCTGAAGATGCAGCAACAACCATCCCCAGAGCTAATGAGGCTGTCCTGCATTGACCTGGGGCAGTTTTTGGCACCGAATAAACAGTCCTCTCTGTGTTCACCTCCTGGAATAAATCCCAAGAGCTCCCATCTCCCCAGTTCGGGCAAGAACACAGATGGTCGTGGAGATTAAACATACAGAGAATTAACTGCCCCGTGCAAATGAGCTTCTGCATCCAGCCCAGCACTGCCAGGTGGTTGGAGGTGCAGCACTGGATGTGATCATCACAGCTTGCTGAGCTCTGATAACAGCCTCGTATCCACCACAACAGGGGGCGGAAAGCACAGAGGCTTGAAGGCAGTTTGTAAAGAAGGCAAAATGCAAACTGCCAGGGCCAGGCAGCTGCTGAGACCACATCAGCCTCCTGCAGCACCAGGAAAAGGCCTGGGCAGCAGCACAGAGCAGTTCCACACTCGGGTAGTCGGGGTGTCCCCAGCCAGAGGCAGCTCAGGGGGGTCAGGCAGCAGTGAAACGGGCAGCTCCTGCTGCTGCCCCAACCGCTGCTCACAGGGCACCTGCACTGGGGGAATCCTCAACCCTTCCCTGAGGGAATCTCACACCTTTCCTAGAGGGAATCCCAAACTGGGCTGCCTGAAGTCCTGACACCCAGCTGAGGCACAGCACCAGCAGCACAGCAGGATGGACCCAACTGTCTTCCTGAGGAGGACACACACCCCAGACCCACGAGCACATCAACGTCACCAGCCAGGGGTTTAAACACTGTGGTGTTTCTAGTCAAAACCAGGGCAAAAATCTCTGGGAGGAGCACACTTCTGGCTCAGCCACATCCCAGCTCCCAGTTGGTATTTTTAAGGGACAGGTTTCATATGGGCACTGACATGGGCACAACGTCAGCACAGAGAAAGTCACATCACAGCCCAACATGGCACAGGCCCAGGGCAGTGCTGGCCCTCTGTTGCTCCCAGGCTCAGCCCAGCGGGACACAGGGAGGTGACTCAGTGCTGTTCCATCCCATCCAGACCCACAGGTAGCTTCTCCCGTGTTCTGAAGTGCCCACAGACAGCTTGACCCAACTCCAAGGGCTCCTGGAGAGTAGATGTAGAAATACAAGCCCTTAAAAGCTGCTGATGTCTGGCAAGCAGCTAAAGCCACCACTGTGATCAGGGGATGGCAACCACACAGGGATCAGCTCACAGAGCTCACATACAGCATGACAAGGGCTGGAATCATGGAATCATTTGGACTGGAAAAGTTCTTGAAGCTGCTGCAGTCCCAGCCCTGCCCTCACCCTGCCCAGCCCAGCACTGACCCACAGCCCTCAGCACCTCAGCTCCATGGCTCTGGGATCCCTCCAGGGCTGGGCAGTGCCCCAGCTCCCTGGGCAGCCTGGCACAGGGGCTGACACCCCTCTCAGGGAAACAGTTCTGCCTCAGCTCCAATCTCAACCTCCTCTGGGGCAAATTGAGCCCCTTTCCTCATCCTGTCATTCATTACTGGGGAGCAGAGCCTGACCCCCAGCTCCCTGCAGCCTCCTGTGAGGGAGTGTCAGAGAGTGCTGCTGGCTGCCCTCAGCCTCCTCTTCTCCAGGCTCAACACCCCCATTCCCTCAGCCCCTCCCCAGCCCCTTGTGCTCCATCCCCTTCCCCAGCTCTGTGCCCGGCTCTGGCCATGCTGCAGCCCCTCAGTGTCCCTGTGGCAGTGAGTGAGGGGCCCAGCACTGAGCACAGCACTGGAGCTGCAGCAGGGCTCAGCACTGACACCAGGCTCTCCAGGCCATGACCAGCCTTGGGGCTTCCCCACAGCTCCCATCCCATCACTGCAATGTGCTGCTTTGGCTGTAACACCTCCAAGGTTGTTCTAACCCCACTCAGTCACTCCTGAGCCTCCCAGCACACATCAGACCCCACAGCCCCTTGTTCAAACCCAGTTCAGCCATGGCCAGATGTAATTGCCTACATACTAGTAAAGGGATGTATTTTTGCTGGCAGGCCAGGCTTCCTCCTCCTCCTCTTTTGCTACTTACTAGGGTGCCAAAACTTGCCTCACAGTAAGTGGACCAGCAAGAACTTCACCTCCTTCCCTGCCACCAAACCCAGCCCTCCCAGGAGTGGCAGGAACTGGCAGGTTTCTCGGTCACCTACTTCCAAACTGGAGCAGAGACCATTGCATCAGGATGTGTTCCCTTAAGGGAGCAGCACACAGGGCATTGGTGGCTTTAGTGGTGTTGAGATGAGCCAATGGTCCAAAAGGCTTCCTGGGGCCAGGCAACACCTGCCATGGAGCCCACAGGCTGCTGTGGGACTGGGCTGGTCCCTGACAGCCTCAAACACCCTGCCATGGAGCCCACGGGCTGCTGTGGGACTGGGCTGGTCCCTGCCAGCCTCAAACACCCTGCCATGGAGCCCACAGGCTGCTGTGGGACTGGGCTGGTCCCTGACAGCCTCAGCACCCACCCAGGTGCAATTCTGCCTGTCTCCAACCCCTCCAGCTGCAGGAGGCAGCAACAAACAAGCCCAGCTCAGTGAAATAAACACACCCCAGCCTTTCCTCCCAAAGCCCAGGAGCCAGGAGCAGCCCAGGAGCCTCCCCTGAGCCATGGGGTCTGAGGTCTGTGCCACACAAAGCTGTTCTGTGTGCTCTGTGGGGGGCACAGATGGTGCCCGGCTGAGCGCTGCCCACGGCCCCCGACATGGGATTTTCATGGGGGGCATCAGGAGGGGCCTGCAGACAAACCATGTTAATTGGATAGACCAAGTGTCCTCTGCAGCCTCACAAAGCCACGAGCAGCTGCTCCAAACCTCTTGTGAAGCACAAAAACCAATTTCACCCAAGGAGCAGCCGTGGATTAAACACCACAAACATCCTTTTCTTCCTTCTCAGCCCGTTGTGGTCCCAGAACAAAACCCAGTCCCGCAGATCAGACCAGGAAATCCCGCCAGCCCTGAGCACTGACAACAGCAGCAGGATTTTCCGGACCTTTGGGCTTGTTTTGACAGTGCCCAGTTACATAAAGCGCTGCCCTGCCAGGGCCAGAGCCAGCTGGCACCACACTGCCCTCCCTGCCTGTGCCTGGCAGGGGCAGCAGGGCTCCTGCACCCCCCTGAGTCCTTCCCAGGCACCTTCCACTGCCACTATTACCATGGCAGCAACTGCTCTTGTGCCCAGAGCCGGGCACAGAGCTGGGGAAGGGGCTGGAGTACAAGGGTGCTGGGGAAGGGGCTGAGGGAATGGGGGTGTTGAGCCTGGAGAAGGCTGAGGACAGACAGCAGCACTCTCTGACACTCCCTGACAGGAGGCTGCAGGGAGCTGGGGGTCAGGCTCTGCTCCCCAGTAATGAGTGCTGGCCTCAAGATTCCCCAGGGGAGGTTGAGATTGGAGCTGAGGCAGAACTGTTTCCCTGAGAGGGGTGTCAGCCCCTGTGCCAGGCTGCCCAGGGAGCTGGGGGAGTGCCCAGCCCTGGAGGGATCCCAAAGCCCTGGAGCTGAGGTGCTGAGGGCTGTGGGTCAGTGCTGGGCAGGGTGAGGGCAGGGCTGGGACTGCAGCAGCTTCAGGGACTTTTCCAACCCAAATGATTCTCTTCTATTTTACATCTAATTATTCCCTGTGTAATCCCCTCCCAGGGTCCAGGCTGCTTTTCCCAACCACCACCCTGCACCAACTCAGACGCCCTGGATGGAGTTTCCTTTGTGTCTCCAGGTGAAGTGTCACTTAACTAACCCGTGGCTTCTCTGCCCTAGGGCTGAGCACTTATTGCTGTGCACACATCCTCTGGGAAAGCCTGGCAGGAGGCTGGACTCAGCCCTGGTCAGTTCCCAGCTAGAAAGCCCTGTCAGCACCCTGAGGCAGGCAGGATGGGAGCTGCCATCCCCACTACCCCGTGGCCTCACACAAGGTCCCACTGCCTTTGCCTAATTAAGGCTTTAACAAAGCAGGGAGATCTGCTGTGGGCCTGGCAGGGGAGCAGATGTGCCCCTGAAGGTGGCTGCTGCTGGAGGGGAGCTCACTGCCTTGTCCAAGGTGAATCAGCAGGAAAAGCTCAGGCTGGGGATGCTCAGCCCTGCAAATTCAAGACCCCGCTGCTGTCAGAGCCAGGGAAAGCAAAACACTCTGTTCATCAGCAGCCTCTAGTGGGGACAGCACCCAGACAACCCAGCCCCCTCTGACAGTCCCCAGTGAGCCCACCCCAGTGCTCATGGTGTGTGGGACCCCCAGAGCCACGGACCAAACCATGGCAGAGCACCCAGCGTGGGGGACAGGGCTTAGGGGCTGAGCACAGAGCAGCAGCAGCTCCCCCACAGCTCAGAGCCACGCACAGGTATCCAGTGCAAGACAAAAATGCATCAGAGGGCCAACAGAACCATCCAAATCCTCCCTGAGACCCGGGGGATGCTGGTGGGCGAGTCCCTCCATACCACCAGACCCAGCCCTCAGAGAGCTCCCACACCTCCCATCCGCAGCACCCAGCTGCAAGTTGGACCCAAGCTTCCAGCCAGCAGCCTCCTCCCGCAGCTGGGAACACCTGAAGGTGCCAGGGCAGCAGGGCACGGCCGGAGGACGTGTGCCCTCGGGGGCAGCGCCGGTCTGCAGCCGGCTCCTCCCCGGGGAAGCACACGGAGCTTTCCCGTTACAGATTAAAGGGACAAATCTTCCGAGTCCCCGTGCTGATGTGTGACTCACCCTCGGAGCCCCGTTCAGCCTGCAGCCGCCGGGAAGGGGCTCTGCCAGGCTCGGGGAGGGGGCCGGGCTGCGCAGGGATGCGGCTGCGGGCGGCTGCCAGGCTCGGGGAGGGAGGGAGGGAGGGAGGGAGCCTGGCCAGAGCAGCACCGTCGCGGATGAGAAGGCACTTTCTCTCCTCGGCAGCGTTTCAAACCCTCTGAGAAGGCCTGAAGTTTCTCTTCAGCGCCAGGCAAAGCCAAGCAAAGGGCTGGGGGTGGCCCCCGCTGCCCAAACACCCTGAGGCCCTGCACGAGGAAGCAGCTCAACACACGGATGAACTTTTCTTGCTGCCTCTGACTCCCTGTGAGCATCCTGACCCGCAGAGGTGGCACAAACCCCACCTCGGGCCAGAAACGGGATGGGGGGAACCCGTCTCCACACACACCCCAGCTTGGGGATGGGCACATCTAACACAAGCAACAGCCCCAGAGGGAGGATCAGGCAGAGTCCCAGCTCACCCAGGCTCCAGCGTGGGCACAAGCTACTCCCAGGGACTGCCACGGCAGGAAGAGGCCTCGGAGAGCAGCGTGGGCAGCCTGAGCCCCAGCCACGGCCGTGCCTTCCTTAAAGCCTTGGTAGGGCTGCAGCAGAGGGATGGGGAGGGGTCTGGGGGGCCACCTTGCAAGAACCAAACTCACTGCAGGTACTCCAAGGCAGCTGCCCACAGCCAGCCTTCAGCTCCACAGCCCAGGGGGGACGGGGCACCCCGACACCAGCCCCGGCACAGCACAGAGCAAATGTTGATCTTTCCCACGCGGGAGCCTCGGTGTAAATCAATCCCGGGGCGAGGAGGCGGCTGCGGGCAGCAGCGAGCCAAGGCACACCCCGTCATTGCAACACACCCTAAAGATAGCCACTGGCCCCGCCGCTCCCAGCGCCTCTCACACCCCGGCAAGCTCACCGGCACGGCAGAATGACCCCCTGCACAGCCCCCGGGACAGCAGAGCTCCCCCTGCACAGCCCCCAGGGTAACAGAACTCCCCCTGCACAGCCTCCGGGGCACCAGAACTCCCCCTGCACAGCCCCCAGGGCACCAGAACTCCCCCTGCACAGCCCCCAGGGCACCAGAACTCCTCCTGCACAGCCCCCGGGACAGCAGAACTCCCCCTGAACAGCCCCCAGGGTACCAGAGCTCACCCTGCACAGCCCCCGGGACAGCAGAACTCACCCTGCACAGCCCCCAGGGCACCAGAGCTCCCCCTGCACAGCCCCCAGGGCAGCAGAGCTCCCCCTGCACAGCCCCCGGGACAGCAGAGCTCCCCCTGCACAGCAGAACTCCCCCTGCACAGCCCCCAGGGCAGCAGAGCTCCCCCTGCACAGCAGAACTCACCCTGCACAGCCCCCAGGGCAGCAGAGCTCCCCCTGCACAGCCTCCGTGAGCAGCTCACCGGCTCCTCGTCCCGCAGCGGCTGCAGGAGGGTGAGATTCGGCAAGGGACGAGCCTGAGGCTGTGCCGGGCCGCAAGCTCGTCCGGCTGAAAGGGCTGTGGGGAGATAAACCCCCGTCTCCTGAGGCTGGGCCGGGGAAAAAGTGGCTGGGGAGGTTTTAGTGCTGCCCGGGTGAGCGCAGGTATCGATCCGCGATGGGATGAGTATCGGCAGGAGGAGGAGGGGGAGGAGGGACCCGGTACCCGCAGCGCCTCGGCCAAGCCCGACTTTGGGAAGGGTCTCAGTGGGCACAAACGGCATTTTGGGGACAGAGGAGAGAGTGCTGCTGCCCCAGAGCCTCGGCAAAGCCCAGAGAGCACCAAACGCCGCCAGGACACCGGAGCTGGAGGCAGGTCCCAGGGCTGCCACCGCAACTGCGGGGGGTTGGAACCCCCAAGTCCCCGAGGCCGCACCCCCCGGTCTCCTCTGTCACAGCGACGGGAACAACACCCCAGGGGAGCAGTGCCCCATCACCCCCCGAGCTGCTGCGGGTCCCCCACTGCCCCCTGAGCACCTCATCCCTTCCCACCCCACAGCCTCCTCCTCTGCCCCACGCCGGGTCCCAGGGCATCCCCTTCGCCCTACACTCACCCCACACTCTGGCCCCACCGCAGAGCACCCCACAGCTCCCCTTCTGCCCCATTCACCTCCTGACCCCACTGCAGGTGCCTTCCCGGCCTCTCCCAGTGCCAGGGAACTCCTCACTTCCCCATACCTGCCTTGCCCCACATCTCACTCACATCGGCCCAACTGCCTCAGCCCTACAACACCCCACACCCACCGGCACCCCGAGGGGTCCCGCAGCACCCCGCACCCCCCTGGCTCAGCCCGACCCCACTGCGAGTGCTCTCATCCCACTGTGTGCCGTGTCCACTCATATTCCCCCCTTAGAGCAACCCCTGACCCCCGCCAATAACCACACCAACCCACCCCAGGCCCCTCTGCGAGCCCCAAATCGCCCCCCAGGCCCCTCGACTCCATATCCACCCTGACCCCACTGCACTCCGCACCGCCACAGAGTGCCCCAGGCCGCCCTGCGCCCCTCGGCGCGTCACGCCCGGCCCGCGAGCCCCCCGCCCCACGCCGTGCCCCGCGCGTCCCCGCCGCCGCACCCGCCGGGCCCCGCTCACCGGCCGCCCCGCTCCGCACCGCGCTGCCTCCACCTGCGCCGCCGGCCCCGCCCCCCGTGACGTCACGGCTCTCCCCGCCCCCTCCCTCGCCGCCGGACGCGCCCATTGGCCGCCGCCGCCGCCCGTCAGCGCCGCGGGGAGGGGGCGGGGCCGGCGGGCGCGCGGCGCTGCAGTGGGCGGGGCCGGCAGGTGCCGCGGTGACGTCACGGCGGGGCAAGGGGCGGGGCGAGGCGATTCCCCCCCCGCGGGCCGCGGGGGGCGCGTGACCTCACCGTGACGTCACCGGCCCGGGAGCACGTGCGCGCGCGGGGCCGCCGCGGAGCCCCGAAAACACCCGAATCGGGGCCTTGGCGGCGACTGCGGCTCATCAGCATCACAGCCAGGGGCTGGGGGAGCCGGGGTCCCGTCCTCTGCGCCCCCAGCGGAGCTGCGGCAGACGGGCCCGAGGAACAGCCCGTTCCCGGCTGGGCTCAGCAGTGGGGTGGCAGCAGGAGCAGGGCAGGGACTGACCCCTGTGCTGGGCCCTGGCGAGGCTGCAGCTCCAGGGCTGTGTCAGTGCTGGGCCCCTCACTCACTGCCACAGGGACACTGAGGGGCTGCAGCGTGGCCAGAGCCGGGCACAGAGCTGGGGAAGGGGCTGGAGCACAAGGGGCTGGGGAGGGGCTGAGGGAATGGGGGTGTTGAGCCTGGAGAAGAGGAGGCTGAGGGGAGACAGCAGCACTCTCTGACAGGAGGCTGCAGGGAGCTGGGGTCAGACTCTGCTCTCAAGTGACAGGACAAGAGGAAAGGGGCTGGAGTTTCCCCAGGGGAGGTTGAGGTTGGAGCTGAGGCAGAACTGTTTCCCTGAGAGGGGTGTCAGCCCTGTGCCAGGCTGCCCAGGGAGCTGGGGGAGTGCCCAGCCCTGGAGGGATCCCAAAGCCCTGGAGCTGAGGTGCTGAGGGCTGTGGGTCAGTGCTGGGCTGGGCAGGGTGAGGGGAGGGCTGGGACTGCAGCAGCTTCAAGGGCTTTAACAACCCAAACCCTTCTCTGATTCTCTGACAATGGTGCCGTGGGGCTGTGGTGGGGCTGGAGCTGCCCTCGCTCTTCCCTGCCGTCCCCGCACGGCTGCCGCTGCCCCCGCGCCCGTCCCGGTTGCCGTTGCGGGTCACGCCCGGGCTATCGGTGCCCCGCAGGCGGTGGCCGCGGGCGATAAGGAGCTGCGGGGCTGCGCGGGCGCTGGCAGCGGGACAGGACCCGGCCCCCAGCACCCGGCGCCTCGCCGCCCGCGCTGTCGGCGGCGGTGGCCCAGGGCCGGGCTGGAGGAGGTGGGTGTCGGGCCCCGAGGGGCGAGCCCCGTGGGACAGCCCGTCCCCGTGGTGCCACCTAACGGCCGTGGCTCCGGGGACACCGCGCCCGCTGCGGGACGGGTCCTGCCCCGCGCCGCCCCGCAGCTCCCGCTCAAGCGTGACGGGGGCGCGTGTGTGTGTCCGGCTGCCCCTCCCCAGGGACCCCCGAGCCTTCCCGGGGGGGTGAGGGAGGTTTTGGCGGAGGAAGGACCTCTCGTGACGGGGAGCAGAGGAGGGAGCCCGTGGCTAATGTGATGAGAGGGGGATGAGTCCATAAGCTCTTAAGCCACCGCAAAGCCCCTCATGCTCTGGCCCCGTTATCAGCGACTTCTGCCCACATCTGCTCCCGGGGTTATTTTTAACTGGGTATTAAGGACTTCTGTGTCCTTAAGCTGATGGAAGGGGAGCTCCACTTGTGTGCCCCCCACCCTGCCAGAGCAGGGGCTGCGCTTTGTGAGCTGCAGAGGTGCCTGTGAGGCACTAGCACCATCCCTGCTGCAGTTTGGGAGGGGGCACAGGCCCCTCCAAAGCCCCCTCTACCCTCTGCACCCACCGTCAGCGCTGCAGAGGGGCCCAGCGCTGGTCCCAGTGCGCCCTGGGGAATGGACAGTGGAGGAGGTGGGCTGGAGCCTCGAGCACAGGGATGCTGCCAGGGGTAGAAAAAATAAAGAGAGATTTATTAGCGTTGGGTAAAGTGCAACCTTGGAGCAGTTTTACACTCGGGAGCCGTGTGAGCGGCTGGAGAAAAGTTGAGGGCAGGCCTGGAGGGCAAGGGGAGAGCAGGCCCCCAGAAGGTCCCTCTAAAAGGACACAAGAACTGTACAAAGGCCTTCAAAAGCAACCAAAACAGCAACAATGTCAGACGAATTATTTACAGTTCAGATTGTTTACAGGAGGCTGGAGGCTCAGGAGCTTCTGCAGGAGGGGACAGGGGCCGGGAGTTGCCGTTCCAGCTGCGGCTGCAGCTCTCATCCGCCCCGGGCTGTGAGCTGAGGGGGCAAAGCCTCAGTGCCACGGCAGGGCCCTGCTGGGACAGGGACTGATCCTGATTTTTCATGGCAAAGGGCAGGGCAGATGTAAGGAGAAGGATCAGGCCCTTCACTGGGGCGTTGGGAGATTTGTCAGAGTGCTGAGGTGCAGCCCAGGCAGCGCTGGGATCTTACGGAGCACCCCGAGTGCAGAGCAGCAGATCTGAGAGCAGCTGCCATCCTCCCACTGCCCAGCCACCAGCAAAGACCCCACCTGCAAAGGGGCACAAGGGGGCTGGGGAGGGGTGAGGGAATGGGGGTGTTGAGCTTGGAGAAGAGGAGGCTGAGGGGAGACAGGAGCACTCTCTGACACTCCCTGACAGGAGGCTGCAGGGAGCTGGGGGTCAGACTCCTGAGTCACAAGTGACAGAACAAGAGGAAACAGCCTCAAGTTGCCCCAGGGAAGGTTGAGATTGGAGCTGAGGCAGAACTGTTTCCCTGAGAGGGGTGTCAGCCCCTGTGCCAGGATGCCCAGGGAGCTGGGGGAGTGCCCAGCCCTGGAGGGATCCCAAAGCCCTGGAGCTGAGGTGCTGAGGGCTGTGGGTCAGTGCTGGGCTGGGCAGGGTGAGGGCAGGGCTGGGACTGCAGCAGCTTCCAGGGCTTTTCTAATCAATATGATTCTGTGATTCTATGACCAAAATGCAGGTGCAGCCCCACTGGGCAGGTGTGAGCTGGTGGAGACTGACCCCTCTCCCACCCCAGAGCTGCTTCTGAAGAGATTATCAGAAGGGACAAGATTAAATGCTCCTCCCAGCACTAAAAACTGCCTTGAGCAGCCCAAGAGATGTGCTGCAGAGCAGCAGCCCAGCTCAGCCCCAGCACAGGCAGGGACAGCTCCTGGGTCCAAACCAGGCCTCAGGGAACACCACAGCTGCAGCCTGGCCACATCCTGACCTCTGTCAAGAACCTCCTTCCCAGGCCCAGACCTTCTGCAGGAGGCCCTGAGCCATGCTCTGTGCCTGCCAGGGACACCACACACCAAACCGTGCTCAGTCCCCCAGCACATGATCCAGATGATCTGAGGGTGGAAGATGGGCACAAGGATGGGGCAAAGCTTTTGCCAACTTTGGTGGTTCTAATTAGCAAAAAATCATTAGAAAGCTCAGCCAGAGCCCAGCACAGAGCCAGGATCACATTCTTCACCAAGAAGCACGTACAGGCAGCAGAGCCTCAGCAGCACACAGACTCAGCTCCAGGCTCCCCTTGGGCTCACCACAAGATTTTTAGCAGGTCAGTGGCCACGGGCAATTGGAGCCACTGGAGACAGGCTGGAGCCACATGGCTTTGATCCACTCTCACCTCTGGTCAGTGGGAACATGGATAAAGTTTGCAGCTCAAGCCTGTTTCTGGTTCTGTTGCTGAGCTTTGCAGCCCAGCAGGTGAGGGTCAGGAGCCAGGAGCAGGTGGGGCTGCTCCCCTCAGACCTCAGCTGGTTCAGAACTGGCGCCCAAAGGTGCTGCTGTGGAGAGCACAGCCCCTCACAGAGGGGGAAGGGGCTGCATCGCCCCGAGACACAGCCACACGAGTGCTGCAGAGCCCACCCGACCCCTCAGCCTGTGGATCTGGCACGACAGGGCTACTGCCTCTCTGTCTTGACATGGTCTCCAATCATCCTCCTGTGATACGTGGCCAGGAAGATGTCGTTGTCTCGAGGGCAGTCGTGGTGGCAGGAGCACATCTTGATGAACATCATCTTCCTCTGGAAGAAGTCGCCCTCGGGGCAGCGGAACTCCACCTCCACGGTGCTGCTGAGGAAGGGTGTGCAGCAGCGGCCGTCAGTGCAGCTGCCACAGAACTTGGGCCGGTACGAGCGGGTGCTGGTGCAGCCCGAGAGCTCAAACCGCAGGCTCTGGCGGGGCTTTGGCATCCGCACGCACTTCTTCCCTTTCTGGGGAGAGCACAGAGAAACCCAGAGCCACCATTAACAGACAATCAGAGAAGGGTTTGGGTTGGAAAAGCCACTGAGGCTGCTGCAGTCCCAGCCCCCCCCTCACCCTGCCCAGCCCAGCACTGACCCCTGGCCCTCAGCACCTCAGCTCCACACCTCTGGGATCCCTCCAGGGCTGGGCACTGCCCCAGCTCCCTGGGCAGCCTGGCACAGGGGCTGACACCCCTCTCAGGGAAACAGTTCTGCGTCAACCTCCAATCTCAACCTCCCCTGGGGCAAATTGAGCCCATTTCCTCCTCTTCTCATATCACTCAATACTTGGGAGCAGAGACCTCTCCCCAGCTCCCTGCAGCCTCCTGTCAGGGAGTGTCAGAGTGCTGTTGGCTGCCCTCAGCCTCCTCTCTCCAGCCTCAACACCCCCATTCCCTCAGCCCCTCCCCAGCCCCTTGTGCTCCAGCCCCTTCCCCAGCTCTGTGCCCGGCTCTGGCCACGCTGCAGCCCCTCAGTGTCCCTGTGGCAGTGAGTGAGGGGCCCAGCACTGACACAGCCCTGGAGCTGCAGCCTCCCCAGGGCCCAGCACAGGGGACAATCCCTGCCCTGCTCCTGCTGCCACCCCACTGCTGAGCCCAGCCAGGCTGCCCTTGGCCTTCTTGCCCCCCTGGGTATGCTGCTGGCTTCTGTTCAGCTGCTGTCAATTAACTCCCAGAACAACACAGACATGAGAATCCCACCCAGGTCTGTGCCCCATCACAGGGCAGGAGGGCCCAGGAAGAGCAGAGCCAGCCCTGTGAGATATGCCTGTGTCCAACCAGCTCCTCTCCAGGCCATCCCTGGCAATGGCAGTGCTGCAGCCCCTCTCTCCCAGCCCAGTACCTTGATCTTCTCCTGTGGGAAGTGGCAGGGCCGGACCATGCAGAGCCGGGTCTCCTTCTCCAGGCGACACTGGGGGTTGTCGTTGGTGACCCGGGCAGAGATGCCCATCCCACAGCTCTTGGAGCACACGCTCCACTCCGTGGTCTGCACCAGGCAGTTCTCCTGCAGGTCATTCAGCTCCGGCCTCTGCTCCACATCCTCCCTGAAAACTGAGCCCCAGGGCAGGGTTCAACACAAGGCAGCTCTGGGGCTGCTCCCACCTTTCTCCACCTTTCCAAAAGCCCTCATCTGCCCCGTGAGCTCCTCACCTTCTTGGCAGGAGGATGATGGAGGCGAGTGTGGGGCCGCTTCCCACCTCAGCCCAGCTCCAGCCACATGTGCTGCGGTATCACAGGACACATGAGCCTCCCTTAATGGCTCCAACCCACACCACAGGAGCCATCCCCCACACTTCCAACCCACCTGTGCCTTAGGGCCCCGACCCACAGACCCTTCAGATCCCCCCTGAGCCCCCTGCTCACCCGCCATGGCTGTTGGGAAGCGGGTGTCCTCGCTGCCCTCCTCGCACACCCACTCCTCGCAGCACTTGTTGCGGCGCCTGACGCGCCGGGGCTGGGGGCACTCGGGGGACGGCAGCCGCAGGTCGTCGGAGCACAGCGGGATGCAGCCGATGGCCCCGTCCATGCAGATGCACTGCAGCTTGCACGTGGGCTGGAAGCTCTCCCCATTGTGGTAGATCTTGCCCAGCAGGTCACAAGTTGCACCCTCGTGAGCTGTGGGTAGGAGGGAGAGGAGAAGCTGAGTGGATGGGAGGAAGGTTGGTCTGATTCAGGGGGGCTCTGGGCTCCTAAGGAGGGACAAGTGCTCCTGTGCTGACTCTCCCCTGCTCAGCCATCCCTGTGCACAGGGCAGCAGAAGTTGACATGTTTCCATGTTTCATATGAGGAGATGCTGAGAGACTTGGAGATGTTCAGCCTGGAGAGGAGGAGGCTGAGGGGAGACAGGAGCAATCTGACACTCCCTGACAGGAGGCTGCAGGGAGCTGGGGTCAGGCTCTGCTCCCAAGTATTGAGTGACATGAGAAGAGGAAAGGGGCTCAATTTGCCCCAGGGGAGGTTGAGGTTGGAGCTGAGGCAGAACTGTTTCCCTGAGAGGGGTGTCAGCCCCTGTGCCAGGCTGCCCAGGGAGCTGGGGGAGTGCCCAGCCCTGGAGGGATCCCAAAGCCGTGGAGCTGAGGGCCAGGGGTTAATGGTGGGCTGGGCAGGGTGAGGGCAGGGCTGGGACTGCAGCAGCTTCAGGGGCTTTAACAAGTGAACTGATTCAATGACTCTGTGCTACATGGCTCCCTTGAACACAGAGCTATTCTCAACATGGAAGTTATCTCCAGCTGTGCCAAACCTCCCAAAGCTCTCTAGAAAAATCCCTTCTCCACCTGGATGAGCCACTAATTGGGATGTTGCATTTCCAGCTCATACCCATCCTGCTCCCCAGGCAGATGTCCCAGCCTGCTCCAGCTGTGCCAGACACATCCCTGCATCACCCTCAGCCATCACCTTTGCTCCTCCTGACACCTGGGAGACCCAAAGGCAACATCTCCTGCCAGCTCCTGGCTCCCCATAGGTCTAAAGGTACCTTTGGGTACATAACACTTTGGGTACATAACACTTTAGGTTGATGACCTTTTGGGCTCCTCTGTGAAGCACAAATCTCTTCTTCCTTCCCTCCAGCCCCAACTTTTCCTGACTTAAATGACTTTTCCCCAACTGAAATGAGCAAAGAAGGAAAGAGAACACCGTCTGCCAGCCAGCAGTGATGTGCAGCCCCCGAGTGCTCACGGTGCTCACGAGTCCTGACGGCGGGTTCGCCAACATCTTTTTTCCAGTGGAAGCTTTCCAGCAGCAAACTGGCATTTGATTCAGAGCTCTGCAGGCTCAGATCAACATCAGGAATGTTTTCAGTGAGAAACAACCAAAGCATTTCAATTTGATATCAAAGATTCCCTTTATGCTCTGACAATAGCTCAACCCAAATACCGGCTGGGCAGGAGCCACGGGGCGAAGCGCGTTGCTCGGGGACTTATTTTAGATCCTGTAAAGATCAAGATGAAACATTTTGACCTAATGGAAGTGGAAAGTTTTGACACAGCCAAATGAGTACCCAAAATAGCTTTTTTTTTCTTTCACTGGGTATTTTTCTCTTTCAGCCTGAAATGAAACATTGAAATCTCAGAGTTGTTCACCAGACAAATCCTGGCCTTGGCCAGTTCTCGTCAGCTGCTGTTTTCCTCAATCCTGACCCTTAGAAACCCAAAAAAAACCTCCATGCAGACCTCAGCTGGGAAGTTACCAAACTGGAGGATTCTTGGCTGCCTGCAGAGGCTTACCAGGAAACCTGATCTATTTTCCCCTTAGTCGTGCTTGCCCATGGAACGTTGTCTCAAGCAGAAAGTGTTTGGATCAAACAAGGAGCACGAGCCTCTTTCCACCCCACCAAGTCCTTGAGGGGACACAAATCCTTTCAGGCTGCTAAGGCCTCGTTCCTGACAGAGCTGGATCTCAACTTTCAACTCTTTTCAATGTCATTGGTATAAAAATACTCCTCTGCTCCCACTGAGGAGTTTTGAAATCCTCACTTTTTCCATCATTTCCCTCCACACAACCATTCAGATTTATTTTTAGACCCTCTTTGGCTGTTTTGCAGCCTCAGCCTCTCCCCTGTGGCTGTGCAGCTCCTCTCACACCCTGCTCAGGGCCTTGGGCATCTCCTCCATCTGATGGAGATGCCTGTAAGTCTCCCTCATTCACAAAAAGATCTTTCCCTTTATTCAGTTCCTCACTCCACCTTTGGCTTCTTTTACTGCCTCCCAAAACCTCCATCCTCCAAGAGATGAGTGAGGACATCACAACTCCCCCCCAGCCATGTGAGGGCCCAAATCCAATGTAGGGAGACATCCTGGTGTAGCTTCAGCTGGCATTTTTGCCATGAAAATCTTCATTCCTCATTCAAAGGCAGGAAGGACACTTGTGGGGTTTGAGTCGGCTTTCCTCTACCACAGGGATCTGGGACTCTCCCTCCAAATCCTTCTATCCAGTCCATGGTGGATGTGAAGCACTTTCTGTAGCACAATGTCCAGTCTTCACATGAAGTCTTTGAGATGGACCTGAGTGGTTTATTTTCACTCTCCAAACACTCCCCTCATTTCCCCTCTCTGTGAGGCAGCCGACAGCTCACACCCACAGGCCGTTACCTTCACCTTGTTCAGCTTCACCCATCAGCTCCATGCCTACAGGAGGTACCAGGAAGCTTCTGTGGCTTCTAAAGTTCCCCATAACTCATGAAAAGTTCTCAAAAGAAAGGAAATTAAAAAAACAATCCACTTTCTGCAAATGAAATTCCTTATTTAGAGTCCATGCCTCGGGGTGCTGTGAGGAGTGTGGCTGCCAGGGCCTTTCAGAGACACCCCAAAGCCTCCCAGAGCTTCATCACCAGCCTGCTGTCTTCCTGACTATTTTGAAAAGCTTCAGTGCAACAACTGGTCAGCTCCTGGCAGAGGCAGAGGGGTGATGGTTTGAAACCAGGAATAGAGGAAATACCACGTGGGGTTTTTTTTTCCCCTCTGCACCAAAACAATTTCGGAATGCTTTAAAAGTAGCTACTAAACAAACCAAAAACAATCAAAAAGACTTTTCCTTTCTGGCTGAAAAGAGGCAGTGGGAGAGAAAACTGCATCTGTATTCCCCTGGCTCAGTGATTCCATGTTCTACACACACAGTGTTTTGCAAAGGAGTCGTTGAACTCCCCACCCACGTGCTGCAGCCAGAAACGCCTCAGCACCAACCTCCACAGGCCTTGGCTGAGATGTTTCCCAGCAACTTTACCTTCCAGGAAAAGCCCAGACTGCTGATATTTACCCTCAAGTTGTTTCCTGATAACATCCTAGGGGTAAATGAGACTCCCAAAGTCCGACTCAAGGCCTTTGGAGACATCCTTGGTGGCAGGAGGGGGTGGGTTGGGTGTGTATCAGGGATCTGTTGGCTCGTGGTGTGACACCGGAGGAACCTCCAAGCACCATGGGATGTTCTGATGATGGTGTTGGCTTTTCTGGGAGCTCTGAGGGCAGAGGCCTCAGAGGGGCCCTGACAAAAGCAGACAAGAACACAACACACAGCTCTCACCTAAGCAGATCCCGCTGCCTCTGTGGATCTTGGAGAAGTCGCAGTAGAGCCCCTTGTGATGGTCGCAGGGTTTCTGCGGGGAGCAGAGCTCACCGAGCTGCCTGGCACACACCTTGCAGCAACCACAGGCATCCAACACATGGCTGGTGCCAGCAGGGCACTGCAGGGCCTGGGAGGGACACTGGCATGGGTATGTGCAGGCCTGAGGCTCTACCTGGAGGGCAAACAAGCCACAGAGAGAATGAGTCTCCCCACAAAGCAGCCAGGCAGAGAAAGGAAGCACAGGCACTCATCGAGGGGAGGCCACCCACACTCATCATTTCCTCATCCCCAACTCATCTGGAACTCAAGGACAGAAAAAGAAGCAGAGCCAAAACAAAGAGGAGAAGCAGGAGGTTGGAACCGCTGGAAGCCCCCAGGCAGTGCTCACTGGCTGGAAGCAATCACACAGCTCAGGACATTGCAGCCACAGCCACACAGCCCGTTCCAGGGGCACAGCCAAAGGACTTGCACAAACTCACCCAGTGCTGCAAACTGACCTGAAAGCTCCCAAGTCCCTCTGTGCCCCCTGGATCTTGTATTTTCTTAGCTACTCCCAGAGCAGTGCCCTCTCCTCTCCCTCTGCCAGGGAAGGCAGCAGAGCCAGCCCTGTGTGGCACCAAGTGCTCCAGCTGCCTCACACAGAGGTCTCTGGAAACCCACCCAGGGCTTTGCTGCCCCTTGAGATGCTGACCAGAGATCAGGCTGTGTCTGAAGGAGAGTCACCTTCTCATAGAATCAGTTCATCACTCTGGTTGGAAAAGCCCTTGAAGCTGCTGCAGTTCCAGCCCTGCCCTCACCCTGCCCAGCCCAGCACTGACCCACAGCCCTCAGCACCTCAGCTCCAGGGCTTTGGGATCCCTCCAGGGCTGGGCACTGCCCCAGCTCCCTGGGCAGCCTGGCACAGGGGCTGACACCCCTCTCAGGGAAACAGTTCTGCCTCAGCTCCAACCTCAACCTCCCCTGGGCCAATTCCAGCCCATTAAAAGATTTCAAAGAGGCTAAATGATGGATCATGTTGGTTTTGTATGGAGCTCCCTCCACCTGCTCTGTTTCCAAGAAGGGCTTCTAGGAGATGTTTGAATCCAGCCTGGAAACTGCCCAGGCTGCCTCAAAGAACTGCAAGGACACACAGCCAGAGCTTTGCTGCAGCCCCACATCCACCACAAACACCAACATCTCCATCTAACACAGCACTGATCTGGCTGCAGAGGGATATGACTTAGACAATGTTTCCCTTTCTTCCTCTGCAGTAGAGTCTGACCCCAAAACTCCACCTGCACTGAGCAGGATCCTAATGTCAAGTTCCCTTCGTTTCTGTTGAGGCTTGCAGCAGGGAGGGAGCAGCAGAACAGAACCAGTGCTGGAAATCAAGGCTGGAGATTTAAGGAAGCATTCAAGCCTGGAATATCAGCTCTCCCTGCTCCTGGCTTTGCTAGCAGCTCTCATACCCATCACAAATCCCATGTGTGACTGGCACTCCCAGCACCCCGGAGCAAGGGCTGAGTCACCATGGGGATGCAGACACTGTGACCAGAGGACTCCCTTGCCTGTGCTCCACACTTCCTCTCCCCTGCTGCCTCCCAGGTCCCATCTGCTCAGCTGACAAGCCAGAACAAGCTTCTTCCCAACTGCCAACACCAAACCCACTTACCTGGGGGGAAAGAAAAAGTCAGAAGGTTCCTCCTGCTTCATATCCCCATAAAACCTCTTCCCCCTCAGGAAGGCACAAGTGGGGGACAGGAGCTCTGTGGCATTGTCAGGACTCATTCCTGATCCATGTCCACAGGAGCTCATCTAAGAGAGCCAATCTACAGGGGATCTTTTAAATGCATTTGGGCTTGTGACTGCATCCAAAGGGCTGGGCAAGGAGCATTTTGAAGCTGAGCTGTGTATCTGCAAAGCGCTTTGGGAGCCAGGGGTTAAGGCTGTGAGGCAGAAGTAACATAATAAACACGTTTTCTTTCAGTGCCCAAGCCTGGGAGTGGGTAGAGCTGCCAGAACACAGCTATTCACACCCTGAATTGTCATGGATAATTCCTGCTCTCCCTCCAGCGTGGGCTGGCAAGGCACCTTCCCCAGCTGCAGCAGCACATCCCAGGGCAGAGACAAGAACCACTACCCCGTGGGGACATGCCCAGGCTGAGCCTGGCAGAGCTGAACAGAACTCCCAGCAATCCTGGTTGTGCTCTGAGCATACAGGAGGCAGATTCAGGAGCAACAGCTCTCACTTCCTCGCTCAATCTGCTGAACAAACTCTCAGAGCTGAAACAAAAGTCCAGAGTCCCATTGCTGAGGAAAGGACACCAGAGTAATCACAACAATCACAGATGATCACAATCACAGGGATCATCTGCTCCCACCCTTCTTGGCACAGATATTAAACTTCATAGCCTGGGGTTCACTGCTGCCACTGATGTGACCAACAGGATGCTGCTGCCAAGCTGAGCCAGCACAAGAATGAAGAAGGTCACTCCAAATCACAGGAGTTACCCTCAGATCACCATAGCACAAGGTGCACAGACACCTTTCCTGGCAGGAGAGGGGCTGTCACGGGCTGAGTGCTGCCAGGAGGGACCAAAACTGCATTAACCAGGTTACAGCATCTACCAGCACAAGGCACAGCAGCTCCATGAACCCCATTCCCTCAGCCACCCAGAAGGCACCTCCTGCAGTTTAGATCCATTAGTGACTGCAGCAGCCTTACAGCTATTCCTGGCACCAGGACAGCACACAGAAGCCCTAAGCAGAACCAACTGCTCTGTCAAGCACTTGTCTGAACACAAAACCAGGCACCAATCCTGCTCTGGGGAGGCAGAGCAGGATGTGCCCCTCGGGGTGGCTGTTTTGGGGAACACACAGGTGGATTCAGTGGCTGCTGGAGAAGGATGGGGATGGCAAAGACCTGCCACACAAGACTTCTGTTCCTTGCAGCAACACAAACTCAGTGACTTTGCCTCTGTTCTCCCCATTCTAAACCAGGGCTGGCTTTTAGCTCACAAAGGGAGCAGAGTGAAACAAAATCCCTTCACCTTTGCCATGAGCTTTGAGATCTGCAGCTGACAGGCGTCAGGAGCAGCTCTGGGTCAGTTCCACCCCGTGTCTGCACCACTCTGCTCACAGCCAGACCTCTCTCAGAACCCTCGGGAGGCAGGTGGCAGCTGGGAATTGTTACTCAGCCCAAAGCACTCCCATTTAGCAAAGCAAGAAGCTGCAACGCTCAGCAGTGCAATACATACCCAGCCTGGAGCCAGGAGGAGGAGGAGGAGGGTCCAGGTCGCTGTCCCTGTGCTGCCAGACATCCTGAGTAGAGGGAAGGGAGGGGATTCAGGGATTCAGGCTGCAGGCTGACTCACTCCTTCTCCTTGGGGGCTTCTCCTCACTCTTTGGAGCAAGTTCCACACCAGCTCCTCTTTAAGAAGCCTCCTGGAGGGGGCGTGTCCGGCGCTCGGTGACGATCGGCAACGGAGGCGAAACGGGTGCAGGGGAAAGTGTCCAAAAGCCAGGGAACACGAGCAGATTCCTGCGGCCAGGGGGGTTACAGGGCTGCGTGGTTCCTTTCACGGGGGTAAAGCAATTCCCAGCAGAAGCAGAATTCTTAGCTTTTCATTTTTTCCTCTTTAACTCCAAAGCCACGAAGCCTGGGACAGCTTTCTTGACACAACCCCCCTCCCCTGCCCACACCCATTCCTACCTACACCCGTTCCTACCTACATCTCTTCCTTTTTGGCTGCAAGAGCTGAGGATTTAAGCAGCAGAGCTTTGTGGTGCTCAGTGTTTTCCCTTTGAACAGGTGGGAGATGGAAAGCTCAGTGCTGTCAGGCACAGACAGGGACCAAACCTGAGCGTGCACCACTGCTGCCAGCTCTGAGGAATGCAAGTTTCCTACTGCAGAGACCAGCTGACTCCTGCAATGAAAAGCTACAGGGTGAAGGTTCCTGCTAAAGGACAGCAGTTCCCCAAAATGCTTTGATTGTGCCTTGGGATTGATGCAAAGTATGAGAAGTCTTTACCTCAGGGCATGATCTCTTCTGGTTTGCTGCTGACATACAGAACCAGGATTCTGCACTGCCTGCACAAAACAACTTTGAGAATATGAAAGAGTTGGTTTGTTTATTAAAGAGTTGGTTTGTTTATTCCCAGCAGCATGGGGAATGCTGCCATGGAATAAGGAAGAGGAAGATGAGGACGAGGGGAGTGCAGCAGAGGGCACTCTTAGTCCTCGCTGGCCCAGGGTTGGGGATGGGACAGGAATGCACCAGGATCTGTGTCTGAGTCACAGGGATCACACAATGGTTGGGCTTGGAAAAGACCTTTAAAATCATTGAGTCCAATTGTTCCCCTCACCCTGCCCAGCCCAGCACTGACCCACAGCCCTCAGCACCTCAGCTCCACGGCTTTGGGATCCCTCCAGGGCTGGGCACTCCCCCAGCTCCCTGGGCAGCCTGGCACAGGGGCTGACACCCCTCTCAGGGAAACAGTTCTGCCTCAGCTCCAAACTCAACCTCCCCTGTCCCACTAGAGGCCTGTCATTCATTACTGGGGAGCAGAGCCTGACCCCCAGCTCCCTGCAGCCTCCTGTCAGGGAGTGTCAGAGAGTGCTCCTGTCTCCCCTCAGCCTCCTCTTCTCCAGGCTCAACACCCCCATTCCCTCAGCCCCTCCCCATTTGAATTCAGCCTCCTACTCCAAGAGTAGGGCATCTCAGCTGGGAATCAAGCCCAACAGTGTCACTCAGGACCTCTCTGCTCCTTGTGCAACACCAGCTCAGCCTCCACACTCCCTGAGCTGCTGTGTCCACTGCTGAAAACCAACAACTCCAACTCTTAATTAATTAGCACTTGGAAAGCCCTCTGGGCTTTGGGCTGGAGAGCACTTAGCACAGTGCAAACCACCTCCTCCTCTCCATCTTCCATAATACGAGGCATTTCACAATCACTTCCTTAACAGCTTCCTCAGCTACTGTCACAAGGAAGGATTATGTCTCCATACAAAAGGTTTCATGTACTGGAAGTGGCACAAACAGCCAGTGCCCCAGAGCAGCTCAGAGCTAAAGGCAGCCTGGCTGGATTTGCATTCCTTCTGCTTTTTGGAATGTTTGGCACCTGCAACTGTGTTGTCACCTAAAATTAGCTGCTCACATTTCACAGCACATTCTCCTGCTGCCCATCAATAGGACTGGGCTGAAGTGCCACACCTCTGCTCTGTGTTCTCACACAGCAGGAATCTCACCCACTGAATTCCAAGCCAAGGTGCTGCTTGTGCCGTTCTTTAAACAAAAGGACAGTGAGTAAAGCATGGCTCAATTCAAACATCACTCCCTGTCCATGAAGCAGCAGCTGTGCCTCAAGCCATTGTCTCCCAAATTCTGCTTTCAGAATTTCTTGTAACCTCAAGTGAAGTGTTCACCCAAACCCACAGCACTCACCCACCCGTCAGCAGCTTCCTGGGGAACACAGGCAGGAGCAGAGCTCAGCAAAGGCCGAATGCTCCACTCAGGTCTGGGTGACAAAGGCTACTCTGCCCTAAGGATGAACAAAAGCAGGAAAAACCACCCCTGTACACTTCAGCAGAGCCTTGGGATGAAATCCAGACTGCAGGGAAACACCAAGAGGCTACAGCAGAGCTGGCATGCCCCTCTCTGCCCACCTTGCCAGACACTGCAGTCCTGAGGGTGTGCTGCTGCTGTGCCCAGGGTGAGGGGAGTGAAGCAGGGAACAAACTTCATCCCTGGCCTTGGTTTGGGGAGCAAAGCCCTTCACAGTCTCCTCCCTCTCTTTTGCTCTGCTGTGAGAATCACAGAATGGTTGAGGCTGGAAAGCCCCTTTAAGCTCATCACGGCCAACAATCACCTCAGCACTGCCACAGCCACCACCAACCCATGTCCCCCAGCACCTCATCCAGGGCACAGCCAGCTGGGAGCTTTCAGGCCAGCCAGCACCACTCTCATCATCTAACCTGACTCCTGGCCTAACACAGCCTGGAGGACTTTGCCTAAGTAATGCACAAGATCTTGCAACAAGGGCTGCTGTGATCAACTTCTATATTGTGACTTCCAGCAGGCTCCAACCAGCTCTGAATGTGGCAAAGGGGCAGAAGTTCATGCCCAGACCAGGGCATGGACTAAGAGGCAAAGCCACTGCCCGACCTTGGGCACACTGTGGCTGCCACCCCTTCAGAGAGCAGCCAGAAAGGGCTGGGAACAAGGCTGTTCCCCAACCTGACAGTGCCTGGAGGCAGCATGGGCCATGCAGACCTGTCCCAGGGCACACATCAGGATCCCAGGGGCTCAGCATCCACCTTACTGGTCCACACAGAAAATCAGACCTTGAGGGCAATGCAGAAAACCCCTCCATGTTTGTGACAGTAGCTGTTACCTGCAGAGCAACACAGGCCTCCCCATAGCAACCTAACAGCAAGGCCTCTGAGACCCTGAATAACTGCAAAACTTGCATCCAAACTGAGTCACCACCACAGCCAGGAGCATTTGTGCCAAAGTGTTGGCTCGTACAGAACTGCAGGAGGAACAGGCCCTGAGAGGAAACAACTGCAGCCACCTGTGAAATGGATGCTTCCTTGGGTTTTTCCACTTCTTAGCTTACTGCATGCTTAATTATCCTGAAGGAAAACAGCAGGGAGGGAGGGTGTGTTTAAGGTGGGTGTGGGCAGAGCTACTTAAGGACACCTCCTGATCTAAAGGACTCTTCTGGCCCACAGCTCCAATGTTTGATGGGATTTGGTCCTCACAACAGCCTGCACAGGTCACAGAATCATAGAATGGGAGGGGTTGGAAGGGACAAAAGGATGTGCTCAAGGTAGCTTGTGAAAGAGAAGGGACAAGTGCCAGGTCTCTCTAGTTACTGCATTACTCACTCGGCTCTGCTACCCCTGAATAAGCAGCCACTCAGCCATAGTCACCAGGAGCTTGTTCTAGTCCATAAGCCAGGCCCTGCTGTGTCTGTACAGCCATGGATGGAAAGGCTGCAAGCTCCAGTTCTCCACTGGATCCCAGATCTCCAAAGATCTCTGGTGTCACCTAAGCACAAAAGCTCTCTGCCCAAAAAGCCAGGACTCAGCCCCTCAGTCACTCTGTGCAAATCACTATGTTCTTTCTCCCAGCTGCACATCTCACACAGACTCAACAGGCAGCAACAGGCCCCTGAGCTCTGCCAGGCTGGCAGGAGCTGCAGGGGTGGGTGGCCTACCAGCACTTGTGTGGATCTCTCATTAGGGGTTTAGGATTCCAACAGGAGCCTGCCCACACCTTTCCCATTCAGGGTTTGGAAAAAATCCAGCTCCTGACGTGGAATGAGTGAATATTTTATGCTGGGAGGACCTTTAGGTCATCTCATCTTCCTGCAGCTGATCCCAGTGAGAAGAGTAGATGTCAAAGACCAAGAGAGAAGTGGGGGGTCAACGGGGTCTGCAGGTTCAGGAAGGCAGTGCCCTTGACAGCTTCTTCCTCTACAGCACAAAGGAATCTCAGTACATGAATCTTTGATTAGCTTCCTAGCCCTGGGGCTGTAGTTGGGAGCCAGCCCTAACAAAGGGCTTACCCCTTCAGAGAGACAGGGACTTCTCTCAGCTGAAGGCATTGCTAACCTTGGAATGGAATGCAGATACCTTGGAAATGGGCTGATTAAGGAGCCTGACCTTCCTGCAGAGGTCTGCACAAACTGCTCAGAGTTTCAACCCCATGAAAAAAGACTTAGGAACTGTCAGGTGTGAGATTTTCACTTGCACATTCTCACTTACTTTGGTTCCAGGGCACACATCTCTGAGGGTGATCTTCCATCTTTTGTTCATTTGTTTCCTTACTAATAGATTTGTTACAAGTTTCACACCACAAATGCTTAAAAACAAGAGAAACCTCAAGCTCAGTGAACAGCCTTGTAAGAATGGCATCATTTGATACAACCTGAAGAAGGAAAGAGCCTTCAGAGTGATCAAAACTCACACAAGCTGAGCCAGATGAGATGTTTTGGCAGGCTGCAACCTGTGTGAGGTCTCCAGTGGGACTTTACCATGAGCAGAGCCAGTGCTGTGCTCCTTGTCCCAAACTCTGCTCTAGCAGAAGCTTGAGTGAGGTTAGAAACCCTCTTGATGGAGGTTTTTATTAGCTTGTAGTGGAACACAGTCAGTTCTGCCTACAACTGCTGCATTTTTTCCCTACCATTTGCTGTACAGGTACAACAGCATTTCTGTCACAAACCTGCTTCAACCACTTTCCCTTCAGAGCCTTTACTTTCAGATGGCTTTTGCCACACTGTCTTTTAAACACCCTGCTGCTGGTAAAGCAGCCATTCAACAGACCACTAACAGCTTTTACAGTTTAGGCTGTTTTACCCCAGAGATGCAGCAACAGGAGTTTTCAACTAAGTTTTACAGAGCCTCAGGCTGCTGCTGTTGTTGTTGTTGCTCTTTTAAGGAAGTTATTTGAACCAGTAATTTTCATCTCTCCAGTTGAAATTGTTTCCCCCTCAGAGGCATGTTGTCATCTGGCAACAGAGGTGCCAGATGGGTTTGAAAGCAGGCTTGAGGTGGAGAATATTGACTTGGGGTGTTTTCCAATCTGTTCCCTGCAATACAGCCATGAGTTAGGTAAAAGAAAAGCTGTAGCTGGTTCCATTTCTTTGCCAGGCAAATAGCCTCAAGTGATCCTTCAGGCCCCTTTATGCAGTCATTTCACAATGTTCTCCCTTGTGCATTAGACTGGAAATTACTGACCTGCCTGGCAGAGACAGACCAATCTGTTAGGTCAAGAAGCTTTGTTAATAAACAGTTATTGGGGGTTCTAAACTGATTACAGTTTTAAGCCCAAGGTGTCCTGACCTCAAAAAAGGGGATAGGTGAAATGAAAGCTCTGGAGCCTGGCTGGGTTTCAAAGAGGTAAGGGAAAAAGGCTTTTCCTGCCAGGGCAACTCTTGGTCACTTGGTATTGAACACCTTCAAAAACCACAGAAGTGTTCTTGACTCTGGCACTAACTTCTAGAGCTCTGTGTGTCTCTGATGTTCCTGGCATTAAGTTCTAGAGCTCTGTGTGTCTCTGATGTTCCTCTGGCATTAAGTTCTAGAGCTCTGTGTGTCCCTGATGTTCCAAGTAGGGAAATAACTGCACAGACTCACCGGTGTTGTTGCCTTTCAGCTGAAACAGTGACCCTCCCACTCTCCATGTGCTCTCCAGACCTGTGAAACTCCTTCTCTGCTCTGCTCATCTTCCTTCAGAGGAAACAGAGAGGGCCAGGGCCCATCTGGAAGGCCTGCAAGCCCTGCAAGCCTGTTCATTCTGCCCCAAACAAGGAGGGCTGGCAGAGCCATGTGGATGCTTTTCCTAGAACAAAGAAAGGAAACAAACAAAATGACTTCCAGCTTCTCCAGTTCTTCTCAAAATAATATGTCAGCAGAGTTTGTACTGGTGTCCTGTGAAAAGAATTTAGAGAAACAAAAGGAATGAGCCAAATTCTCTTTATCAGAATGTCTGTGGGATAGGGCAATGCTGTTTTAAGGTGTGTTTCAGGGGGATCTGGGCTGAAGAGACCAGGCTGTGCTGAGTCAGAGGGGAATCCCATGAACCAGCCTCATGACAAGGATCTCAGACCCTTTTTCATCCTTCACAGGAGCTAAAATTAGAGTTGAAAGAAAGAATCCCGTGGCAGAAAAATCATGAGCACCAAAGTGAGTGAAGGAACAGAGGCATGAGGTTGATTCAACTGATGTAACAAAAGGCAGAACTTTACCCTCAGCATTCCTGCAGCAACTGCACAGGGGTTAAGGGAGTCCCTGATGTCACCAGAGAATGATTTTGCAGCTGCCAGTGGGGCTCAAGTGATGTGTTTGCTGCAGGAAAAACTTCTGAGGTTATACACATGGCACTGGCAGTCACTCCTCTGAGCATTCTGAGGCTTAACTTCATGGGTTGTCGCCCCACAGCTCAAACCAAGTGTCCTGAGGTACAGAAGAACATTCAAAGCAGCTCTGTTGTGATCTGTGAGGCTTTTGTGTTCTAAAATGATCCTTGAAACATGCTTCCTGGTCAGTGCAGCTCAGCTCTGTGATCAGCACCAGCCAGCCTTCGAAAGGAGACACAAGCATCCCTGCTAAGGGTGAAGCCATGCCAAAAGCAGACAGAGAGCCCAGTCTTTTCAGGAGAGGGGCTCCCACAGCCATGTTAGCACCAGGTTTCAGTGACCTACTGTTGGATTCTGATCTGTGAGCTCCTTTCTCAGTCTTTAAGGCCCAAGATGGTGTTTACTGCATGGCTCCCCATGGGCTTGGCTGGCTGCTGGTGCAGCCTGTGCCAGTGTCTGCTCAGCTCTTTCCCACACTCAGAATCTCATTTTTGCTGTTCCACAGGCTACAGCATAACCAGCCTTCAGGGGAGACATGTCAGTGCCTGCAAGCCTGGTCTCATCTGTTGCCATGAGCTCAGTACAGCCTCTGCTCCAAAGGAAGCAGCGGGAGGTCAGTGCTCCTGGGGGTTCCCATGCCAGAAATACTCATCCCAGCAGAGATTTCTGGCTCAAAAGCTGCCACTTCCATAGGAGCCTCCAGGGAGGAGAAGGGATAGGCTTTGCTTAATTGTTTTGTTTTTCAAGTAGCACTCTCTCATCCTATTTTTGTCAAAGGGTTGTTTTAATTGGACAGCTCGAAAGCTCTTTGCAGCTCACTGGAAAGGACAGAGCAGACCTTTCAGCTTTACACCTTCCCTACAGAGGGACTGTTGCTGCTCCAAGTCTTCCCACCTAATGACTTCTCAGATAGAGAGCCCTCCATCTGTGCCAGTGACTCCAAAGTGACCTGGGGAACAGCAGGGTTGGGCAGGAGACAGCATCAAAAGGTTTTGTCTTCTCCCCTTCAGCTGCCTCCTGAAGTCAGTGTGAATGCTGCTGAGGAAGGTGAGTGGCATGGCAGGGAGGCAGCAGCATAGGGTGTGCACACCACGTGCTTGGCAAGAGGTGGCTGACTTGCCAGCTCAAGAAAAGGCACCTTAAAATAATCTTGTCACTCAGATCTCTCAGGTGAAGCCACAAGATGAGCTTGGGGAACAGCAACTCCCATCTCCTGGCGAGGTTTATTGCTTGGTTGTGGTTGAGTCCTGTTCTGAGTGCAGGTGCTCCTGTTTGCACATCCAGCAACAGCTCACATCAACTCACAGCAGAGTGAAGCCATGAGGCAGCAACAGGTCTGTTCCCCATCTCTTCAGTGCTTTGTTTACAAACTAAAGCAAGGCAGATCCTTGTGTTGCTGAGGATTTCCGCTCAGCTCTGGGTCACATGTGAGATCCCTGCTGTTCTTTCCAAGTAACAAATGTTTGTTTTGCTGAAGTAACCAAAAAAAAACAAAGGAGTGATCCTGTTCCACTCCAAGGAGGGTAAATCAGGAGTAATTCCACTGAATCCAGGAGCAGGAAGAAGCCAGCATGAGCAGTGAATCCTGCCTGTTTCTATGAGCATATGAAGGACAGATTTTTTCATGCCTTTACCCCCCACTGCTTTTGTTCTCTTCCCACCCTCACCCCATCTCCCTGGCAGAAAGAATGTCATGACTGGCATGTCAAAGAGCAGTTATCACTAGATATTTGGTTGGATTGTTTTATAAATAAATAGATAATGGTCTCCAGATGGTGGAGCACTGAGCAGGCTTCAGAGGATTGCCTCTGCTCTCATTTACACAGCTATAAATCCTGAGTCACTCCACTTCCTTCAGCAGCCTAATGCCAGATGTAAGCAGAGGAACCAAGATCACCATCCAACCCCGAGCTACCAAAAGCAAACTGACCCACTGCATTTCTTAGAGAAAGACTTTTACTGCCATTAATGACAGACAGACAAACCCAAGAGGGGCCTTGGGACACATTTCTCTAAGTCACACCAATTTGCACTTAAGCAACCAGGACATTTTTAAAGCCAAAACAAGAGAGACAAAACAATTTACCACACTCAGCTGACCTAGTTTAAGGGTTTTTTTCATTTTAAGAGGATAGATGTTTACTGGGAACATGAATGAAGAGGTTCTGTTCACAACTTTGCCTTGACATTGCCTGAACTAAAAGGCATTTGGGTTTAAGTCAACATGAGTCAGGCATCAGGCAAAAAAGAAAGGTTCCCACAGCCCCAGATCAGGAATCAGAGCCCTTCAATACAACCACTGCTCCCAGTGGTGCCCAGAGCCGAGGCAGAGCCAAAGCAGCTGTGCTGGATTTATGCAGCTTCTGCAGAAACCAAAATCAGGTGGAGTTGTGAGATCCTCCTGATAACGCAGCTCCTGCTCTCGTGGTTGTGCACCATTAGAGGCAACTGCATTTTAGTTCTGTTTCAGTGGACCAAATGTAATCCCAGTGAGAGTCTGGGGTCTAAGGAGCACTGGATGGGAAACAGTCTTGCAAGACAAGCCTTGTGATCCTCCCAAAGGATGGCTGAGAAGCAGGGATTTCCATGCAAAGTCTGGGAAGGATCCCAGCATGGTGGGGGCTGGAAGGGCCCTGCACAGCTCCTCCAGCCCAGTCCCCTGCTCAAGCAGGTTCCCCTGGCTCAGGGGGCACAGGAACGTGTCCAGGTGGGGTTGGAAACCTCCTGAGCAGGGGCCTCCACACCCTCCCTGGGCAGCCTGGGCCAGGGCTCCCTCACCTCAGCACCAAAGGACTTTCTCCTCCTGTTTCAGGGGAGCTTTCTGTGTTCCAGTTTGTGCCCGTTCCCCTTTGTCCTGTTACTGGCCACCACAGAGCAAAGACTGGCCCCATCCTCTCAACAACTGCCCTTTAGGTATTGATCAGTATTGATAAGGTTCCCTCCATGGATAAGGTTGTTTCTCCCCAGGGGCAGGACTCTTGCCCTTGCTGAACCTCAGCAGGTTCCTCCGTCCCCAACTCTCAGCCTGCCCTGATCTCACTGACTGCCAGCACAGCTTCTGGTGCATCAGCCAATCCTCTCCATTTGGGATCATCATGGAACTTGCTGAGGGTCACCCAGGTCATTGATGAAGATGTTGAATAAGGCTGAGCTCAGAACTGGCCCCTGTTGACCTTTGCCCACTCACACGGCTTCTCACAACTGCAGGACATGCTGCAAGATCACCTGCATGCTTCTTCTGACCAGTGTAGGTTTGACATCCAGGTCACTTGTTTGTGTCACTGCTGAAGTGAATCACAGACATTCACATTGTGTTGACACAAATGTACAGACCAGGTTATCTGATTCTTCAAATGCTTCCCAGATCCTGTTTACAAATTCTTTTATGTTGTACATCAGAAGCATCAGCATGAGCCAGGACACCTTTCACTGCTCTGCTAGAGCAAAGCAGCCCAGTTCAGTCAGCCAGTTAAAGTGGATTTACCAGTGCTTTGGACTTGAAGCTGCTCAGACAGCCAGAGGAGATCAGTGAATACTGTCTGCATGTGGCACATTTCAGATGGATCCTTACAAAAACGCTCATACTTTCCTAAGAGAGAGGTTTGTGACACTTTGTGCTCTCTTCCTGGAGTAAACACAGTGCATCTGATTGAAACCAGCTGGATTTGCACCAATATCCAGGAGATTATGGTCTCTGCTTGTCTTGTTCTGACAGTTACAGGTGTCAAAGATGGTCAGTAAAGGACTTTTGCCTTTGAAGGAACAAAATGGATGTGGCACAAAAACTGCAGTTGAGACACAACCTCTTCTACTGGGGTGTCTGGGCATGTTAAAATCTTTTTCACATGGCTTAGTGTCTGCTGGTGTCAGAGGTGGATAGCCTCCGAGCAGCTGCTTGGCTCATTAGCTCACAGACATGGAGAATGTTTGTCCTGGGAACAGTATTTATAACCTTCCTCAGCAAACCAGAGCCAAGATATTTCAAAACAGGGTTTGTGCTGGAGTGATAGCTCTCCTCCCAAATACACCACCACAGAAGCTTCTAACTGCTCCCTGGGGTTACCAGGACAGCAGGAGATCTAGAGGGAAAAGCGTGTTCTGGGTTTTGTAGGCCAGGCCTGCTTTGAGTTAAAGAAACAATTCACTTTCTTGACTTGAGAGACCTGTGGTGTTACCTGGCCCAAGCAAGTTCAGGAGGAATTGGTTCCCATTCCTCTTTGATGAGTTAGAAAGGACTGGTTTATGAGAAGAGTTTACCTGGATGCACAGGTGAGGCCTCCTACAGTGTCTGAGTGCTGCAGCAGACTATTTGCACCATTCAAGTCACTCAGATTTCATCAATAAAACCTCTTGTGACAAGAAAAGGATCTTGTGCAGGATCAGTCACTTGCCCTCTTTAAAAGCCAGGCATTTAAAACCTTATGGCCCAGAGGAGAACTAATTACAAACCAACTAGTAAGTATCTATTTGGAGATCTTCTGGCACGTTTTATAGTATCACAGCGTTTCTCAAGAAGCTTTTCCAGTGCCTGAGAGCACATATTTTCCTTCCCTGCAGAAAAGTAGCAGCTCTTTGACATTCCACTCCTCAAGGTGCCTAGTCCCTGCTGCACTAACAGTCTCTGCATGATGGATTCCTGTGACCAGTGCTGTCCAAACAAAGCCAGCTGCCAGGCTGCCCCAGAAAAGAGAAATGGCCACATCCCAGAATCTCACAGGCAAGGAAATAGCCTCTTTTTTTAGAGATGAGAGATAAAAAGCTATTCAGCAGAGGCTGTGAAGACAGGAGTCGACCCACATCCCCACATTTTCCCTAGCAGCTGCTCATCTGGGGTATTTTCCAGTCTGCCAGTAGAGGATTTGCTTTCTAACTTGTGACAAATCACCCTCGGTTTAAGACCAAGGATGGATGCTTGAAAAGCCTCAAGAAGGGATAAACAATAAAGCAGAAAATTCAGTTTAGAGAAAGTGCTGGTGCAAGCTTGTTTTGCTCTGGAGCCCAGATGGGGATCTGTGCACTCACATCAGCACCTGTCCCAGATCCAGCCCTCCCTGCAGTTGCCCCCTCCATAGGAAATGTTTACAGACACACTGATTCACAGCTGCATGTAAAACACTTTGCTGTGTCCCTGGGATGCCTCTAAGCCATAAAACACGATTTGAGAGCATGGCTGGAAAATCTTGCCACTTCCCAGGCTGGTACATGGTGTTCAGGTGTAACAGGGATGACATGGTCACTGTGCACAGTCCTGCTGAGAACCACAGCCCAGGTACCTCAGCTTTGCTTAGCATTTTCATTTTAGCATAGGACAAGCAACATGAAGAAACATGGAAGTGGCTTTCACATTTATGGGGGAGAAAACAACAGCATGCCCTTAGGTCCTCTTGCAGTTATTCCCACCCCCTGCCTCATACAAGCACAGAATGGTGGGGGTTGGAAGGGGCCTTTAGAGCTCATCCAGTCCAACCCCACTGCCAAAGCAGGTCCCACCTAGATCAGGTCACACAGGAACGTGTCCAGGTGGGTTTGGAAACCTCCTGAGAAGGAGACTCCACACGCTCCCTGGGCAGCCTGGGCCAGGGTCCCTCACCTCAGCACTCAAACAGATTTTCCTGATGTTTAAATGGAACTTTTTGTTTTAAATTCTGCAGCAGAAGGTCCATCAGCCCAAGGGAAGATGTATTTCTTTCTGATCTGCATGCCATGAGACCTACAGCAATGTGCAGAATGGAGCATAGCCTGGCCAAAGCACCCTGGCCTGACTGACTCCACCTTTTACTACTTCAATCCCCAGTCCACTCCTGTCACAGCTGTTTGCTCCTCTGCTCCTCTAGCCCAAGCCACCACCCCGTGCCTGAAACAGGAATCACTAAAGGAGCCAAAAACCTGAACTCAAAATGCAGCAAAAAGAGAGAACAGCATTTCATGCACCAGAGGCCCAGCCTGCTCCAGTGTCACCTCTGATCAGAGCCAGCCAGCCTCTTCCTCCCTTTGCTTCATTTCTCATTGTCACTAGTGACAAAAATGTGTGTCTGGTAACAAGCTGACCTTTCAGCTGAACTTCTCAGCCTCTCATCACCTCTTGAATCATATGTCAATGATTATACTAAGATTGACCATTCACCTATTCTGAACACAGTGCCTTCCAGCCACAAAGCACCTTGCAAAGCTGAAAAGCTTGGCCACAAGTCTTCAGGGAAGCAGCTTTCTACCCCAGACCTCAATGGACAACAGAAGGAAGCACAGCACAGAGGCAATTTGCTGGAGGCCACACAGCGAGCCTACAGCTGAGCCAAGAGCAAAAGGCAGCTCTGCTCACTCTCTGCACTCAGCTCAGACCAGCTGGTGCTTTGTTATTGGCACTGATGAGACAGCCACTCCAGTGCTCCCAGGGAACAGAGAGGGCTCTCTCCCAGCTGCCCTTTGCTGCCACGTGCTTCCCCGCTGGCACTAACTATCCGTGGGATTCCCAACAAGGACCTACAGTCACTGGCAACATCTGCTGCAGGGCTCTCAAGGGGCTGAGGATGGGCTGTTTTTAGCTTCTCTTGTTTATTTGTATAAGTTTGTTGCTTGCTACAAGTGTTCCCCCCCCACAGCACACACATACACCCCCCAACAGGCTCTTTCAAGCCAGGGAGCAAGGGACCTGCCATCCCACACAGGCTGCTCTGTAAGGCCCGTTCCTGTCTCCTCCCTGCAGCCAGTGCTGAGATCAGACAAAAGATTTCCCCCACCATCAGGCTGGAGAACACAGGATTGCTGTCCTGAGTCAGCCCTGGTAAACTAGGATCCTGCTTCTGGCAGCAGCCACCCACCCTCAGCACAGTTTTCCTCCCCAGGGATGCACCCAGCGAGCCAGGCAAGGCTGCCCTGGGCATGGATAATGGTTTCCTTTCCATACAGCCAACAAAACAGGAAAGACTGAGCTCCTGCTGTCCAGCTGTGTCCCAAAAGTCTCACACATTGGTTTTAGACAGAGCCAAGGTGATGTGCCCAAGGGCTGAATGAGCTCTTGAGCTTTCATGTGGACCAACAAGGGCAAAGACTCAAATTCAAAGATGTTGCTGTTTGTTGGAACAGCCCCAGATCCAGGATAGATGTTCAATACTGGATCTGTGATGTACTGAGTGCTGTCGGCACTGGCATCACTTAAAGACACTTAGGGCAGGATGTTTCACGGTGCTGGATCATCAGCCTCGTTATCAGTCCATCCCAGGACCCAGCTCTCCTCTCACACACAGCAGTGTAGGACAGAAGTCAGTGAGAGCACACAAGACAAGTCTGGCTAAAGGAGAAGTGACCACTGCTCTGTCTCCTTGCCTTCTGCATGTTTTTACTCCACTTCAAAACTCTCCTTGGTGCACTTTTCTCTTGATTTCACTGCCACCAGCAAAGAAATTGGTTAATCAGCAAAGGAAAAAACAGAGTTCCCTGAGATTTTGTTTCCTCTGTCAAAGAACATTCAAAGGGTCTGTTCAGGGTCTTCAGGGAACTGAAGAGCACTGTTTCCCCCTCATTTGTTCACCAATTCAAAGTGGAACCATTCACATCCACAACTAAACCCTTCTAAGTCAGAGGTTTGCTCCTATTTTGGAGATCCAGGGATGTCCTGAGGTGCTGAAGATGGATTCCAAACACCTCCAACTCATTGAACAAACACACGCAGTATTTATGCAGTAATGCATCACTAGGGAGCACTGCTTGGTCCAGGACTCAACAGGAGAAGGCTGGCTGCATTCAGATATACTCCAGGAGTATTTTGCAGCTCTAAGCCTTATCACATTGGGTGGGACCTTGGCTGATATCAACAGTCAGCTGGGGCTAAGCAACCAACAGATGGATACAAAATCTGACCTCCAAGGAACATTCACATGCTGTGGGCTTTGGTGCTGCCAATTCAGTACCAAGAGACTTCTCAGTCACTCAGAGTGACTTGAGTAGAGATGCTGCAAGGTCAGGGCACGCTCTGGGGCTGTCAAGTTGTCACAGCAGTTGAGAGTGAAGTGAAGGTCAGCAGAGACGTCAGGAGAAAGGAAGCCTTGTCAGGGGTTGAGTTGGGTCCCAGGAGGGAGCTGCAGTTGCTCTCCCAGGCATTATGAAATCAACAACAAGAGAGATTCAAACTGATCATAAGAAAAGAATGTCTCTGATTTCGCCCTCCTCAGCAGCGACACGCCACCCCCACGGGACAGGAGGGATGAGTAAGGCAAAGCTCCCAGCCCAGGCACCCAACCAAGGGAACTGATGGGTCCAGACCCAGGGAGTAAGCCCAGGTTTGTTCCCTCTCACTGGAGTTGTGACTGTGCACTGGAAAGCTCACCGGCTTGTATTCAGGGTGGTCACTCAGAGCTGGTGCTGTGCTGTGTGACAAACACAAAGCCCACAGTAAGTGGAATGACATGTTGGGCTTCCTTCTAAAAAGCCCAACGTTTAGGGAAAGCAAGGAGCTCACAGCACTGTGGGCTAAATCTGAACAACAGGGAAAATAAATCAGAAGAGGCTTCATGCACATACTTTTCTATGAAGAAAGCTGTTTACAATGCATGCTGCACTCCAGAATAAATCAGGGATAAACAAAGTTGAACTCTTCTCTGTCCTTCTTCCTGGGAAAAGCCATTTCCAAGAGAGAAGCAGCCCACCATCTACTGACCCCAGAAGCCCTATTTAACTCCTTGTGAATATTAGCACAGACAATGTGGAGGAGTCTTCTCCTCGCCTTGTGCCCTACTCAGCTGTATTAATACTTCCAAATGCTCCTTCCCTCACTTCTCTAGACAAAATACACCTTTCTTCAAAGCCAGCAGATGACTTTGTCTATATGCCAGCTACAGAAGAGTTTGGCAGGCACCAAGCACCAGCCACTCCAGTAGAAAGCAGGAGAAGATGAAATCATTAGTTTGCAGGAAGGGTTTAGCACCTTTGAAAACCAGGACTACCCTTCTCTGTATTTTCATGGCCATGCCCCAGATTTTATGAGACCAGCTTTCTGAGTTCCCCAGTAACCACCAGAATGGTGTCACACGTTGGGCCATTGGTCAGAGACATCCAATACTCTGTTGAGGATGGTGACTGGTTCCTTCCCTGCATCAGCACATGTTGTGTTACACACAGAGGTGCACTTTAAAGAAAAGTCATGCAGGACTTACTTTAAAGAGCCATCCCACTCTGAAATGTAGTGCACCTAGCACTGTCCAGTCTCCATATGACCTTTTTTTTCCCTGCAAACCTAGAGCCAGTCTCTCAGCTTGCTGACCATGGCAGAGCTTTTATAGCCAGTGAACAGCAGTAAGAGAATTCCCTAGTTGGGCCATCAGCCAGCCATGCAAAAGGTGCAACAGCATGAGAAAGGGCAACAGGGCAAACACAGGAACAATGAGCCAGAGCAAGGAGAAAGCAATTGCATTCTGCAGTGTGTTGGTGCTGCTGCTGCTGCAAAGAAATACTTGTGAAACAAAATCCTTCACTGTGCTAAGCCTGACCCAGTTTGGAGCTATTTGTTTTGCACTGGAAGCTTGAGAGCCTGTCCACTTCTGACTGAGAGCCTTCCATAAAGCAAAACCCCTGCTCAGCTGCCCATTAGCTCAAAGGGATCGTTGTACCATGATCCCACCACATTCTTGGGTCCTTCTCCACTTACTGTGAATAAAACCAGCCAGAAAGTCTCAACTGAAGAAATAACTTTGTTGACAGAAGAAGGAAAACATAAACCTGTTAATGTAACTATTGCTATTAATAATCTTTAAACACCCAGGCTGAAACTTGGCTAAGGCCCACAGGAAGGCAAGAAGCAAGCTCCAGGTCCTTGTGGTTCAGGAGAATTTCCTGTCCTGTCAGTGCACGTTTCCTCTGCTCCAGGCAGGGCTGGGGGCCAAGGCAAACGGCGTTCCTGCTCCTCACTGGCCGGCCCACCGGCCCAAGGAAGGGCGGCCAAGTAGCTCCAATGCTGACAGATGGGGATGTAGAAATGGAATCATTGAGAGAGCCAGGCCAAATCAGATGTGAAGGCCTCAGGGATACTGGTGGTAACTCCAGTGAGGATGTGAAGCTATTATTCAAATTAATTCTGACTGCTGCTTTCCAAAGGAAGCCAATTCCAGCAGAGTGAGGAGCATCTCTGCACCCCCCAGAGATCACTTACTGGACGTACTCGGTCATTCCCCACCTGCCTTTTGCAGCAGCCCATCAGAGCTGCAGTATTCAGAGCACACAGTCTGTAGAGATCAGGCACCAGAGCTGGCGAAGGGGCTGGAGCACAAGGGGCTGGGGAGGGGCTGAGGGAATGGGGGTGTTGAGCCTGGAGAAGAGGAGGCTGGGGGCAGACAGCAGCACTCTCTGACACTCCCTGACAGGAGGCTGCAGGGAGCTGGGGCCAGTCTCTGCTCCCAAGTGACAGGACAAGAGAAAAGGGCCTCAAGTTTCCCCAGGGGAGGTTGAGGTTGGAGCTGAGGGAGAACTGTTTTCCTGAGAGGGGTGTCAGCCCCTGTGCCAGGCTGCCCAGGGAGCTGGGGCAGTGCCCAGCCCTGGAGGGATCCTAAAGCTGTGGAGCTGAGGTGCTGAGGGCCATGGGGTAGTGGTGGGCTTGGCAGGGTGAGAGGAGGGCTGGGACTGCAGCAGCTTCAAGGGCTTTAACAACCAAAATGATTCTGTGATTTGATGATCAGATGTTACTGCTGGAGAGCAGACGGGAGCCTGAGAAATCAGCCACACTAAAGGGCAGGATCCCAGCAGGAGGGCATCCCGTGATCCCTCTGTTTGCATAATCCAGTGAGAAAACACTCTCTGTCGTGTTCTTTTTCATCATCAGACAAATTTCTGGAAATCGGACCCTTCTCAATCAGATGCCCACACGTGGATTTAGGAATCTGGGCTTGTAAATGTTTTGGGCAGGAGTTTTCCAAAGCATCTGAAGCACACACTTGTGAAACACCATCCTGTGGCAGTAAGGAGCTCAAGGTGCTCTGGAAATTGGATTTAATTAGTGCATGCAGTTTGTGAGGTTGAATTATTTCCTTAGCCCCATTTATAGATGGGAAAGCCAAGGTACAAATGAGGCAGCATGTTTCCCAAGGCTACATAGCGTGCTAGTGACTGAGCCAGAAACAGACCCTGTTGCTTCTGACTCCTAGTTTCTTGCTCTAATTACCAGAAAATTCCTCTCCTCTATGGCACAGTCAACTGGTTCCAATAATAAATCCAAGCTGTTGCAAAGATCAAGTCCATTTTTTTTCACTGCTTAGCCCAAAAAAACATGTAATTTTCAAGACACAGGTTTGGCTTTTCACCAAGGAAAGGAGTTGTTGTTCATTATTCATCTGGGTTTGGGTTTGGGGTTTTTTTGTGTTCTCTCTCTCTTTTTTAAAAGCCAAACATTCAATCACTCTGTTTAATGCAGAGTTCCTAGGCTAGGAGCACTGTAACTATCATTACCTTATAAATCTTCATTATCCTTACTATAAATATACTTCTGTATTTTTCATTCTGTTATTTTTATAACTGAATATGGCACCTTTAGCAAACCTCAAAACCCTTTCCAAAATTAAGAACTTTGAATCAAATCCTGCAGTCCTCCTTTCTGAGAAGTAAAGCTTTTTAAAACACCCTTAACCTTCCTTGGTGTATGGCCAAAGCAATAACATTAACCCATGGCTTTTCAACACGACTTTAATCACGCCGATCTACGGTGGTAAAGACAACACTGCCTTACCCAGACACAGCCAGACTGGTTTAACAGACCTTATGTCACCTATTCCTGTATGGGAATAAGCTAAATCAGGATAAAATGGCACTATTTTTAAACTCTAGCTATGGCAGAACAAAAGATTTGGGAAGAAGCTTAAATATGCACATGTACTTGGGGAAAGTACAGTAATCACTGCTGGCATAACAGATCCCTGCACAAGAGAATGACCCTGTTAAGGCAGCAGGATATTATTTCTAGCTTTGCTTTTTTAGTTCCCTGTTCTTCCTAACCTGGAACTTCAGATTCTTTGGAAGCTGGGAGGTTCTCAGATGAGTAGAAAGTAAGGGAAAATAGCTTTATCACAGTTTATGAGTGTAAAGACTGAGCTGTTGAAAGGAGAAGCCAATGTTAATTAGATCCTTAAACTCTTGTTGGCAGAAATGAGTGATTAACATTGTGGAGAAAGGATGTTTTTGTTAAAGAACTAAATCCCATAGACTCTTCCCACCTCATTCAAGAACCAGTAACTCTCTAGAAACAGGAGAACAATGGGGTACAAGCTGGAACATAAGAGGTTCCAAAGAAACACAAGGAACCCAGATACCCATCAGCTCACAGCATGCAAAAACATAGGTATCCCATGCTGGAAGAAGTGTGAATATCATCCTGTCTTCCCTCCCCTTCCTCATTCATTGGGACTGCTTCATTTTTTTAAAATACATGGTTTAGATGCTTAGAAAATTCCCTTCAGATCAACCTGCCCAGTACCTGTAACAGTGATGGTCTCATTCCCAGAAATGGTGAGGGTTTGGGTTTATTCTGGGTCATTCTGCAAGCTGGGCTGCAGCGTTACACTGTAAACCTCAACAACTGCAGGGGTCAAGGGGAGATTTGCACGTGGCATTGACATCTCTGCCAGCCAGTGACCTCCCAACCCATTTGCTGCTCCTCTATGTCACTAAATCTCATTCTAAGCACAGAGTAAGAGCAACCTTTCCCACCCCCAAAGACTGATCTAATCCCCCCACATGCACTACCAAGCATGTGCATACCATATTCAGGAGGTTCCCTGATGTACTTATAAAAACCACATTAAAAGTCCCGTAAGAAGATGAAACCTTCTGCAAAACCCTCGTGGGAATGTGTTTTGCTGGAAGTTAGGCAGCAGAGTTAGAGGAAAATGGACTCAGCCCTCTTACCTTTCACTCACTGGAAGACTGTCCTTAGCAAACCTTACCCTTCATCTTTGTTTTCTGGATTCAATAAATCCAGTTCCTTCAGTTTCCTCCCTAGGTCCAGAGTTTTAGACCTCTAGTCGTTCTTCTTGCCCTCCTTTGGTCTCCAGCTTATTCTTCTCTTCCTTAGTGCTCAAAGCTGGGAGCACCAATGCCTACCCAAGTGGCATTGATTAATTACTTCTCTGCATCATGTGACCTTCCTGCTAATACATGCCAGAATAAGATTAGTCCAACTGTTAAATTATAGTCAGCTTGCGGTCCACTAAAGCCTCTGCATCCTTCTCAGCTTTGCCACTACTGAGCTATTTCCCACTCTTTATTTATAAATCCACTCTGGTTTTCCTGATAGACCTTTTATGGACTTGGAGGAGGAAATGTAGGAAGAAATATGAATGATAATTCAACTGCATAAGCTCCTGGAGAGACAGAAAAGATGAGGTAGCCCACTGCTGAACCACTTTTGGAGCTTTCAGCGTGCCCGCCGATGGGCTGGAAAAGACTACTTAGTTATTTTACCTTCAAACAATTGGCATGAAATCCCACAACTGACTAATCTGTGCAGATTACAAACACCCTGGCAGAATGAGAGCTACTCTTAATGAAATATCCAAACCCAGGATTAAGCCTGTCCCTTGGGATCCTTATGGAGGATGTAAACAAACGAGCCCTGACAGTGAGTAAATGATGACTGTGAACATCCAGAACACTCTTATTCAACCTACTGCCATTTGCATCAGTTCTCTGAGGGTCAGCTCCCTGTAGAACCAAGGAAGGAAATAAGAAACATATTTCTTCTTTTTTGACCCTGTTCCTAAGGGCATCCAAAATGGCCCTTACTGAATCCTGGCTTGGTGAGACACAGCAGTCTGTTATTTGATCCCTGTGGGGATAGATGAGGCCTCCAAAGAAATTCCCTCAGAGGCATTAAGGACAGCCCTCAGTGAAGATATGAAGTGGATAAAGCTACAGAGGAAGAGGGATTGACTGATGGTGTGGGAACAGGAATGCAAAACAGCAAGGGGAGCTATGTGTGCTCATAGAGGGGAAACTGCTAGACCCAGGAGTAAATTCCTCTAGCCCTGTTTGCTTGTTGATGTGCACAGGTATTCTCCATGCTGAGCTCTGTTGGTGCACACAGACATTTGAGCTTGAAAGATATTCCTTTAAGGGAACAGGAATGGAGGGAGTGTCCTTGTCCTGCTCAATCTTGGCTTTGTTAGGGAATCTTACAGAACCCACAGTACCAGAGAAAAATTAACATGGAACTACCACAGAAGTGTGGAACTACCACAGAAGTGTCTTCACTTTTCCATAAGTACAAGTCTCCAGACTAAACAGCCCCAGGTGCCACAGCCTTTGCTCATAAGGAAGATGCTCCAGTCCCCTGATCATCTTGGTGGCCCTGCACTGGCCTCTCTCCAGCAGTTCCCTGTCCCTCTGGAGCTGGGGAGCCCAGAACTGGACACAGGACTCCAAATGAGGCCTCAGCAGGGCAGAGGAGAGGAGGAACAGAACCTTCTTTGACCTGCTGCCCACACACTTCTTGATGCTCCCCAGGTTGCCATTGGCTTCTTGCCAATGAGGGCACGTTGCTGCTCAAGTTTAGTTTGTTATCAATCAGCACTCCCAGGTCCCTCTCCTGGTGCTACTTCTCCAGCAGGTCAGCCCCAGCCTGTCATGGTGATGGGGTTGTTCCTCCCCAGGTACAGGACTCTGCCCTTATCCTTGTTGAACTTCATGAGTCGAGGGAGAACATCAGGTCTGTACCACTGCACTGTGTTGATATACAATAAACTGTGTCTGGATAAGAAAACCAGCAGGCACTTAGTTATCAGTAATGAGCTTTGGCTACCACTTACTTCAAAAACACCACTGGTAGCAAGAACTCAGTCAGAAATCATTTTCACTTGCTGTGCAACAGAGATGGGAACAGCAAGTGTGGTCACTAAATAAATCTGAATGTCAAGTCTGCAATGATTTGTAAATAGTACATTGGGGGAAAAAAAAGATCCCAGATCTCCCCATCACTTTAAGCTTCATCACATTTAAACAATGGGTTTGATCAAACCTTGAGATACAGCATCTCATGCAATAATGGAAAACAGCTTTTGTTGCATCCTTTCTCCTGGATTACTTAAATTACTTTCAGAATCCCAAAGCCATTCCAAGCTCAAAGCTTTGCTTTCTGTGTCTTTTACACTTTTATTTATTATTTCAATTATCCCTGGCCAAATTCATCCCTGATCTCTGTCCCTTGGCTACAGTTGTCTAAGGCAGAGAACAGACTTGGCACTTGTGAGACCAACAACAGGGAAGGCTCAAATAAAGTAACATAGAATACCAGAGGCAGAAAAACTGTTTGAGTTGGTTTCAAGCTCAAGCTAAAAATAGCAAAATCAAAATAAGATCTCCCAGGTCAGATTCTCATGTTCAAAACCATCAATTTTAAAAGCCACTCAGGGCCTCCTCCTGGGAGGTACTGAGTGACCCTGAGCTCCAGTGAAAGTTATTGAGGGTTGAAAGAGCTCTGAAGCTCTCAGCTTCAAGCCCTTCAATGGGTGAATCTCCTATGGATCAGCTGAGAAACAGACTGCCAGCAGTGCCCAGTCCTGTGTGGGCTCAAGGATCACCCCTCCAGCCTATTGCCCACTGGAATTTACTCAGCAGATTTCAGGGCCAAACTCCTAGACCAAGAAATCTCTGTCTCAACAGAGGTGACAAGATACCCAGGCATTTTGGCTGCTGACTACTGACACCCACACACAGCGCAGAGGAATCCCCACGTCCTCCTGTAATGAACTGCTGCCTCTTTGCCAGTTCACAATTTTTTAAGGGGGTATAAAGAGTTTTTCAGGTAACAATGTTCTTCTGGCAGTGGTTTTGCTCTGTCACAAGGTTAGGTGCATAAACAGCAGCCACTTCAGATGCAACATTGAATATAAAATTCTTACCTTCCCCTGGTCCAACACAATCACACGATCCTGACTTCTGTTTGCATTTCCATTGCCCAACATCCCTCTCTATGGATTATCCCAGGAAAAGCAAGTTCTGTATTACTTAGCTGGAAGGAAAAATGGAAAGGAGTTATTAAAGATACTGGACTCACTTCATGAAATGACAAAGAACAAACTACTGGCTTTGAGGAGCTGTAAGGTAATAACAGAGTATCAGCGACAGCTTTGTGGGGCTCTGCAAAGCACAGCTTGGGCTCACCATGGATGAATGACCACCTTGAAAAAGAAAACCCAAACCATCCTACCCACCCTGAAAGCTGACACCTGAAAGGCAGTCTCAGCAGGGACTTCAAAGAGGGTGAATTTGCAAGAGACACAGTTGACACCAAAGCACAAAAATGCTACTTGTCAACTAAACATCTTTATTCAACAGAGTTGTCAGCTGTGGGCCTTGCTAGCTGTCTTCATTTCAGGCCAGATTCTGCAATGTTGTAGAGAGGAGCTTGGAAAAATGACCTGAGAGTGCCCCAGGGACTCTAAAATCAGAAAACAAAATGTAAACATGTCCTTAATCTTATCATTCTTGCACACCCTTTGCTGAGTGAGAGTTGGTATTCCAGGGCCATGCTGTAGAATGGTGACACACACAGATCCTGCCCAGTAAGAACAGAAAGGATTTTCCCAGTTTCCTACTGTTCATGACAGCTTTCACTCATGAGGAAAAACAGAACAGATAACTTTTCTTTCCACTCCTCGTTGGTTTCTCACACTAGATACTGACATGAGGATGCACCAGGGCAAGATTTAAGTGAACATCCACACATTGCTCCGGAGGAGGTTTGGGAGGATTGGCTCCATCGCCCGATGCTGCTCTCATCACGCTACAACGATGCCCAATTTTCGCACCTGAAAAGCCGCAGCTAACAACCGGCGGCCCTGTGCTGCCCTCTGACGGGCTGCAAACAGCGGAGCAACGCATCTTGCTCGCCGAGACCCTGCAGCCGCAAAGGCAATAAATAGCACGGAGGTTTGGAGTGTCACTGTCATCATCAGCGGGATTTACGGTGTGCTGCAGCGACTGCACAGCCACAGGCAGTGCTTCAGCAGCTCTGCTCCACGCCTGGTTAGCCATGAGTGGGTACAGGCTTCACAAAGCAAAGCTCCCGTGACCAGAACTAGTGTTGGGGGACGCTGAACTACCAACCAGCTCCCAAGCGTGCAGCCCTCGGTGCTCCGTGTCTGCTCATAACCAGTGGTCTCGGTTGCTCCAGGAACTGCCATTCTTGCTGCCCGATGCCTGGGGGGGCAAACAGGACAAGTGTGGGGATTACAGGGTACCCAATCCAACCCCACATGCTGGGCTGACAACCTCTGCCTGCAGTCCAACCTCAGGGTCAAGGGCAACCCTGGTTTGGCTGGGATTGGGAGCAGAGTTTCTGCCTCGCTGGGTGGAGGGGAGCAGAGATTATGGCCTCTCACAAACCTCCTCACCCCAGGAAAGCAAACTGAGCCTTTGGCCTTCTGCTGACGATGCCAACAAGTGCCTGACTTCATAAACCACGTGCCAGCACCCACAGCAGTGCTGTGAGCTGTGCACTCAGAGCAGAGCTGAAAAAACTCCACGCAGCTCATTTCAGCACCTCCAGCCCTTGTGAGAAAACCTTGAAGAGACAACCAAAGTGCTTTTAGAGCACTACAGGGGTAGGAGTGATGTCCCTTTGCTATATCTGGGGTACACAACGAGCTTCCACAGTGCTCGTGCAGAGCACACACAGTCCTGTGTACTACTACATGAAGTAACTATTCGTTTAAAAGCCTCACGGCTGTTTTTAAAGCAGTCCCATGATGTGTGGGGGCCTGGGCTGTCACTCTGGAGTGCTAAAATGAATCCAGCCCCCGTCTCAGAAAACACAAGGATCGTTTAATTACGAAATTTGGGGGTTGTTGTATTTGTCTCCTCACACATGAAACTTTGGGAGTACACAACGGGCCTCATTTTCTTGCCCCATTGAAGGGGCTGGAAACTCACTAATTAAAGGGGCTGGAAACTCACTCGGGTATGATGTGACTGTAGGAAGAGGCACTAATGGAGACCACAGTGCTGACCTGTGTCCCTCGCCAGGCCAGATCTTCTCCTGGGTAGACCTCCTCTCCTCCCTGTGGGCCTGGCCAGAGGAAGCCTCTTGTCCCCCAGCCCCGTCCCTCAGCAGCCTCACCCAGGATTGACCTGCCATGCTGTCCCATCCCTCCATCCACACCCTCAGCCCCTTTCCTCCTCCTCCTCTCTGGGAGCCCCGAATCCCTCACCTCACCCACCTCACCTCCACCCAGCCCTACTCCTCACCTCACGCCTCCTCACTGCCCCACTCCCCATCCCCTGGCCCCAAACCACCTCCCAACACCCCAAAACCCCCTCAACCGAGACCCCACCAACCCCAACCCCCTCCTCAGAGCCGCCTCCATCTTGCGCGCCGCCCCCCGCCCTGGCCGCGGTCGCTCCTCCTGGCGGCAGGGGGCGCTGCGGCGGGCCGGGGGCGCCGGCGGCGGCGGGGGCGCCGGTCTGTCCGCCCGCCGGAGGAGGCGGCGGGGCAGCGCGGGCGGCGCGGCGGAGCGGGCCGCGGGCTCGGCCTCAGCGGCGCCGGCGGCGGGGCCGGCGCCGGGGCCCGGCCCCGGAGGTGGAAATCGCGGCCCCCGTTGAACCCGCCCCGGGGCTCTGCGGGAGCAGTATGGCCGCCAGCCTGTGGATGGGGGACGTGAGTGTCCGGCCGGGACCCGCGCGGGGCTTTGTGAGGCGGGCAAGCGGGGCGGCCTGGGAGGAGGGAGGGCAGCGGCCGCGGCGGCGGGCTGGGGCGCACGGAGCGACCGACACCCTCACACGGGCTGACTGACACCCTCACACCGGCTGACAGCCTCACTCCGACTGACAGACACCCTCACACCGACCGCCCGGCTGACTGACACCCTCACACACTGACACAGCCTGACGGACCCACACACCCCCTGACACAAGCGTAAACTCCTGAGCTGGCTGACACTCTCAGGCACACTCCTGGACACGCTGGCAGGCTCAGCAGGGCTGGCACGCACACTCACACAGGCTGACACACAAGCACAAGCTCTGAGACACTAACCCCAGCCCGAGCAGTTGCACGCTGGAGACACACACACACCTCCTCAGCCTCTTTGCCTGCACTCAGCCAGGGTCACAGGCACACTCACAGCAGTGTCCCAGGCTGCCTGTGCTCACACTGGTGGGCAGACACGCTCGTGGGCACTGACGTGTTCTCACACTTCTGTGCTCTTGCTCTGTTAGGTACTTACACCCTCACTTACATACTCACAAGCCTGTATGCTTGCATGCTTCTAGGTTTGTATGCTGGCTGATACGCTCACGTGCATGTGGCCATTTAAATGCTCTGAGGCACTTCCACACTCATATGCTGGTGCTCGTGCTCACACTTAGAGGTGCTTAAGCTTCCTTGCACTTGCATGCTTGTGTGCATCTATCTGAGTATCCCTCACCACCTGCACCACACACAGGCACACCTGTGGGTGCGCTCTCCTACTTGCACACACACTCATAAGAACTTACACACCTCAATATTTCCCTCATTCCTGCCTGCACGTGCACCTGACAACACACTGACAGACATTTCTTCACCCTGGGATGTCTCTCACTGCCTAACACACAGTGTTACACAGCCCACAGTGTCCCTTCTTGTCTGTCCTTCACTCACGCTGCATACACCCTCATACTCCTGCACCTCTGTCCCTCACTGCTTCCTACTATACACAGACTCACATGTGCATGCTCACACCCAGCATATTGTAGTGCTTTGCCTGTACCTGTGTGCTCCCGTTGTGTTGTGGTGTCTGCACTGTCTGCCACTTTTATGTGGTGATACCTGCAATTCCACTGCTGTACCATAGCATCCTGGCTGCCTGCTGCATGCTTCTACACACCTGCATGTACCTACAGAGATGCATATGCAGTTCCACCTGCATATCACAATTTCCACGTTGCCTGTTACTCACACACACATCTTCCTCCAGCACCTTTTTTACAAGCTCACACCAGCACACTGTGTAGTCGTGCTTGTCAGTCTTCCTCAGTCTCATGTGTGTGTACACACAACCCAGCACATCCCTGAGGATCCCACTGTGTGCTTCTCACACACACACACACACTTTGCTATTCCATTGCACACGTACACTGACACATCAGGGACTCATCCACTGCCTGTCACTCACGCAGGCAGATTCCACTCTATTCCACCAGCATAAGGCCATCCTCTTCCTCAGTCACCTCTCTCACAAGCAAGCCACATTCACATTCACATCCAAGCACCACTCACCTGTTGCTCCATCCTGTGCACACACAGGACCACCCTGTGCATGGCACGTCTGTACCAAGCAGTGCTGCCTCCTGCTTCTGGCACATGTAACAGAGTCATTTCTGCTTTACACTCACACCTCCACCTTTTGCACACAGGAGTGCAGCCTCATCTCTCCTCTCAGACCTCACACGTTCTGCACATTCTCTCATGCAGACAAGTGCTGGAGCCACCTGGTACCTGACAGACACACAAACTCTCTTGAGCTGTCAGTTACCATGAGGCCATCTGTCATCCTCACCCAGGTGTATATATATATAGTTATATATATATGGTTATATATTTATATACGTGTTTACCCCACACCCCAGCCTTGTGTTACCCTTTCAGTTAGCTCCTTCCTTCACTTTCTGTTACACAGAGGCAACCTTTTCCCTCAGTCTCCTCCTCACAGATGTGCCCTGGATTGCAGTCCTGTTTCATACCTTACACCACACAGACAGGGGCTCACACAACACCCACCACCCTGTGCTTCCCACTCACTGACCTGCACAGAGCCATGACATGAACACCATCAGTGCACCCACCGACATGCACAGAGCCATGACATGAGCACAGTCAGTGCCCCACGTGCAGCAGGGAGCACAAAACTGCTGTGGGATGCAGTCAGAGGTCTCCCTGCCCTGCCTGTCCCCCCAGTTATGTGAGGCAGACGTGCTCAGCACATCCCCACCTCTGCACACCCCCACCTCACCTCACTGGGGGCTGTCACCCGACCTGTATACCCCCACCTCACCTCACTGGGGGCTGTCACCCGACCTTTACACCCCCACCTCACCTCACTGGGGGCTGTCACTCCACACGTGCTGCCCGTTCCTCGGGGCTGTGCCACACCTGGGTACCCCTAGTGCTGGCCCAGCCTCTGTTTGCATAGAGAGCAGGAGCCTGCCATCTCCTTATTCCCCCTGCTCCGTGTAGTGAACGCTCACTTTGTTGCTGTATGTTTCTGAGTGGCTTTTGTCCTTCTGTGAAAGCTCCCTGTTCTCTGAAATTCATGCTGTCTCTTGGGTTCCACTTTGCAGACTGTTGAGCCTGGTTCATGCATGCCTGCTGGTTTTGAGTGGCATCGACCCTCTTAAATGAGTCTTCTTTTTGAAGTGTAAGGGTAAAATACTTCTCAATAATGTTTTAACTGATGAGGGTGACATTGACACATATGCTCCTTTTTGTAGATGCTCTGATCTAACTTTGGGTTTTTCTTGCTTTTGTAGCTGGAGCCATATATGGATGAAAACTTTGTTTCAAGAGCCTTTGCCACCATGGGAGAGCTTGTACTGAGTGTAAAAATCATTCGAAACAGGTTGACAGGGTAACTGTTTATGCTTGTTCTCAGTTTGTTGTACCAGGGTGTCTGGGTTGAGCAGTTTGCACTCTGCCATCGCTGCAGGCCGGTCCACGCAGAGGGAACTTTCCCTTTGAGCTTTTCTTGCTGCCAACGGTGTGGGTATATTGCTGGTAGTAATGGAGAGGACAGTCACTGCCTCCTCAGCCTCCCCATCATCAGCCCAAGGCTGGGCCTTCACCCTGCAGTGCTTCAGTACTTGTTCAGAGTGGCATTCAGTCCCTCTGGCAGCTGCACCTCCTGGGCCAAGGCTTTGGCGAGTAGGCTGTGCTGAGCGTGGGCACCAGTGCAGCTACATGATGCTGGCAGAGGTGGGGAGTCAGACTTAGCAAAGGCAGTGTGTGAACTTTTTGAGTTCATTTGGAGTAAAGTGAGTGACTGTGCACAGGAAGTAGTTCTATATTCTTGTATATGTTGTCATTTCAGCTGTTTTACTTGGGTGGGAAGATTTATAATCGATGCAAGTAGGAAGTAAATTAACTGTGAGCAAAACTGTTTTCTGTGTGCTGACATTGACGTGGCTTACTGGTAAGTGGGGGCTATCACTTTCACTTGAGCTCCAGGATCGCTCTGCTAGCTTCTTTTTGGTAGCTAATGTTTATACTTTGAAAGCAAAAATGTTCTAAGTATTGCAGCTGTAGCACATTCCCTACCAGCTACCTAAAAACATACTATTCCTTCTCAAATGTGTTTTAAATCTGAAATCTTTCTCTCTCCTCTCCTGTGTTGTGTGTTCAGAATTCCAGCAGGTTATTGCTTTGTAGAATTTGCAGATCTAGCTACTGCAGAGAAATGTTTACACAAAATCAATGGGAAACCGCTTCCTGGTGCTACACCGGTGAGTAAATGAAACCAGCCTGTTGAGAACCTAAACTGGGAAGGAAGAGATAGTGTAGAGTCTTTGTTTTGTACAATTCCAGACAGATTCAGTAGTTAGCAAACTGGGATGCTGCTTTTCTTTAGAGTGAAAGTGATGGATGTAAAACTGCTCGTGTTCTTGCTGAGAAAATTTCTGAACCCCCCCCCAGCGCCTGGATAAAATCCAGGTACAGAGATGTGATGCTGTGGGGGTTGTCACATTTCTTAGCCTTTCTACTCTTACCAAAATTGGACTAATGAGAAACCAGAGAAGAAGGAGGGAAGTGCATCTGGAGTATCCTCACCTCAGCCCTTCCATCTCTTGATTCCTAGTTCCATGGTGCTTTCTACCAGTGCCTTTGCTGTTATATCTGGACAAGCTGAACTTGCAAATCTGTGCTGAGTGTGCAGGAAGCTTAATTTGTGAGAGAAACACGACTTTTAAGCCTCATGTTGCTCTTGGCCCTTGGCAAACAACAGTTACTGAAACGTGTGGACAGTGGAGAAAGAGCCCACTGTATCATTGCCACACATAACAAATGTCTCAGGCACACAAAAGTGAGGAAGGGAGGAAAATAAAACAGGAGGAGGTGTCGTCATAGGGGCTAATTTTAGGATGTTGACTCAAATGTGTAGTAGATGGAAATGGGATGGCTGACACAGCTGTCCGTTGTGCCCACAGGAGTTGGCTGCAGTAGCTGGAAGGACTGGTTCATAAAGCAGCTTTAGAATCACCTCAATTAGAGTAAATTGATGCCTGTTTCAGTGTGGTTAATAGCCTAAGTAGGGAACTGGGAAGCTCAAGTTGAACTCTTTGGTCAACCTTTGTGAGAGGACAGTGTCCTGTGTTAAAAGGGGCAGGTGAAGGCCTGAAGGTATCTCTTTCACCTGTCCTGTTTAAGATGTAAATCAGAGCCCATGATTAAGGGACACTAATCTGCCTAGATGCCTTCTGTAGTCACTGGAGAGACAAAGAAAGCAGCTCTTATAAAGAATAATAGCATCATTGAAGTTTGGCTTTGGGAATACCCCTCTTTATCCCCAGTTTAATTCAAAATGGGGTGTCATGTGGAGGGATGATTTGTATAACACATAGAGAGATGTCAGGTGGAGATCCAACATAATAGCCTAAATCAGTGCACTCAGCAGGCAGCTGTCCAGCTCACCTCTTGCTTTTAGGTGCCTTTTCTCTTGTTTACAGCAAACTGTGGCCCACTCTGATTTCTAAATACTGCATTAGTGCAAGGACTAAGAGAGAGCCACAAGGCTGTTGCTGTCTCTGTTTTGCAGAGTTATCATCCCCAGTTCCCATTTGAGTGGAGATACTCTCAGGTCTCTTCATTGATTTTAAACCCAAAATACTGCAATGAAGAGTCAGATCCAAGAAAACAAACCCCATTGGAGTAGTGCTTCAAAGTGGAATCTGAGTTTTGTGTCAGCTTGTAAATGGGCCACAGAAATGTTGTGTCCCACTGTGCTCCAGGGAATGCAGCCATGCAGGGAACATGATGACAGCCTAGAGTTAAGTCTTTGCTCTACTTCCCAATAATTATTCACACTATCTTTTGAGGGAAGCAGAGACATCATACAAGGTACAGGAGCAGACTAGGCACTCCACTCTACTAATGTCCCCAGCTCTAGGTTATGGACTCACAGTGCTTTCTTTGGCCAAACTCCCCTCAAGTTCTTGCCACGCCACTGTGCAGTGCAGAGGGATATCTCCTGGTGGGAGGTAGAAAAATGAGTCTGAAGCCCCTCAAGATGAGGAGGGAATCCAGCATATTTCATCCACTGTCTGAGTGAGTTCTTGCACCAATGTTCTTGTAAAAGAGTGCAACCTTGTGCTTCTTCCTCTATCAGACATCTTTCAGAGGAGAAGAGCAATTGCCATTGCACTCTGCACTGAGCCTGCTTGGGACATTGTATGCCAAGCATCAGATAAGAGTGCTTGTGGGATTGAGGCCCTTGGGATTTTGAGGCAGAAGATCAGCTGCTCCTTAGGTCTTGGACTAGAGTTCAATATGAATTGGGCAGAAGTTGCTGAACTTTAGTAGGTTGAGGATAGGAAGTTCCAGATGTGGCAATGGGCACAAATCCAGGCTCCTGGGAAACTTGTTGGAAAAATAAAGGTGCAAATCTCAGGGAGGCCTCCAGTGTCCAGTGACAGGTAACTAAAAGAAAAGCCTAAATTGTGAGTGTTACTGAATGAGCACATCACCCAGAACAAGGTATTTAGCTGTGCTTCCACACTCAGGATTGTTTCCCTTTTCCACTGTGGTGGATTCTGGTCTGCCAGGATTTGTATGTGACAAATGTCCAGTGCTCTGTGCTGTCATTTCCTTTTAAGACCTTACAATGAGAAGTCATTTAATGTTTGTTGTTAGCAGTTCTGTTTTCCTGTCTTACTTAAAGATACAAACATTTGGTGCTATGTGGGATTCACCTGTCTCTAGACAACTTTATAAACTGTTGAGATGAAGATAGATCAAACCTCTTGGTGCAGGTTCTTTGGTGATTTTCCTTGTTACAGCTGTACTGATAGCTGAGATATCTGGCCTGATGGCTTTGAAACTCTGCCACCATTAACTTCTGTAAAATCAGCTTAGTGGATTTGTTTTTTCCTAATTGTTTGGATTCACCTGAGACCCTTTGGATGTTTGAACTCATTTTTACCTCATTTCAGGCAAAGCGATTTAAACTGAATTATGCAACGTATGGAAAACAGCCCGACAACAGGTAAATGCTCCCCATTTCCATGTTAAATTTTGCCTGCTTGATGTCTCTTTATCAATTGCCTTGCAAAGAATATTCAAAATCTGTTAAGCCAATAAGTTCATCATCAGGCTTCAGCAGGGGGAGGACAGCTTAGACTGCCTCTCAGTTTTATCCTTCTCCTTTCGTGTGGCACAGCAGGTTGGAGCCGTTTGAAGTCATTTCAGCTTTGTAGCTTCAGAATGTCTAATTCAAGGATTATCAGCTAAAATCAATACATTGGAAACAGCAAATCTATAAATGAGACATTTTCTTGCTGTGTTAGAAATCCAGAGATACCCTGTGAGAACCAAGCAATGAAATTACCCTTCAGTAAAAAGCAGTGTTGAGTAGGTTGGTTGTGCTGCTTGAATTCACTTGAAAAAGCTGTGTCAGTACAAATTTTAGTCACCTAAGCAACCTAACTAGTGTCACTTTATCCATGAAGTGGTCTTTATGCCACTTTTCTCTGAAGTCCAATGTTTAGGCTGAATGTTAGCTGTCACTCAGCTCATGTTAGCTGTCACTCATGCCTCTTCTGTTTTTAATCTGTGATTGTGCTTAAAAAGTTTTCTTTTGATTTCTTTAGTCCAGAATATTCACTTTTTGTGGGAGACCTGACTCCTGATGTGGATGATGGCATGTTATATGAATTTTTTGTTAAAGTTTATCCATCGTGTAGAGGTGGAAAAGTTGTTTTGGACCAGGCAGGAGTATCCAAGTAAGTCCCATTTAATTCATTCTTTTCTTTCATGTCACAACAACAACAAATCACACAGGGAAGGTGTAATACAGCGAGGGGAAAAGAGTAGTTGTATCAGATTAGATTTTAGCAATCTGAAAGTACAGTGGGTTTGGAACATTCAATAACAGTGTGCTCAGGTTTTGATAGTCCCCACAGTGTATGGTCACTTCTCTGTCTGTGTGATGCCTTTTGTGTGTTGGCAGGATGTTGCTGCACTTCTGCAAGTGATGAAAAACATCTATATCATCTTGAATCTCCTGGACTCTGGGATGGGATTGTGCTTTTACGCAGTACTCATCAGTCTTTAGGCTATTGAGTGTATGTTCCTGTGAAAGCTTTACAGGTTTTTGTTTCAAATAGGGTAGGGCAAGCAAAGCTATGATTCATTGACAGGTACTTCATAGCTGCCTTGTTCATCTTCACTGGAAAGGGCTTGCCAACAGCAGATGTCAAAAAGTCAGATTTCTTAACGCTGTTAAAACATTTTCAGAACAGCAGAAAACAAAACTGTCTTTTCCTAGGAGAGGGAGCAGTTGGTGAGCATCTCTGTTTACAAAACAGAATGCAGCTTGAGTCAAATACAGTTTTGATACAATACCTGTGAGAATGTTGTGATAACACTCAGGATATGGCTGTAGTTCTCCCTTCTTTCTCACATAAGGTTTCTCAGTCTTAGATGTGTTGGTTTGAAGGGACCTCTGGAGATCTCTGGTCCAACTTCCCACACCAAGCAGGATTGCTGCCAGTGCTACATCAGGTCAGCCCTAAATTGTGTAGCCTGGAAAACCTCCCAAGATGGGAGATGATACAGACTGTCTGGGCAGCCTGTTCCAAAGCTACACCCTAGTAATGAAGGCTCTTCTTTATGTGCAACCTGAACCTCTTGCAGAGCTGCTCAGTCACTCTGGCTGTTAGGTACTCATGCTGTTCCTGCCACCTCACCCAAGAGTGACACTGCCAGGGTGGACTCTGCATGCCTCTTCCTCCACAGAGGGGTAAACTCAGCTTGTTTTGCTGCATCTGCTTCAATCTCTGTCTACAGAATTGGTGTTAGGTCATTTGGGTTGAGCCATTGGTTGGGATTTGGGGACTGTTCATCAGTGCAGAGCTCAGGGAAAGGGGATCTGTGGCAGCTTGAGAAGTGGGGAGGAGCATGGACTTGAAGTCCTGTTACTGGGAAGAGCAGAGCTGTCTCCCCTAGCAGTGTCAGGGTGTTGCTGCCAGGGGCTTTGTTGTGACTTGTGCAGTTACTCAAAGCTGAGGCAACTGCAGGTGTGATGCGAGTGGACGTGCCTAGTGAAGCCCTGGCCCTTCCAGGGAAGGCCTCCTCCCAGCACCTCTTGCCTACGCAAGAGAGGAGCTTGGAGCCTGATACCATAGTGCTGTTCCTGCTTCTTTGCTTTCTGCTGAGGGTGCAGGCTGGAGGGGCTTTATCCTAACTGCAGGGGCTTTATCCTAACTGCAGGAACAGGACAGAATGTCTGCCAGGGAGATTCTGGCCACCAAGAAACAGTTTCTTGATGGGTTTTCTCTTGTAGTAAACCTGGTTAGCCATTGGTGTGGAGAAACTATCTGGGAAAGCTGGAAGAATCATTGTCTCCCTTGCTGCACCCAACATCTGTTCCTGTATACTACATGCAGCTCTTGATCTGCCTGTCCTTGTCCTGGCACTGTTACTGCTCCTGGTTTCACTGACACACTCCAAAAGGCTGCAGGATTCTTTGTAGCAGCTTGTACACCCCTGTCTGGGAATACCTCAAACTGACTTAAAAGCTGACAGGCTGTTTGCCACAGTCCTTTGGCAGAGGGCAAGTCCAACAGGATGTGCACTCATGTAGAGTTTTGCTCTTGCTCAATTATCCAGTCTATGTGTAGATAAGCCTGAGCTTTGATTTGGTCCCAGGCAGGAGGAGTGCACAGACAAACATGCATGTATGTGTAAAAATATAGACTTGCACTTGTGTGTGTAGGGACTGCATGTTCTAGGGCACAAACTGCTCTGGAATAGCTTCCAGCATGGACCTACTACAAGTTCTAGGTGATGCCACTTTCAAAATAGCGTGTTACTTGGTGTTTAAGAGTTCCCACAGAATAGGTAATACGCTGTAAATCTACACCCTTGCTTGCGGCTCGTTCTTTTCCCCAGGTGGACAAGCCCTTTCCCTCCCAAACTCCTTCCTTCACCTACATGGATGCCTCTTTCCCTCCCACACCTATGTCTTTGATCTTTCTGCTGCGTGAGGCAGCCCATCCCATCCTGGGATTCTGGCACTGCCCTCTTAGATGCTGTTGCATTGCTTCTGACTCACACAGCATCAGAATCCCACGCAAAGGACCTTTAGGGTTGGAGGGGAATTAATACTTTGCATCTGTACAGCACTGCCAGCACCACAGTGAAGGGTTGCTACAGAGTCAAGGGGCTGCTGCCTGTGTGCTGTCCCTCTTCAAGTTGTGCTGTCAGAGCAAGATTTAGCAACTGGAAGTTAAGAGCTTGTTTTCAGGTCCAGTGTTGATGGTGCTGATGGGGCCATGCCAGTGATAGGAATGACAGCAAGCTGATTTGAGTATTTTCCTGTTGAAAGAAGGACTCTCAGTTGATGTTACTTTAGAAAAGCAGTGTTTTCCTTCCCAGAGGGGCACTTGTAGATAGAAGCAGTGCTTATGTCTTGTCAGTCCTGTGCTGACTTGTGACTGTTTAGATTATCAGTATCCTCCCGGGGTAGATTCGAGCCTTTGCTACTCTTCATGCATTTGAACATGTCTTGTGTCAGCTCACTTCCAGTTCCCCAGAATCCACTGGCACGAGAATGACTTGACTTTTTGTCAAGCCCTTGAACAGATGTACAGTCTCAAGCCTTGTGCAAAAGCAAGTGGAAGGCAGAATCATTTCACCTCTCCTGAAAGCAGAGACAGCCCCAGTGGAAGTGTTTCATTTGCTGTCTCCTTCCAAACCCGTTTGACTTTGCTCTAAACTTTCTTAAACCAAGTGACATGACTTTCCCTTCTTTTCTTTTTTGCTCTTAACATGAATTCTTCTGTGTCTCTGCAGAGGTTATGGCTTCGTGAAATTCACGGATGAGCTGGAACAGAAGAGAGCACTGACAGAGTGTCAGGGAGCCGTGGGCTTGGGCTCCAAACCCGTACGCTTGAGTGTGGCTATACCAAAAGCGTGAGTATAAGAGCAGCCAGACGTTCCTATCAGAGGAACTGAAGAAAGAAACATCTAACATTTGACCAAGATGAAGCATTTTGCACTGTTTTTAACTGTCCACATGACTAAATATCACTGTGTTTGAGTGTGATTATCTTCTGAAGTGTACGTTCCTTTGCGTTAAATGGAAATGAATCTGCTTGTTGATTTCTGGATGGCAAAGCTCAATTACCTTGCTAATTCTATTATAATGTCTACTAAATATAAGTCTTTTGGGGCAGAGATTAACTTTTTTTTCTGTGTTTGTTCAGAACCTGATACAATGAGATCCTGCTCTGACTTGGGGCTCGTAGCACTAGGGTAATACGAATAATAGTAATTGCTCCCTATTTGAATAATATTGAGATTTTCAGTGGCCTCAGTGGGGGGAGGGATAAGGAAAAGCAGAAAAAAAGGGATGAGAAGATTGATGTTTCCCTCTTCCTACTTCTCACTGATTCCATCATAAGACATAGCTTGATGTGTGATGTATTTTCATTTTCAAACAGTATTTGTCATCTCATTATTTCAAGTCTTGGTAGCCAGGTGTGATCCCTAGATCCTTGGGAACACTGCCAACTTTATGGCAAGGAATGGGAACTTTAGTCAGCTCCTGGGATGGTTTATTTTCATTTTTTTAATTGCTTGTAGTCCTTTTTACTTCATGAGCTCTTCCAATTTGAAGACCACCCAGTTCAGTGAGAATGGGGCCAACGAGTCATCACTTGAGCTTCTGTACCATAGTGCCAGAAGGGAAAGGTTTTTGTCCATCCTTATTAAAGAAAACCCCAGTTCTTTTTCAAGGCTCTAAGTCTTTAACTCTTCATGTAAAGCAAGACTTGATACCTTTGTCTCAGGAAGCTGCACAGTACTGTACCTCATCCTATTTATCAGAAGGAAAAAGAGACCCAGAAATCTGGATCGTGGTTCAGGATTGTTCTAAACTGAGGCTCATAGTCCTGAACCCTTCCCAAAGACAGGAAGTGATGCTAAAATAACAGATTAAAGAAGGAAAGCAGTGTTTATTAGTGAAGAGGAATATGAATACAGAAAGGGGTGATAAATTTACACCACTGATTTATTTCTGCAAATATATGCAAATGATAAATACTGCTGCAGTAAATAGTGACTCTATTTTAAATGTGCATGTTAGGCTAAGCCTTGCTGAGGTACCACATTGGATTTTAAGCTATTTCACTGCTTGTCTGTATTATTTACAACTTATTCCTGCTTTATTTTCTTTAAGTAATCGTGTGAAACCAATGGAGTACAATCAGATGTACAACTATAATTATAACCAATATTACCAACAATATCACAACTACTATGCCCAGTGGGGCTATGACCAGAACACAGGGAGTTACAGCTACAGCTATCCCCAGTATGGATACACACAGAGCACGATGCAGGTAGGGCAGCACAATGGCTTCTCTTCCCAGGGGTCTGTCAGCACAGAGCAGGACATAGCTTACAAAGCAGCCATGGGCATGTTCTGACTGCAAGCCTCAGGGTCTTAGTATAGCTACTTGATGAGGAAGCAAAACTGTTTGGCAGAATGAAGCTGGGGAAGGGGCTGGAGCACAAGTGTGCTGGGGAGCAGCTGAGGGAGCTGGGGGTATTCAGCCTAGAGAAGAGGAGGCTGAAGGGTCACAGCAGCACTCTCTGACACTCTCTGACAGGAGGCTGCAGGGAGCTGGGGATCAATCTCTCCAGCAATGAATAACATAAGAGGAAAGGAGCTCAAGTTGTCCCAGGAGAGGTTTAGATTGGAGCTGAGGCAGAACTGTTTCCCTGAGAGGGGTGTGAGCCCCTGTGCCAGGCTGCCCAGGGAGCTGGGGCAGTGCCCAGCCCTGGAGGGATCCCAAAGCCGTGGAGCTGAGGTGCTGAGGGCTGTGGGTCAGTGCTGGGCTGGGCAGGGTGAGGGCAGGGCTGGGACTGCAGCAGCTTCAAGGGCTTTAACAACCAGAATGATTCTGTGATTCTATGAACTGCTGCCTCTCTTAGAAGTCTTGTGTGGGATCTCCCCATGGAGTCTGTTGGGAGTGGAGCACAAGGCTAATGTGTGAGGAATTCTGTTTTAATCCAACAGATATTAAAGTCAGTGTATGACAGTAGTAATCAACAGATGATCCCAAAAGCAAAGATCAATATCTGCAGTCTTAAGGGCTTTGTTTTTCCTTGCAGACATATGAAGAAGTTGGTGAGGATGCATTGGAAGGTATGTTTCTCAGATTCTGTGTTGAAGTTGTTTGTTCTGTGCTGATCACAGACAGTCTTTCTCAAGCTGGCCCTTAATTTCAATGTATAACTTGTCTTTATCACTGAGTAAATCTCAGGGCATTTGAATTCACTGGCATTGTGATTTTCGTCTTCTATAGCACTCAAACTTGTATCTTCTTTTTTGTTACCTTTTCTGGTATGCTGCAAAAACAATGTAGATATTCTTTGTTCTGTAAAACCTTAGAGCCCCGAGTTCTTCACTGTGCTTTTAGTTTAGCAAAAGAAGTCATATCAGATAGCACACTGATAAAATATCTGCTTGAAATGGGCCACAAAACCACGTTGGGGTTTTAGATAGACGTCCAAGCAGGTTTCATTTATTGAGGCAAGAAGAGAACCGTTTTGTGCTGCATTTCTGTCTGCAGTGGAATGTGCACAGAAAAAATTGCAAGTCCCATGGTAACAGTAGAGAGCAGCTGGGTCCTTCCCAGGATCCATAGGTGTCAGTAATGATGTCAGTGAGGAGATCCTTGATGGCTTTGAAAAGCATTCCAGGAGAGTTTTCCTTTCCCTGAAACTAAACCACCAGTAAAGTAGTTGGAATGTCTCTGGGGTGGCTTTTTCTCTGAATTAATATCTTGAAATCTATAGGAAGCTCAAACAATGTATTGCCAGTGTGTCATTCCCTGAGCTTGATTCTGTTCTCCTGTGCTGTGTTATGAAACACTGCAGCTGGAACAGGACGAGTCCACCAGCGTTTGGTCCCTCATGTGTGCTCCTGTTTTTCCACTGAGTCAGCTCTTTGCTTTGTACTCTGAGGTTGGACACTGACTGACCTCTGTGGCTGTGCTGCTCTGATAACCTGAGTTTTAGGTTAGGGGAGTGAGATTTACATCCTGCAAGTGCTTTGAGGAGTGTGGTGAGTGGATTAATGTGAAAAGTGTGCGTTGGTAGCAGCAGAATCATCCCACTGGGCTGCTCTCCAGCTCCAAAATGCTTTACAAATGTCTCTTCCACCTGTGAAGCAGGGGATGTGTTGATAGGTAACACACTGAGTGTCCCTGGCACTTTGGGTACTGACTGTGAAATGCTTTGAGGTGCCTGAGGCTTTGGCAGATGAGCTGTGGTGACTTGTTGCAGCGTAAGCCATGACTATCCCCTCACCATCCACTCTGAGCCCAGAGTGGGGCGAGCAGAACAGAGCGGGTGCCTCCACTTTGCACCCCGGTGCCTTAGTGTCAACCCCCCTTCTGTGGCAGTTTAGGGGGCTGCCCTGGACTGCAAGGTGCAGATATGCCTTCTCTCTGTTAACTCTGCTGTGAGGGTGACCACCACTGGAAAGAGGGACAGCTTTGGATGTAGTTATTTTGAACCCTGTTGCAGAAAGATTTCCTGGGGCGAATGTACTCCGCTTCATGGTTGGGCAAGTGCTGGGAGTGTTTTGTCACTCCCCCTACAATAAAACTAACAAGTTTATGAGGTGTTTCCAGGATTTTTCCCTAACACATCTCATCTGTGACTACTTATCTTCCCACCTTTAGATCCAGCGCCTCAGTTAGACGTCCACGAAGCAAACAAACAGTTTATGGAGCAGAGCGAAGAGCTCTACGATGCCTTGATGGACTGTCATTGGCAGCCTTTGGACACTGTCTCCTCAGAGATTCCAGCTGTGTTATAGCCTCGTTGCTGAGGCCCCGTGGCCGTGTGACAAACCTGCACCCGGAGGGATGCCGAGGTAGCCGGGGGTGGCCCTTTCCCCACCCAGGGCTGGGACGCGGAAGCCTGGGAGGACCGTGGCCTCCTCTGCCCGGAACGAGGACCGTGAGGAGCACCGTGGTGGCTTCTGTCCGTGGTGAAAGTCAGGACTGCAGCAGTTTTTATTCCTTTTTTTGTCTTGAAATGAACTCTTAATACTTATTGGGAAATGTAATTTATAAACTTCCAAGGAGGTGGCACAGGGGAAAGACTCTGCTCCGACATACAATAAAGAAGTTGGTCTTTTAAGTAAAATGACCCTTTGCATTTTGGTTCCTGCCCCTCTTTCTGTTTTGCTGCCCATTTAACTTGGTACAACTCTCCTGTATGTCTTGATTTTTTTTTAAAACAATCATTGTTGGAGGCCACTAAAATGTCTCAAAAGCTTCCTGGTGACTGGGTAAGGTTGCTGTAACTCGAGCACAGGAAAGAACTGTGTAAGATGAAAGCTCATGTTATGTTTAAGCTGTGATCTTGAGCTGGTGAATATAGCTCAGTGTTCTTAAACAATCTACCTGAAGAGCATTTTGGAGAGTAAAGACAGAAAGGAGCATTATCAAACCACCACAGATCACTGCCTTCTCTCTGGTCAGCACATTTGGCTTGCTCCTCCTCCTGTGTCCGAGGAAATCATTCCCCATCAACCGAGCAGCTGAAAAACACTTCCACCAGTGACCTCATCTAAATGTTATTTCATGTATCATGCCTTTTCTTTTCCTCCTGGTGGATACACCTCGATGGTCTCCTGGAGATGCTGAGATGTGACGGCATCTTCCACTGTCCTGGCGGAGCGAGGGTGGGGACACAGAAGATCTTGCAGCAAAAACGGGTCAGAGATGTATTGTGCAACAAATTGTTGCAAACCTGGAAAGTGGTTTTCTACTGGATGTTGTATAAGCTGGATCAACTAGCAATATATTTAAGCTAATATTATGGTTGCATTGGAGGTGAAAGGAGAAACAATAGCACTTATGTACGTGTTATAAAGCCCGTGTCAGGCTTTTGTGCCTTAAACTCTTTGGAGAAATAGGAACAGATGAACTACCTGTAATAAATGTCTATCCAAGAAACAGTTTGGTAACTGAAATTGCTACTGCAAAGCATTGAGTTGCCTCCCTACCCATGTTGATGCAGAGATTTGCCACAGAGTTGAAATCCTTTGATAAAGCCTACTTCTGTTACACCTTTGTTTGTGTCCATAATTGCCATGAATGGCAGTCTGTGGGCTCCCATCAGTGTGCTGGGCGTGTGAGGGGAAGGGTGATGTGTGCTGGAGGGCTGCACTCCTTGAGCAAGGGGAGCTCAGGTGCTGCTGGAGCTCTGCCTTGTCGTCTGCTGCCAGCCCTTCCCTCCTGCTGTGCATCTGTTGCTGTTGTCCTAACCTTCAGTTCCTCTGAATTCAAGGAAACCAACGTTCCCTGTGTGTGCTGGCAGTGATGTGGAGGCAGCAGAGGAGTGGAAGGCAGCAGAGTGCTTTTTGTCTTCTAACAGTCAGCTCAGATGGTGCCTCCCCTTCTTGAGAAGAGCCTGTTCAGTAAAGTGGCATTTCAGAGGTGATGTAAAGAAGGATTTTTATGTTCTGCTGTTCAAACTCTTTCTGTGCTGTAGCTGTTATCCCCTGTATTCCCTCCCTGCTCCTCTTGGACTTGTCCTTCCCCAGCCCCCTAAATTCTAGCTTTGACAATGCAGCACTCCTCATTTGCTGCCTACTTTATCAACATGAATTTGTCAATTGGCTGCTGCCCCTGGAACACTTCCTGGCACAGGGATGAGGCCTGTCCAGCCCAGGGGAGCACAGAGCAGCACACCCACAGCCAGGAACCCTGTGGCAAAACCATTTTGCTCTCTGCTTTTGTGTTTGTGGTGGAAAGAAAGTTGGTAACGATCAGGCCAAGCCCTCATATCCCCTGGCTTCTAGAAGACCTGTCTACAGACAGAGCCTTGTGTGGAGATCTACAGACAGACCTTTTGTGGAGAGCAATTTGGGAGGATTTAACCCAGCAAAGATTTACCTCTGATGCCCATTGACTGGTGCTGCAGAGCTTAAAATAGCTCCTGCCTTTCATTTTAGGAGAGAGGTTGGCATCAGGCTTTGGGCCACATTGCCTTGATGTGTGAGCCAGGCTTCTGGGGTGCTTTGGGAGAGTCTGGGCCAATGTTGTCTTGAGCTGTTCATCTCTCTGTGGTTTGGGGTTTTTTTCCTGTGTCTCACTGATTCATCTTAATGTTCATTGTCAGGTCCCAGCCATTATTGCAGCACCTGAAGCACAGAGGAGGCTTCCATGTGGAGCTACAAAACATCCAGTCACCTAGATTTTGTAGGGTTTGTGCTTTGGGATCCAAGTTAAACAGAGTGTGGGATTGTTGTTTCCCATGGATGGCTGCAGGAAAAGCCCTGAGTAATTACCATTTAGTGTAAGACAAGATGAAAGACAAGGACTCCATGGAGTAAGGTAAATTCTGCTTTTATCTTTATGAGCTAAAGGCAAGAAATGGAAGGCAGGTGATACCACAGCTCCCTGGCATTATGTAATTCTGGAAAGTTGCATCCGGACCTGTGACTGGGATGAAGAAACCTTTTGCCTTTCAGCACACAGCCTTTCCCAGTCATTCCAGAAATGACCCCAGCCTCCTTACTGTGTTACTTGATGAAGGTGTGATGATCCAGGTTAGATGACTCTCTTCAGGGACTCCCAGAGCAGCGTTTGAGCCACATAGACTGAGAAGTGTTTCACCAGCTGGAAAGCCCTGGCTGCTGCTGGCTGCTGGTGTGAGCTGCCAGGCTGCAGGGTGGCCCCTTGCTCTTACCCTGTGTTTAATTAAAAGCTTGACAGTGAACATCAAGGGTGGCCTGGGGGAGATTCTGACTGGTTCCAGTGGGCTGAGGAGGCTGAAACTGTTTCTTCTGCTCTGGACCAGGGTGGCCCCGTGGCGGGGTTGAGGGGCCTGGGGTGAGGTTTTCCCTCTGTGTGTGTGATGAGAGAAAACTCCTGTTCTTTGGACTGGTTTCAGGAGACAGGTTCATGTCTCACATACCAAGAGGTACCCAGCACCCTCAGATATTGCTCTGCATGTTTGATCTTTGCATGCTCCCTTTCTCATTACTGCCTCACTAATCCCCAGCTCTGCTAAACAAGAGCTGAATGGAATCTTTCCCTTCCAGCCTTGCTATCTCCCAGTGCATCTTGTAAAGTGTACTGGATGCACCAGTTTCTGGATTGAACCTGGGATTTGCTTAGACATGAAATGAATTCGATGGCAGGACAAGGGATGAATTGTAAATGCAAAAGCTCCATGGAGGAACTGATGGAGCCAGGTCAGAAAACAGCCCTGGTAATGTTTGCTTCACCTTTGGGGCTGGCTGGAGCATTTTGTTCAGAAAATGTGCTTTTTTTTGCCCCAGGTTTCTGTGCCTTTCTTCCTTAGGAGTTATTGCCAGTCAAAGTGGTTTTTCCAAAGGCAGTCACTTTTGTCAGATGGGCTTTGGGGGTGCTGCTTGGTGCTTTCTCAGATGTTATCATGCTGCTGCTGCTGCTGCTGTAAACTTCCCAGGGTCAAAGCAGGAGTGGGTAAGGCAGGTGCAAGGGAACGAAGGCTCTGCCCAGCCAGGGCTTGTCTTCTCCCTTCAGCACCAGGATCCGTGAGATGCTGCAGGTACAAAAACCCGCCTCCATCGCTCAATTTCTCCTCCCTTTTCCTCACTGTTAGTTTTTGGGAGTGCTTCACTGTGTGTTGTCTGCTCCCAGCTGTCTGATGGTGGGAACTGCAGCCTCTTCCAGCGCCTGAGGCTCCCAACCAGACCCAGAGGTATCAGCAGGGCTTCCCTGACCTCGAGCACCACAGACATGCAGTGGGATTTTCTCTACTCCTATTTGCATCTCCATCCATCTTCTCAGGATGGGTTGAGGTCTATTGAACATCTCTGGAGTTCAGTGTAGCTCTTGGGGGCTTCTCCCCATTTAGCATTTGGAAGGTTCTCTTCCCAAACCCTTCATGCTTACTGTGGTTTGACTATTTCTGCCATACTCCCAAGGGTGGGGTGTTCCCCTTCCCCCTTGAAAAGAGAGGAAGTAGAAAAAACTTCACCTTTGTGAAGAGCAACCCCTGACATGCACCTTGCAGGAAGAAGGAAAGAGAAGTTGTCCTTGTGCTGTGTAGACTGGAGATTTGGGGTGGGAGGTGAAGCACAGCTCACCCCAGTTCAAGTGGGGGGGTTGCAGATCATGGTCTTGCTGCTTTGCGGGAGGAAATGCCCCTTTCTACCCTCCTGCTGTCAGTTTATCCTTTGGGGAGTGGGGAAGAGTGGGATGGGATGGGATGGGATGGGATGGGATGGGATGGGATGGGGTGGGGTGGGGTGGGGTGGGGTGGGGGTGGATGACCTGGAATGACCTGGCAGGATGGCGGGGGGTGGCGGCAGCGCGAAATACAACTCCCAGAAGGCTCTGCGGGAAAATCCGGCCCCGACAGCCAATCAGCGCCCGCGCTGCCGCCCTATAAAGTGCTCCCTCGGGGTTCTTTCGTTCTCTGTCTGATGGCGGCTGTGGAGCGCGTTGGTCGGTATGGCTTGGGGACAATCCGCCGCCATCCACCCTCCTCCGGAGCTCTCCCGCTGCCCGGCTCCACCGCATCGTCTTCCCTCGGGCTCCGCGCCCTGGCGGCGGCGTTTCGGGGCGCTGCGATGGGCAGCGCGGGCGGGAGGGCCGTGCTCCCTCCGGCCTAGGCCGCGCCCGGCGCGGGTGAGTGCCCTCGGCAGCGGGGCGAGTTCAGCACCCCCGGCCCTATCGAAGCTGCGTCTGTCTGGGTGCTGTGGCAGATGCAGTCAAAAAGGAGCCGAGAGCGAAGGGTTCTTTTTCCTCGACGGTCGCCGCTCAGTTTGAGCCTCTGTAACTGTCCGGCAACATTGCGGGAAAATACATGGCCCGGCGCTGAGGGGGCCGGGTGCGCTGCGCCCTGGCTGTGGCGGCAACTGGGGGCGGGGGTCGGAGCTAAGCGGCTCCCCCAAATACCCCCCTGCCTCCGGGGTCCGAGCTGGTGCCCAGGGAGGGAATGGGTGTCTCGGCTTTTCTGTCACCTACGCGAAGCTCACGACTGTTTTCTTCGCCAGCAGCGCCGTGGCATGGAGAGTGAGCCCTGTGCTCGGGATGGATGGTGATGGCCTCAGCCCTGCTGCGTTGGGCAGGTGAGGTGGGTGAGCCAGGCTCTGGGCTTTGCCTTTGCAGCCATGGCAAGAGGAAGGGGCCTTAAGTTGTTCATGGGGGGCTTGAGATTGGAGCTGAGGCAGAACTGTTTCCCTCAGAGGGGTGTCAGCCCCTGTGCCAGGCTGCCCAGGGAGCTGGGGGAGTGCCCAGCCCTGAAGGGATCCCAAAGCCGTGGAGCTGAGGTGCTGAGGGCAAGGGATCAGTGCTGGGCTGGGCAGGGCTGGGACTGCAGCAGCTTCAAGGACTTTTAACAACCCAAACCATTCCATGACTTCAACTCCCCTTATTTCTTGCTCTGCTGAGATCTCACACTGGTGGGACACAAGGACTTCCCAGTGTCACTGGGTCTGAACCAAACGGATCCAAAGGCTGTAGGTGACTCTGCTTTCACCCTGGAGCTGTACCAGAGCTCTCTGGTGCCTCTGCATGTTTATCCAAGAGCTGTGGTTCGATCCCATAGCTGCAGCTCTCCAACAACATGCCAGAGCAACGGGAAGGTCTTTGACTGCTGGGCCTCCTTTGCCTCTTGCTGTCACTCGCCCCTCCTACACACGTTCAGGAGTTGGGGTGGCTGTGGGGAGGTGGTGCTTTGTGAGGGAGGGCTGGCAGGGCTGTGTGCTCTCCTCACTGCTGCTGCTGCAGTGGTTTCTGATGGGGGTGATTTCCTTCCAGGGCTTTCGGTGTCAGAGCTCGGCTGCAGCTGCATCAGGTGAGAGCATCGTGCCCTCCCCAGGCCTCTCAGGCCCTGGCCCTCCTGATCCCTTTCCCATCAGATCTGAACACCGGTCTTGTGGTCGAAAAAGGAGGAAAAGTACAATTCCAACTGGCCTCAGCCTCTCTGCAGGTGCAGTCCTGCTCTGAGGGGCCAGGGGGAAGACAGCTCTGCCTTGGCTTTGGGAGTGGAAACCCCCTTGGGCAGGAGAAGGGATGAGTGTTGGCTGTGAGGGTTTGTGAGATCGGTTGTGGGGGCTGGATTTGTCAATTGAAGGCTCCCAAGATGCTGCAGGGATGGAACATGTGTGTGAGGAGGAAAGGTTGTGGGTCCTGGGGCTGTTCAGCCTGGAGAAGAGAAGCCTGAGCTCAGGGGCACCTCAGCAACACTGATCAGCACCTAAAGGGTGGGTGTCAGGAGGATGAGGCCAGGTTTTGTGGTGGCCAGTGGCAGGACAAGGGGTAACAGGCACAAGCTGGAACACAGAAAGTGCCACTGGCACAGGAGGAGAAAGTCCTTTGGTGCTGAGGTGAGGGAGCCCTGGCCCAGGCTGCCCAGGGAGGGTGTGGAGGCTCCTTCTCAGGAGGTTTCCAACCCCACCTGGACATGTTCCTGTGCCCCTGAGCGAGGGGAACCTGCTGTAGCAGGGGCTGGGCTGGATGAGCTCTGCAGGGGGTGATTCCAATGGCAGATCCTTAACCTGGGCCCTATTGTTTTCAGGAATGACTCAGTGTGAAAGACCCAGAGCTGGGTCCATTTCCCTTCCCTGGGGACAGATCATGAGGGAAGCTGTGACCTGGTACAGGTCAGTGTCCTTCAGGGTTCATTTTGTTTGCAGTGGGATGTGGTGGGTGTGAACTGGGTGACAATGAGACATTGGAGCTTTCTGATGGGGAACAATCAGCTCCATTAGCAGGGGTTTGAATTGGGCAGAGCGTGGGTGGGTCAGTGGCCCTGGCACAGCCTGGTCCGTGATGAGCCCTTGGTTTGGAGACTGCTGGATGAATCCTGCGGATATGGGGCTGAGGCCGGCGGGGGATGTGGGGAAAGCAGGTGAAACCTCACCCGAGGCCGCAAGAGGCTCCTCATTCAGCCTGGCTCGGGTTTGATCCTCTCTTCAGGTCTCCGTGGAGCTGAGATGAGACCCTCCCCGGGATGAGACCCTCCCCGAGGGTTTTGGTGCCGCGGTAGAAGCCTGTGTTCCCCAGCGCTCTCCTCCGGCAGCAGGAGCTCAGCAGAGCCGGCTCCTGTGTCCTTCCCGAGCCTGGAGCTCCCCCGAGTGGGAAGAGCCACTGCTGCACCCCGGGAGGAACGTGCCCGGCTCCGGTTCCAACGCTGCGTGGAGGAACAGCCCCTCTGCAGTGTCCTCAGGAGAAGAGCTTGGGGAAGAGTCGGGAGGATGTAAAATACTCTTGAGAATGAATAAACGAAATCACTTGATGTTCTCACTGTGTCTCCTGTGCTTGGGGCAGGTCGGGCTGAGGCTGCAGCGGAGGGTCAGAGCTGGGGGGATTCTTGGGGGCAGGGACGCTGTCCTCACAGTGAGCAGCTCCTTCCACTCGAGGCCACTGACCCCTCAGCAGCAGCTGCCTGACCCCAAAGGGCTTTTGGGGGTTTATATCTCCTGGAAATGGGTGTCAGGACTTCTTTTGTTGTGCAAGTCAGTTATCAGGACGTGGAGTTCCTGCCCGAGGAGCTGATGAGGATCCTGTGGGGAGGGTCCTGCCCTGCCCCAGGCCGTGTCCTGCCACCGGCTGCTGCCCGGGCCCAGGGGACACAGCTTGTCCCTTTTATCACCCTGGAGAACAAACGGGGTGGCGATGACCCCGCTGCTCCTGGGGAGAGGCTGTTTGTTACAGCACAGGGCCGCGGGTGCCTCGGGCTGTTTGCAGAGAGCACCTTTGTCCGGGGGCCGCACGGCTGGTGCCTCTGACCCCCCCTTCCCCTGCCCTGGGGACCTGCAGCCCCTTCCCACCGAGCTCGGGGCGGGCACGGGCAGAGGGACAAAGCCGCGGGAGGACAGGACGCGGGCAGCGGCTTCCCCCTCCTCCCCAGCCGCGTTCGTCTGCCGGGTAACAGCGAGGCCGGAGCCGTCCCAGGGGTGGGACCAGAGCAGACGCGTCCCCGACCCCCCCGAGCCGCGCAGAGCCTGCCCGGGCCGGGGCGCAGCGGGGATGGAGCCGGGCGCCCCGCGGGACGCCGAGCCCGGGACGCGTTACCAGTTCCGCGTGATCGCGCTGGGCGACGCGGCCGTGGGCAAATCCTCGCTGCTGCGCTGCTTCGCCGAGGGGCCGTGCGGGGCGGCGGCCGCCCCCTGCCCCACCGTCGGCGTGGAGTTCTACAGCCGCACCGTCCCGCTGCCGCCCGCCGGCACGGCCAAGCTGCAGCTCTGGGACACGGCCGGCCAGGAGAGGTTCAGGTGAGGGGCACACGGCGACGCGGCTCCCCGGGGCGGCTGTGGCCCTCCCGGCTGGGGAGGGTGAGCCAGCCCGCACCGGTGGTCACGGCTCGTGGGACACTTCGGGGGCTGTTGGAACCTTGTGCCGAGCTCAGAGCAAAGCGGGGGGCTGGTGGCTAAAGGAGGGGGGCTGAGGATGGGTGATTCCCTTCCTGATTGCATCAGGCTGGAGCTCCAGGGAGTGTGGAAGAGGCTGAAATGGGGCGCGAACGGGCCGAAGCTCTGGGGGAGGCTGTGGCTGGAGCCAGGGCTCCTCTGCTGCCCCAGCCCTGGGAGCATTTGGGGGGGGGCTGGGGTTGGTCTTGGGGTGTCTCATCTCTGTTCAGTGCTTGGTGCCATCGACAGCCACAGGCACTGCCCCACTCTGCACCCTGTGCTGCGAATGCGATGGAAGGACCACGGAGCCCCGGCAAAACCCCACAGGTCTCCTCTGGAGCCCCCCTAGATGTAGGAGCTTGGGCTGGGGCTGGGGGGGACACTGAGCAGAGAAGGGGGATGCAGGTGGTGCAGGCAGGTCTCTCCTTCCTGCTCCTCGGGCCCCAGCTGGGAGCCAAAAGTCCCCCAGGCAGTGTGAGGGGGTTGTCTGGGTGCCCCCTGAGCCCCTCTCCCGCTGTGCCAGGTCCATCACCAGATCCTTCTACCGGAGCGCCGCGGGGGTGCTGCTGGTGTTTGACCTCACGGACCGAGCGTCCTTCGAGCGCGTCCCCGAGTGGTACCGCGAGGCCGCGGGGGACCGCGACCCCCCGACCTTCCTGCTGGTGGGACACAAGTGCGACCTGTCGGCCCAGCGCGCCGTGTCGGCGGAGGAGGCCGAGGCCATGGCTGCCTCCCTGGGCATGGCCTTCGTGGAGACCTCGGCCCGCACCAACCTCAACGTGGAGCTGGCTTTCCAGATGCTGGCGGGGGGCATCCAGCAGGCGCTGGCCCGGGGGGCTCTGAGCCCTCCCCACGGCTGCGGCGGCGTCAGGCTCATCCCCAGCCACAGCCACGGCCGGGCCCCGGCGCAGGGGCAGCGCCAGGCTCATCCTCACCACTGCCAGTGCTGACCCCCCATCTCTCTGCAGCCCCCTGCCCTCGGGCAATGTGCCTTCACACAGACTCAGATTTCTTTCAAGCTGTGGTTTGGAGACTCTGCAAAGGATAACACGGCCTTGCAGGAGTGTTTTTAACAACCCTGAGGCTTGTCCACACTAAATAAAGGCTGGGCTGAGCGCTGGAGCCCTCGCTGCTGTGACTGGGGGGATGCTCTGCTTTGGGGGGGGGTCACACTCACAGCATCACAGAATCTCAAGGGCTGGAAGGGACCTGCAAAGCTCACCCAGTGCACCCCCCTGCCAGAGCAGCACCACCTAGAGCAGGGCACACAGGGACTCATCCAGCTGGGTTGGAATGTCTCCAGAGAAGGAGCCTCCACAGCCCATCTGGGCAGCCCCTGCCAGTGCTCCCTCACCTCAACAGGGAACAAATTCTGCCTTGTGTTGCTTTGGAACCTCTTCTGTTCCAGCTTGTGCCCGTTGCCCCTTGTCCTGTCATTGGCCATCCCTGAGCACAGCCTGGCTCCAGCCTCCTCACACCCACCCTTGATGGATTTGTAACATGACTGAGCTCAACCCTCAGCCTCTTCTCCAAGCTGCAGAGCCCCAGCTCCCTCAGCCTTTCATCACAAGGCAGATGCTCCACTCCAGCATCTCTGTAGCCATGCACTGAACTCTCTCCAGCAGCTCCCTGTCCTTGCACTGAGGGGCCCAGAGCTGGACTCAACATTCCAGATGCAGCCTCACACTCCCCCGTGATGGCACATGATGGGCCTCCTGTCCCAGAGCCACCCCCTGGCAAAAGGGGAGCAAACCCAACCCCTCCAAAATGCTTCCAGAGACAAAGGCAGCAAAAGTGGGTGTCCCAGCAGCCACACTGGGGTGGAAACGCCTCTTGGGTGGAGGCGGCGGCGGGCGCTGCGTGTCCCAACGCGCCCAGCAGCTCCCGGCAGCTCCCGGCACACGGCTCACGAGGGGCTGATGGAGCCGCGCTGGCAGCTCCAGTTCCGGGTGATCATGTTGGGGGACTCCACGGTGGGGAAATCCTCCCTGCTGCGGCGTTACACCGAGGGCGTCTTCCTGGACGCCGCCAACCAGACAGTGGGGGTGGATTTCTACGTGCAGTCGGTGGAGCTGGAGCCGGGGCTGCGCGTGAAGCTGCAGTTCTGGGACACGGCCGGCCAGGAGAGGTTCAGGTGGGTCTGGCTCTGGCCGTGGCGTGGGGAGGGGTGCTGGAGGTGGATGTCCCCCTGGATTTGGGATGCTGGGTGGGAGGTTGGGAGCCCAGCCCCAGGGAGGTTCTGGATACAGCCCCATTCACACCGATGCTCTTGCTGGGGGAGCCCCAGTGTGCCCAGCAGCAGACACAGATGAGCCAAAGCCAAGAGTGTCCTTGGGAAAAGGAGTCCTTGGGGTTGCCCTGGGAGCCCTTGGTCCAGCTCCAAAAGGGGTACAGGACTCCCCAGGCACCCTTCTGCCCCAGCAGCTGCAGAGGGGTGTGGGGGAAGGCTGGGAGCCCACTGGGAGATGGGCAAAGTGGCTTTGTCAGCTCAGCTGCCAGGAGCCCTCACACTGTGCTGCCAGGACTGCCCACCACTGGCTGCAGGGGATGGGCTCAGGGAACGTGGCTGAGGGGGATGGGAGAGCTCGGGGACTGTGATTGAGGGAAGGGATGAGCTTTGGTGGCTGAGTAGAGAGACAAGTGCCTCAAGCACTTGCTGATACAGGAAAAGGCTGATTCTCCTCATACTTGGGGGTGTTAATTGACAACAGCTGAACAGGAGCCAGCAGCGTGCCCAGGGGGGCAAGAAGGCCAAGGGCAGCCTGGCTGGGCTCAGCAGTGGGGTGGCAGCAGGAGCAGGGCAGGGATTGTCCCCTGTGCTGGGCCCTGGGGAGGCTGCAGCTCCAGGGCTGTGTCAGTGCTGGGCCCCTCACTCACTGCCACAGGGACACTGAGGGGCTGCAGCGTGGCCAGAGCCGGGCACAGAGCTGGGGAAGGGGCTGGAGCACAAGGGGCTGGGGAGGGGCTGAGGGAATGGGGGTGTTGAGCCTGGAGAAGAGGAGGCTGAGGGCAGCCAGCAGCACTCTCTGACACTCCCTGACAGGAGGCTGCAGGGAGCTGGGGGTCAGGCTCTGCTCCCCAGTAATGAATGACAGGATGAGGAAAGGGGGCTCAAGTTTCCTCAGGAGAGGTTTAGACTGGAGCTGAGGCAGAACTGTTTCCCTAGAGGGGTGTCAGCCCTGTGCCAGGCTGCCCAGGGAGCAGTGTGCAGCGTTCAGGGGCAGGACATGGCAGGGGCCGCCCTGCAGGAAGGGCAGATGGCTCCTGAGGCAGCTCAGGGGAGCTCAGGGGGCCGCTGCCCCGATTTCCCTCGTGTCCCAGGTCTGTGACTCGCTCCTACTACCGCAACTCAGCCGGGGGGATGCTGCTCTTCGACCTCACCAACCGCTCGTCCTTCGAGAGCGTCCGGCGCTGGCACCGGGACGTGACGGACGCGCTTCAGCCCCTGGGCATCGTGTTCCTGCTGGTGGGGCACAAGAGCGACCTGAGGGAGCAGCGGCGGGTGGGCAGGAGGGAGGCCGAGAGGCTGGCGGCCTCCCTGGGGGTACAGTACGTCGAGACCTCGGCCAAAGACGCCAGCAACGTGGCCCAGGCCTTCCACACGCTGACCTTGGGCATCTACCGGGCGCTGCAGGCGGGGCGGCTGGTGCCCAGCGAGGCCTGGGACGGGGTGAAGAGCAGCATCCCGCTGCCCACGCCAGCCAAGGGGCCTGAGAAGGAAGAGAAGAGGAAGAAATGCTCGTGCTAGAGCCAGAGACGCTGGGAGCCTGTGTGCCGGGGCTGGGACAGGCTGGGCTCTGCCCGGGACACGGGGCGGGAGGGAGCAGCGGCACATTAAACACCCCCCTGCACAGCTCTGCCCAGACGAGTCTTCCTGGGGAGGGGGAAGGAGCCAGGGAGGGTGGGCTGGTGGGGCTGGGAAGGAGAAGGCTGAGAGAGGATCTCATCAACACTTGAAGTACCTAAAGGGTGGGTGTCAGGAGGATGAGGTGACACTTTGTTGTGTGGTGGCCAGTGCCAGGACAAGGGGGAACAGGCACAGGCTGGAACACAAGTGCCACTGGCACAGGAGGAGCAAGTCCTTTGGTGCTGAGGGGAGGGAGCCCTGGCCCAGGCTGCCCAGGGAGGGTATGGAGGGACCCCAAAGCTGTGGGGCTGAGGGCCATGGTGGCTGTGTCAGTGCTGGGGAGCAGTTGGACTTGATGAACTTCAAGTGTCTTCTGCAGCCTCAGTGATTCTGTGAACGTCCAAACAACCTCCCCTGGGGCTGCAGGTGCCCCATGAGCACAGCACAGGCCAGAAGAACCCTTCCCCTGCCTCCAGACCCCAGAGTGATCTTGTAGCTGTAACCCAAGAGCAGAGATCTCCCCCTTGAGCTGTGATCTCATTACCAGAACCACACCACGAGCAGCCCCTTTCCCCTCACCCCCCTCTGCCCCTGCCCAGCACCAGCAGCACGAGCCTGGGCTCCAGCCTTTACATTAATAATGTCTTTATTCATGTAAAACAAACGCAAGTATTTATAGAAACACTGACATTACAAAGTACTGGAGCAGGGAGAGGCAAGGAGGAGGAAACAAAAACCTCTACAGATGCTTCTAATACTGTCCCACACAAGATCAAATGCTCAGTCCCCTGAATAATCACGTAGACAACGAACCACTTTCAAGTCACAAAGGAAAGTCTCTGGTTGGAGATGGGTCAGGCCCAGGAGGAACAGGGAAAGGGGTGGAGAATGGGGGGGATGGGGAAGGGTGTTTTTTGGCAGATTCTCCTCATAAAGTCAAGGTATTGCTGCACCATTCATAAAAAATATATGCTTCTCTGTAAAGCATTACAAAAAATATGCCGTGGCTGGCGTGTGGAGGCTCCGGCAGCAGCTGCTGCCCCCAACTGCCCAGGCTGCTCCCAGGCTGCTCCCAGGCTCCTCCCCAGGCTCCTCCCGGCTCCTCCCGGCGGCTATTTCTTGGTAGTTTTGCGGATCAGTGCCATTCTCTGTAAGAAGGAAGGGAAAAGAGGTGGGAAAGTGAGAGTCTGAAGCGAGGTTACAGCGAAAGGAGCTGTCACAGAGCAGGGACAAAGGCCCTCAGGGGCTCTCAGCCAGACACGGACAGACTCGTTCTTACACAGGTCTGTTGAGTCTGTGGATGCTGATGGGGCTCAGCCTGGAGGCAGAGGGGAAGGAAGCAGCTCCTCCCTTCCCAGGGGATTAAACAGCACAGGGGAGCATGCCCAACTTCAAGGCCTCCACAGCATCAGCTGCTGTGGCAGGTCAAGGAGGGGGGATGCAGTATCATCCCCCAACTGCATTGGCTCTGGGCTCTGACCACAGGCTTCAATAGCAACAGCCCAGGGCACTTAAAGGGAAATTAAAGATGGGGGGACACCCACGCCTGAGCTGCTCTGATCTCCAGCTGAGAGCCCAGGCCAAGGGCTCACTCTGTGCTCCACCCTCATTGGCCTGCAGGCTTTTTGCCTTCATGAAGGTGAGTGGCTGAGGTTCCCCACCCTCAATCCCCCTTATTTCAACTCCAAATGACTTGCAAGAGGCTCCAGCTTCACATCCTGCCCAGAGCCCAGGACCACCCTGCCCATATCAGGTGATGGCTGCAGTTAGCCAAGGCTCTGTACCTGTTTGTGGGCTTCTGTAGTGCAGGCTTTCTTGTAGGGCCTGATCTCTTCAGAACCAAAGCCTGGGATCCACATATTCCACTGACGCTCTGCAAGAGGCAGCACAGGTCAGGACACTCTGCCCCAAGCACCCACCAAAGGCCTCAGAGCCACAGAACCCCAGAGTGGTGGGGGCTGGAAGGGCTCTGCAGAGCTCATCCAGCCCCAGCCCCAGCTAAAGCAGGTTCCCCTGGCTCAGGGGGCACAGGAACGTGTCCAGGTGGGGTTGGAAACCTCCTGAGCAGGAGCCTCCACACCCTCCCTGGGCAGCCTGGGCCAGGGCTCCCTTCCCTCAGCACCCAAGGAGCTTTTTGCCCCTGTTGCAGTGGAACTCACCAAGATGCAACTGGACATCTTTGACTTCCAGGGTGTTGGACTTGCGGTGCCGGGCGAGCTGACAGGCCGCGGTCACCACGCTCTCGATGAAGTCGTCAGCGATCTGCAGCAGCATCTGCAGCAGGAGGAGGACAACAACCAGCCTGGTCAGTACTGAGCAGCTGAAATGAGGGTGGGAAGTATGAAAATGAACCCTCAGAAGGCAGCATTGCTGAGGTGTCTGCTGAAACGGCTCCTTTCAAAGCCTGGTTTGAGACTGGGAGGGCAGAGCAGCTGTGGAGGGCAGCAGTGACCAAGGAACCAACTTCCCCTCTGCCTCAGAGGAATGGCCAGTGGACCCATGAGCCATCCCAGCTGGGCTCCTCCTGCAGCCCCTGCCAAGGGTTGCTACTTACTTCCTCCACATCTTCATCCAGCTGCTCATTGGGATCCACCTCCCGCACCAGGTCCTGCAGTTTCTTCTTGGTTAAAACCTGAGGGAGGAGAGAGGAGGAAAGCACTTACCCTCAGGGAAGGGGCTGCCCACACAGCCCAGGCCACAACAACCTCCCTCCCTCACCACCCCCAAGAGCCAAGTCACACATCTCTGCTCAGGAACAGCAGAGAGAAGAAATCTCAGGCGTTAAGGAGCTGTTCTCAAGCACCAGTGGTTGCTCTGGATGGGGAAGGCAGCAGGGCAGGGCAGTAAAGTGCCACTGGCTGAAGAGAAGCTGCTGGGGAGAGAGGGGAAAGGCAAAACTGTGAGTGGCAAGAAGCAGACAGCAAGTGCAGGCATGTCTCAGTGACTGAATTAGTGCCCATGGCCTCTTATCAGCTTCAGTGATTCCAAGGGAAGAGAGAGGTGAGTGCTGGGTTACTCTGGGGCAGGAGCAGCAGCCTCTGAGCAAAAAGGGAGGGAGCAGAGATTTCACTGCTGCTGGGCAGCACTAAAGGGAGAGGCTGGGGCCAGGCTTTGTTCTGTGGTGGCCAAAGACAGGACAAGGGGGAACAGGCACAGGCTGGAACACAGAAAGTGCCACTGGCACAGGAGGAGAAACCCCTTTGGTGCTGAGGGGAGGGAGCCCTGGCCCAGGCTGCCCAGGGAGGGTGTGGAGGCTCCTGCTCAGGAGGTTTCCAACCCCACCTGGACACATTCCTGTGCCCTTGAGCCAGGGGAACCTGCTTTAGCAGGGGCTGGGTGAGCTCTGCAGGGCCCTTCCAGCCCCCACCACTCTGGGACTCTGTGATACTTCACTAGATGATAAGTTTTTGCTGGCAATTGAAGGAAGCAGAGGAATGAAGGCCCAGGCAGGTGTGAGCATCCCCCCTTTGCCCTGCAGTCACCTGGTTGCTCTCGGGGCTGAGGCGGCCGCCGCCGCTCGGGGTTCCCGGCATCTTGGCCACGCTGGTGCTGTTGGCCATGGAGCTCTGGGGGGGAGTGCTGGCTGGCTCAGGCTTGATGGAGGAGAAGTTGGAGAGGTTGATCAAGGTAGAAGGGCCAAACTGGTTCATAATCTGTTGGGCTTTTGGGGTTGTTTTAAATCATAAAGCTTCTCTAGGTCCTGCTGCTTCTCGGCGTTGTGGGGACCCAAAGTGATCAGCTGCAGAAGGAAACAAAAGGCACAGTTAGCAACCAGAGAGGGAACCCAACAGGGTCAGGGGGTCTTTGGCCAAATCACAGTGTCCTGATGGTTTCTGGAAGATTGGGTCTCCCTGGGCACAGCAAGAAGGGAGAAGGAATGTTTGGAAGAAGAGAAAACCTTCCCTGCTCTATGGCAGATGAAGTTTGCCCCGAGGAGCAGCTCGATCCTGGGGTCAGGATCCTCCCAACCACGGCCCACAAACAGCTTCCAGGAAGAGACCCAGCAGAGGGGATTGAACTGAAGGCCTCAACTCATTCCTGCCTTCCTCTCCCCAGGCCTGAGGAGATGGTGAGCTCCAAACTCCCCTAGTGCCTGCATGGGGCTTGTTTTGGACAACATCACCCTTCAAACCTGAGCCAGTGGGTTGACTCGGATCTTCCAGGTTCACCCTTTGGGTGCCTGAGGTTGTCCAGGTGAGCAGGCACTGAGCCAACACCCAGACTAAGTGGCAGCTACCACACTTGATGGCTGGAAGGCTCAGTGAAGCTTTGCTCTGTAAAAGGAATCTCCTGCCACCTCCACAGCAGCTGGATGGGCCTGGCAGGGGAAACGAGCAGCTCAGGAATGGTTTGATGTAAAAACTCCTCATGCAGCAGCTGCTGATGGGTCCAGGGAGGGGTAAGAGGTGGCTGCTCTCTTCCAGGAGTCCCAGGCACTGTGGAGTCACACAGGAGTCAGCAGCAGCTGCTTTGGTGCTTCCTTCCAAGGCACATTCGTGCACAGCTGCACTGACAGAGCTCCCATCCTACAGCCACTTCTGGAGCCCCCTCAGCAAGTTTCCAGCTCAATTGTCAGGGAGTTAAGGATGGAAAAGCACCACACTGACACCCAACCCCCCCTGAGAGGGCACTGCTGGGTGAGGACCTTGGGACAACATCAGCAGGGGCTGCTGCTTGGTTTTTAAAGGAGGCTGAGCTCAGGCTGCTCACTCCCCAACTCCACACTGCAGGAACTGTGAGGGCCAGGGGTCAGTGCTGGGCTGGGCAAGGGAGGGCTGGGACTGCAGCAGCTTCAAGGGCTTCTCCAACCAAAATGATTCCATGAAGTCTCACCCACAGGGCACAAAGCACTTTATCACCATCAAGTCATTTCAAACCTTTATTCCCAGAGCTCATCACCCTTTTGGGTGCTGTTCAGATCCCCCAAGGCCAGGAGGATTGGCAGACAAACCTTCCCACGCTGACTCCAGGGGGAGTTACAGCTGAGGCTCTACCTCTTTAATCACATCAAGGAGCCAGCACACAGAGAGGCTATTTTCCAAAGCCTTCCCAGAAGGTCAGCATTAACCTACTCTTTCCTCTTCCTTTTCTTCCAGACAATTCCCACAGGAACACCAGATATTTCTTGCATCACCCACTCTATTGGAGGAAAAGCTCTTGGGCAGAGGAGCACCCGTGGTGCTCAGCCAGCACCTGAGGGTTTATCTGTCAGGAGAGATGACATGGGAGCTCTGTGAAAGCACAGACTGCTGCACAGGAAGAAGGATCCTGAAGCAGGAGGAGACATTTAGCCAGATTCCATACTTTGGAATCAATGTTGGTGAGCTGGAATCTCTGCACTGGCAGCTGGCCTGTCCCTACACTGCTGGCTCTCAGCAGGGGCTGCTGCTGCAGCACAGGGGGAATTCAAAGGGAATGAAAGACTCCCTTCAAGCCAAACCAACCTTCAGCTCCTTCCCTGTGTCACTCAGGAGGATCCCACTTCCACAGCACATAACAATTTGCACAGGACTGTACAGGCCAGGTGCCTCTTTATTGATAACAGGGAAAACTGGGGAAGTTCTTGGGGTTATTTTGCTTTAGCGGTGATGCAATTGTGAGACAAAATCCCCCCTTATGCTGCCAGAGCACACAGCTGTTCCAAGCACTCAGCTTTTAGATGCACCATTTGAAGGGAAGAGATGGGGAAATCTCCTCCCCCACCCTGGATGTGTGGTAGATGCTGAGGGGTAAGTCCAGCCCCCTCCCAGTTTCACAGTTGACCCCCTGAGCACCAACACTCTGTAGCTGGAGAGGTGACAGAGCCCACTGTGCTGCTCAGAGGTCTGCTGCCAGCACCTTCCCTGCCCCCTGCTGAAAGAGGTCACTGGTCCCTCTGTGGGGAGTGAACAGAACCTCCCTGTGACAAACAGGGTGCAGGAAATCAGAGAATCCTTTGGGTTGGAAAAGCCCTTGAGGCTGCTGCAGTCCCAGCACTGACCCACAGCCCTCAGCACCTCAGCTCCATGGCTTTGGGATCCCTCCAGGGCTGGGCACTCCCCCAGCTCCCTGGGCAGCCTGGCACAGGGGCTGACACCCCTCTCAGGGAAACAGTTCTGCCTCAGCTCCAACCTCAACCTCTCCTGGGGCAACTCCAGCCCCTTTCCTCTTGCCCTGTCACTTGGGAGCAGAGATTTACTCCTCTCCAGCCACAGCCTCCTGTCAGGGAGTGTCAGAGAGTGCTGACCCCCATCAGAGAGTGCAACACCCCCATTCCCTCAGCCCCTCCCCAGCCCCCTTGTGCCCCAGCCCCTTCCCCAGCGCAGCCGCAGCTGAAGCCGGCGGCAAGGGCCAAGGTCAGCGGCAGCCCCCCGCAGCGCACAGCGGCGCAGGCCGGGCCGTGACGCGCCTGTCAGGACCGGGGGGGGGGTCTCCCCTCGCCCCTCCGCGCCCAGCCCAACACGGACAGCGGCTGCGGGCCGCGCCCGGGGAAGCTGCCGCGCCCACCTCCGGGCTCCCGGGCTGCTGCGCCACTCCGCGCCTCTAAGAGCCGCCGCCGCCTCCCTCCGCTGTCCCCGGGCCGTACCTCCCCATGTCCCGCGGCCGCTCCCAGGCCCCGCCGCCGCCGCCGCCGCTCGCTGCCGGAGCCCTTCCGGGGCCACCACCCGGCGCCACCCGGGAGCGCTTCGCGGCTCGGCCAATCGGCAGCGAGCCCGCCCGCGCACGCGCCGCGGAGCCGTGTCCCAGCGTGCCCCGCGCGATTTGCATATCGCTGAGCGGGGCCGGCGGGAGCGGGAAACGGCGATTTTGAGGGGGAAAAACAGAGAAACTGCAGAAAAAAGGATCGGGCGGATGGGGAAAGAGAAAAGGAATGGCTGTAGGAGGAGTGCGTGGTCAGGGAGGTGCGTGGCTCGCCGTGACCTCGGAGCCACACCGGCGCTTTCCGGGCGCGGCGGCGGGAGGCGCAGCAGTTAAAAAGGGCTTCTGCCGTGCGTGGCACGGGGGGGCCCTGCGGCCGCCCCCGCGGAATCGACATCAAGAGATTTCGGAAGCACAATTTTTGCAGTGGGGGTTCGCCGGTAACCGCTCGTTCCGGCGCCCCGGCCTCCGTGAACGGCAGAGAGATGCTGAGGCCAGCGGGGGTGGAGGATGGGGTGTCGGGGGGGTAGACGTGTATTGAATAGCGGTGTCCGTACAGCCGCGGGCTCGCCGCCGCCTCACAGCGCTTCGTGATAAACGTGCTGCAAGGGCCGCGGGCAGCGGGCGCTGTCCCCGGAGGGGCTGAGGGCCCGGCCCGCGGGCGCGTCGTACCGCAGCGAGGGGCAGCCCGGCAGCGCCGTGAGGCCGCGGCGGGTGCCGCTGGGCTCGGGGTCCCCGAACGGTGTGGCGTATTCGGGCTCCGGAGGCAGCGGCTCCGCGTACTCGTGGTGTTTGCCCGGCACGTCGTAGTGGGTCACGACCAGCGGCAGCGTGTAGCCTTCGTCCGGGAGCGGTTTGAAGGTGGAAGGGCCCGTCTGGCTGCTGGGGCTCACCTGCACCAGGTCAGGCTCGGCGTATTCTGCAACGGGGACAGGGGGCTGTGAGCTGGGGACAGCGGGGACTGACCCCACGGGTCATAGTATCAGAGAAGGGTTTGGGTGGGAAAAGTCCCTGAAGCTGCTGCAGTCCCAGCCCTGCCCTCACCCTGCCCAGCCCAGCACTAACCCCTGGCCCTCAGGTCCACACCTTTGGGATCCCTCCAGGGCTGGGCACTCCCCCAGCTCCCTGGGCAGCCTGGCACAGGGGCTGACACCCCTCTCGGGGAAACAGTTCTGCCTCAGCTCCCATCTCAAGCCCTCCCCTGGGGAAACTTGAGCCCCTTTCCTCGTCCTGTCATTCATTACTGGGGAGCAGAGCCTGATCCCCAGCTCCGTTCAGTCTCCTGTCAGGGAGTGTCAGAGAGTGCTGCTGTCTGCCCTCAGGCTCCTCTTCTCCAGGCTCAACACCCCCATTCCCTCAGCCCCTCCCCAGCCCCTTGTGCTCCAGCCCCTTCCCCAGCTCTGTGCCCGGCTCTGGCCACGCTGCAGCCCCTCAGTGTCCCTGTGGCAGTGAGTGAGGGGCCCAGCACTGAGCACAGCCCTGGAGCTGCAGCCTCCCCAGGGCCCAGCACAGGGGACAATCCCTGCCCTGCTCCTGCTGCCACCCCAGAGCTGAGCCCAGCCAGGCTGCCCTTGGCCTTCTTGCCCCCCTGGGCACGCTGCTGGCTCGTGTTCAGCCGCTGCCACCAACCCCCCCAGGCCCTTTCCCTGCAGCAGCTTCCAGCCCCTCTAACCCCAGCCCGGAGCAGGGCCTGGGCTTGGGGTGGCCCTTGGCCATGATGAACCTTACCCCATTGCCCTCAGCAATTCACAGCCTCGTGGCCCCGTTACCTGGTGACTGTGCCTGGCTGAGGTCTCCGGGCGCAGCAGTGGTGGGGAAGGAGGCCAGAGCAGAGGTGGGGGGCGACAGGCTCTGCAGGGAGCACACCCGGCTCGGCTCCAGTGTGGGGTACCCTGAGCAGAGACCTGCACGTGTCATATGCTATGCCTGGGGGCAGCCCAGTTTACCAGCAGCAACAGCACCAGTTCATCCAGCTGCACCCCTCCTGAATTTGGCCCCTGAGGAGGGGTTGGGGACCTTTTTACCTTTTGTGCTCCCACAGTTCAGCTCTGATGCTGACTTTCTGTCAAGAGAGTGAGATGGGGGTGAGGGGTCTCAGCCATGCTGTACCCACCACCTACCTCCTGGCACCCAGTGAGCAGCTGAGCATAGGGGATGCCCTGGGGTGAAGCGGGGGGCAGGATGGGACCTACCTCTTCCTGTGGCAGAGGAAAACCAGCAGCAGGAGGCTGGAGCAGAGAAGCACAAAGCCACCAATGAGCAGCATCACCAGCAGCGTGGAGCCTGGGGAGGGAGGGCAGCGTCAACCTCTGGGTGCCCCATCCCACCCCTCTTTGCACCCATGGGTGCCAGGAACCCACACAAGAGAGTAAATGCGTCGTCATGAGGGGATTTTAAAGCCTGAGTAGGTCTGTTGGTACCTGGAGCACCCACAAAATGATGCTGCAGTCCCCTTTGGCACCCACCTGCCTTCTCTGGGTCCAGGGCGACACCAGGGATGGGACTGCGACTGGCCGGGTGGCTGGTGGGGACCGGGACCTCCCTGGGGCTGCTGGGCACTGTGGGGCAAAGCAGAGACATGAGAGTGGGACCCCCAGGGACAGGCTGGGGGTGGCACAGCGGGGTGTGGGGCTCACCATAGGGCCGGGGCGCCCGGGCCCGTGCCGGCTGGCAGCCCACCAGGGCCACCTTCAGGGCCACACGCTGGTGCCACGTCTGGGGGGTGACACGGACGTAGCGAGCGACGACGGGAGGGATGAAGGCATTGGAAACCTCCCCATGGCTGTCGGTGTTCCCTTCAAAGACCTGCCAGGGAGGGGGCTGGTGCCTGAATGACCACGGGCAGGGGGTCTGCATGCCCTCCAGTGTCCCCCCCTCCCTGTGCCCACCTTGTCCTCTTGGCCACCGCTGCCTCTGTAGGGTCTCCAGTTCTTGCCGTCGCGGCTGGAGGAGACGCTGTAGGATGTCACGTAGTAGTCGTGCTGCTTGGAGGAGCCTTTTGTGATGATGCCTGGTGGTGCAGGAATGAGCCCCGGGGTGAGGGGCTGGGGAAGGGTTTGGGGGGGCCCAGCATACCCCATGGTGTGGGGCAGAGCTGGAATCACCCCCATTGCTGTGACACATCTCTGCTGGGAGGGGACCAGGACATGTCACCTCCTACCCGAGGGGCTTCCCCCAGGCCCTGGGAGGGGGTTTGGGTGGCAGGTTGCAGTGTCAGACCCCCTGCTCTGTTCCTGGGAGCCGATAACCTCCGGCCCCGGCTGCCAGCCCCACATTCCTCCCTCCTCCAGCCTCCGGCTGCACAATGTCCCCATTTTGCTGGCCGTGGTGGCAGCCGCTGCCACACAAAGGCCCCGCTCTGGGCAGCCCCAGCTGAACAAAAGGCACTCGCTGGCACCAGATGCAAGAGCATAATATTAACTTGTTCATCCCAGAAACGGCTGTGGATGGGCTGGGGGGGGCAGGGACAGCGGGGACAGGGGAAGTTGTTGCTGTTGCTGGCTGCATCCCAGTTTGCACCAGTTAAACTGTGGCACAAGCAGCTCGTGAGACCAATGTAGGGGGGATTGCAACAGCTCTGGGCAGCTTTGAGGGGTAGATCCCTGTCACCATGACGAGGGATAATTGTCCCCTCTCCGCTGTCTGACGCTCACCTGTGACATTCCTGCGGGTGCCCAGGTCCAGCTCCAGCCAGGCGGCCTCGGCGCCGGGTTCAGCTGCCCAGGAGTGCCCAGCAGTGCCCAGCGCTGCCCGCTCAGCCCCCCAGGCTCGGGGCTGGCCCAGTGCATCCACCTCGTGCCAGCACGACGAGGCGTTGAAGGCGGCCACCTCCAGGGCATCGCCACAGGCTGGACACGGGAGAGGGCAGGCTGGGAGCCCTGTGTGGCACAGGGGGTGGCACCAGCTTTGGCTGCCAAAGTCATGGCTTAAAATTCAGGGGAAGAAATACCTTTGTGGAATATGAGGCGCTTCTCAGAGAGCGATCCCCTGCGGGCAGGAAAGGGAGGAGCATCAGACGGGCTGAACAAGCCTGGGGGGGCTCTGAAATCGAGGGGTGCTGGGTTCCCAGTGTCAGTAGTGGGGGGGGTCCTATGGGTGTGGGGTGTAGGCAGGGTCCCCCAGCCCCCTTCCCACTCACCTTTTGGAGTGGAGCCCGTTGGCAAAGGCTGACTCATAGAGCGTGATGCCCTTCTCCCGTGCCAGGCTGACCTGCCCGCCCAGCTCGTCCGCGATCACCCCGGCGTGCACAGCTGCCTTGCACAGCACCGACGTCTGCAGGGCCCCGGGCACAGGTGAGAGTTGGCACCCCACGGGGCACCCCATGGCCAGACACCTCCCTTTGCCCAAGCAGCAGCTTGTGCCCCGTGGGGCTCTGCACTTACATCCCGGTAGCCCTGGCTTGGGTTGCCCCAGATGTCCCCGTCGATGCCCTTGCAGCCCGCGGGGCAGTACACACTGGAACAGACCCAGGAGGGGTGGTGAGGGCTGGTTCCTGTGCCCACCCCCTCCACAAACCCCCTGTGCCCCCCATCCTGCCACAGCTGCACCCCAAGAGCCCAGGGGTGAGCACAGCCCGAGCACCCAAGGGAGGGATGAGGGGGGAAGTGGGGCTGATGCCGGAGCATCCCCCTGCCACTCACCTGACGTGCTCCTGCGTGTAGTGGGTGCCTCGAACCAGGCAGGAGACCAGGTCTGCAAGGCAGGGACACCCCAAGGTGTGGGAGCACCCCTGCAGTACCCTCCTCTGCTATTCTGCACCCCAGCCCCGTGCCCTTTAGTGCTCCGTGGTTGGGTTTTGGTCTCCATGGGCAGAGATGGCCCCTCTGTCCCTGCAGCTATCATGCCCATGCCCCCACCAACGGTGCCCACCACGGAGGTCCCAGCTGACCTGGGGTCCCAGCTGTTAGGGTGCCCTAGGAGTCTCCTATGCTGTGCCCTCAGCCAGGGAGAACATGACTCTTCAGGGAGCTTGAGGCAATGGGATCCCACCCTGGGGTCAGCAAGGAGCATCCCCTCCATGGGCTGAGACCCAGCCTGGGGGTCTCTGCAGACCTGGGGGGACCCCAGCCCCTACCTGGGTGCTGTGAAGTGGCGTAGGAGAGAAGGAGGCCCCGTCCTGAGCGGTGGCTGGTGCTGTTGAACAGGACAGTCATGGTGCTGGAGTTGGTCAGCAGCAGAGGGGTGGCAGGGCTGGCATTCCTGCAGTAGGGCCCTGTGGTGGGGACGGGGCCACAACAGGGTTGGGGGTCCCTGGGGACAGGCACATGCACCCTGAGCCCTTGGGATGTCATCTCCCCTCCACAGGCAGGAAGCTCAGGCATCTGGGCTGTGCTTGGGATGCTCCCACATAGAGGGTGGCCCATCCGCAAGGTAGCCCCACCCCAGGGTGGCCCCATGACAGGGTAGGCTCATGCCACAGGTCCCATCTGAGGGTTGATCCCATTCCCAGTGTGGTCCCACAACCAGGGTGATCCTAGTCCCAGAGCAGTTTCAGCCATGCTGTAGTGGGGACCTGGGGCACAGCCCCCCACAGCTCACTCTGTCCCCACCATCACCCACCTCCTTCCCCTGACACTGGCACAGCTCCCAGGCAGGGCTGGCAGAGCTGGAGCAGGCTCCCAGGGTGATGTCCCCACTACCCTGAGCTCCTGGCCTGGCAGGGACCCCCACCACTGACCAGGGATGCTCCCCTCACAGTCTCTCCACTCTCCCCCCACCACTCACTGCCACGTCCCCTGTGCCAGGGCTACACACACAGCACGGCCCCCGAATCAGGGGCTGCATCCCATCCCCTCCCCACCTCCCCTCTCCCAGCAGCTGCCAAAGCTGCCTCCTAAATCCCCCCTTTAATCCAAATTAATTTGCAGTCTCCATCTCCCTGATTAAAGCATGGGCTTAGCAGGAGGGTTCCTTGGGGACATCCCTGCTCCCAGCCTCCTGGGGACAAGAGGTGGCCCCGATCCCCACACCACCACCATCCCCCAGCCCCTCTGCTCTGCAGCACTCCCATCACCATGGCCTCAGGGCATCCAGAGATGCTTTGAGCAGGGGCCATCATTGCCCTGGGCACAGGGAGCTGTGTCCCTGTGTCCCCCACCTTGGGGGGGGGGGGGGGGGGGAGAGGGGGGTGCTCTGCCTCAGTTTCCCCACCCTGACCTCCACCCTTTGCCCTGCCTTGGTCAGATTTGGGAGGTTGAGCCCAGGGGATGTGACACGTGTGGTGTCACGGGGTCACAGATATGAGAGACCAGGGACTCTTTGTGACATGCAGATGAGATGCAGATGAGATGCAGACGACACACTTGGCAGCTTTGGGGACCCCCTGTGTGCTGGGGCCCCCTCAGCTGGGCTGGGGGCTGCCAACCCTGCGGGGCCCCCAGCACAGCCCAGGCAGCGTCAGGCCGTGTGCCAGGCGCCGGGGCTGAGTCAGCAGGAAGGAGCCCTCAACCTCCAGCCGCTTCCCAGAAAACATCTGGGACTCCTCAAGGGTTGGTGTCAGCCTGGGGCCAGGGAGTGGGACCCCAGCCCAGCTCCACAGCCCTGGGGGACATCATCCCATCTCCTGTTGCTCCAGGACCCCTCAGCCTGGGCCAGGCAGTCTCTCAGCTTTAGGGTCCCAGGAGATGGGGACAAACATGTCCCCAAGGCCACAGCAGAGGGGATGGGGACTGGGACCTCCCATGCTGTCACCCCTCTGGGTACCAGCCCAGCAAGGGTGAAAGCCCTGGAGAACTGGGAAAAATCCCCAAATCCCAGTGCTGGGAGCAGTGAGGGATCCAAGCTGCTCCTTTCCACCCCCTCTTCCCTCACCAGGCCTCGAGGCTGCTCCTCCATCCCACCCCACTGACACCCCAGTGCTGACACTTGCTCCCCCCACCTCCCAAGACCCTTCCCCCCACTCCCACTGCTGCCAAATCCCTTCCAGACCCCCTGGGGAAAACCCTGCAAGCGTTTGGGCAGAATTCATTCATCTCCATCTGGGCCCAACTGGGTGCCCTCTCAGCCTTGGCAGCAGCCCCCTCCTCAGGTACCCCACTCCTTGCATGGCCCCATAGGTGGAGACCCCATCTTTGGATATCCCTCTCTCTGGGTACCTCCCCCAAAGTATCCCCATCTTCAGGTATCCCCCTCCTCAGATAATGCCCCTCCTCAGATATTCCCCTCCTCTCTCTTCCTCGGATACTCCACTCTTCTTTAGATATCGCCCTGCTCAGGTACCCCCCTCCTCAGGTACCCTCATCTTTGGGTACCCCCCACCTCAGATCTCTCCCTCCTCAAATACCCCCCCCCAATGACAAAATCATCTAAAAAGACTCTTTAAAAGCTTGTAAAGAAAAAGACTTGCTCGATATTCTCCTCATCCAGCACTTTGTGATATCCCACCCCCATCTCACCCCCTCCCCTCAGCCCCTCGGGTGGGCTCTGCCTCACGTCCCTCCCTCCCCGTTACCGTAGGCGGTGCCAGCCTGGGGGTCAGCGAGCAGCAGGGAGCTGTGGGCACAGCGCTCTGAGGGCTCCAGGTCCACGTCCCCGAAGGTGAGGAGGAGAGAGGTGCCCGGGGGGGCACTCAGGTGCCAGCGACAGGCTGTGTGGTTGGGGTAGGTGCCCGGGTAGTTCTTGGAGCTGAGGGTACCGCTGTGGGGAGTCAGCAGTGTGTGGCCACAGCCGTCCCCTGCAGAGAGACCAGACTCAGCTGAGCTGCTCCCTGCCTCAGTTTCCCCACTTGGCATGGCCCCAAGGACACCCCACGGGCACCTGCAGCCCCTTCCAATGTTTTCCTCATCTGAAGCAGCTTTGTTTCTTGCTGGCTTTTCTGGCCACTGGAGACCAGGGGTGAAGCTGCCTCGGTTTCCCTCCCCCAACCACCCAGCACAGATTTACACCTCCAGCTCCTCTCCGTGCCTCAGGCCGGGAGGACCCCAATTTGGAGGAGGATGCACAAGGGGGAAATACCTCTCCTTATGGTGCTGTACAGCACCAGCAGCCCCCTGGGTACCCCTGGCTGCAGTCTTGACCTTGAGGATGAGCTCAGGCAGCTGCATCCCCAGTGCCTCCTCCCCAGGGCAGTGCCAGCTCCTGCCACAAAAGGGACTTTTCTCTGGGCTCGTTGCCCCTGGGCACGGGGGGAATATCCTGGAAACTCGAGTGGGAGCTGGGGCAGGATTGGGGTGTGGGGAAGGGCAGGGAGGGGTAGAGTAGGAGAAACAACAGTCAGCCCCTCTGCATGGGCTGGGGGGATGTGGGGGACCCTTCTCTGCATCCCTAAAAAGCTGCTGCTCCTGCCAAGCCCCGTCCCGGCACAGGCAGGAAGAAAAGCCAGAGCAGGGCAGGCGCTGGCTCTGCCTTGGCACCTCTCACTGTCGCCGGGAGACGGCACAAAGCATCGGCGGGGGAAGATCCTGCAGGGACAGAAAGAAAGGGGGGGCCGGAGGTGGAAGATGCCAGCGCCCACCCCGAGCCCACTCCTCCTCCCCAGGCTGCGGGAAGGGCTGGTGGCCCAACCGTGGGGGTTTATCCTCTCCTCGGGGCTACTGTACTGTGTGGGCAACAGCCAGCGGGAAGGATCAGGCCCTCTGGGGCTTGTGGGGGGCACACTGGGTGAGGGTAATGTCACAGGGGACCCCGGGGCTGCAGGAGAGGGGCTGCTCTGCCAGGGAGAGAGAAAGTTGGGGCATTGGGGGAGTAGTTTTCCGGCTAGAAAGGTCAGAGCCATGGGGATCCGCACGGAACTGCTCTGGCAGGGGCAGGCTGGCACGTACACCCCAGCTGGCTGCCTTGGGTGGGCTTCCCTGGCTCCCAACCCAGCACCGGTGGGTCCTGGGGAGCTGAGCGAACATCCCGGGGAAAAAACCCATCCCGGGAAAGGAAACCCTGGGAAAAAGCCTCCCGGGAACGGCAGAGAGGAGGCAGGAGCTGCAGCCGGGGGTTTGTCTCCGAAGTTGTTAGCGAGGGGCTGGGAAGAGCGCCGGCAGAGCCACGGGAATGGCCCCAAACCATTCACTTGCCAAAGAGTGGGGAAAACTGGATTAGTGCTGAGCGAGGGCGAATTGGCGTCCGGGCCCTTCCCTGACAGGGGCTTGTTTGTTTTGTCACAGGATGCAGGAAAGACACAACAGGGCGATGCTCCGGGAAGAGCCCGGCACGCTCCCGCCTCCGGCCCCGGGAGAGCTCCCGCCAGTCCCCCGCCGGCTTTGGGATCCGGTGGAAACTGCAGTTAGGACGTCTCCCAAATCGGCCTTGGGGAACGCAGCGTGGCTCTGTCCCTGTGACCACATCCTGGCCCGTGCCTCAGTTTCCCCTCCTAGGTCCCGGGGCCGGGCTGTCGGGGCCCGCGGTATCCCCGGGACGGAGCCCGCTACCCGGCTGTTCGCCGTAAGCTCCGGTGATCCGCTTAAACCGAGGCAGAGTCGTGCCCCGGGGGATTAGGGATTCCCGGGGAAAGCCCTGCGGGCGGGAGGGAGCCGAGCCCGGGACCACCGGCAGCCCCAGAGCAGGCGGCCCCCTGGCACCGGGAGCCGCGTGGGACGGGGGCTGCGGGAAGGATGCGGGACGGGGATGGCACCGGCGGATGGGTGGGAGCAGCGGAGAGCTTGTCCCGTCTGGTACCGGAGCAGACAGGTGGTGGAGAGCCCGTCCCGGGTCGGTACCGGGGCAGGGGGACCGCGGTGATGACAACGTCCCGGTGTGGTCCCAGTCTGAGGACAGCCGGAACCTGTCCCGGATCGGTACCGGGGCAGAGAGGCGCCCGGCCGGACCCAGTCCCGGTCCCGAGCGCGGCTCACGGCCCATCCCGACGAACGAAGGGGAACCCCGGGGGTGCCGGTGCAGGATTCCGTGCCTCCAGTGCCCCGCGATCCCGCACTCACCGTCCTGTCCGGCGGCCGGGCGCAGCCCCAGCGGGCCCAGCAGAAGGCAGCGGCGGAGCAGCGCCAGCGCCATGGCCCCCCGCGCCGCGCCGCCCGCCCGCATCGTCCCGCAGCCGCCGCCGCCGCCGCGGCCCCGCCACCGGCCGCCCCGCCCCGCCCCGCCCCCGGCCCGCCGCCGCGCGCATTGGCCGCCGCCGCCCGGCCCCGCGCCCCCATTGGTCCGCGTCGCTGTCAATCAGCCGGCACCGCCCGGCGGGGTCCGAGGGCGCGGCCGTGGGGGGTCCCGGGCACGCGGGGCGTGGGGGGCGCGGAGCCCCGGGATGGGGCCGAGCAGCGCTCACAGATGCCTCCCGGGGACCCCGGAGGCCCCCAGGGCCGGGCTGGGGAAGCCCCGTGAGGGCGTCCCGGACAGCGGCGAGGTGGGGTTCGCTCGGGGCTGGCGGACACGGAGCCCCCCGAGACGGGGCTCGGGACGGTCCCGGGTGCCCCTCGGGGACCGTGGACGCAGCCGCCGCGGGGGTGACGGAGCGTCCGGGCCGCGCCGGGGATGCCGGTGCCGCTCCCCGGCCGCCGTCGCTCGTGTCCCGGCCGCGCGGGGGCAGCCTCGTGGCGGTGCCGCCGCCCGCCGCCAGGGGGCAGCACGACGCCGCCCGCGCCGCCCTGGGAGGCGGCGGCCCCTTTAAGGCAGGCGGCGGCCGGAAGTGCTGGCGGCCGAGGCCGCGGCGGCGACTGCGCATGCCCCGTCCTGCCCGGCCCGCTTCCCTCCCCCCTCCCCCCCCTTCCCTCCCCACCTCCCCTCCCCCTTCTCCCAGCCCCCGGACTCGGCCGCTCGGCGACGGTAAGGGCCGGCCGGCGCCGCGCTACGGGAGCCGGGAGGGGCCAGGCGGCGGCGGGGCGGGGCGGGGCGAGAGGGGGCCCGGCCCGGCCCGGCGGGGAGGGGACGGGAGGGGAGGGGGCGCCCCAGCGCGCGCCGCCGTACGTGCCGCCGCCGCCGCCGCGAGGGCGGACGTCGCGCGCCGCAGGGGGGGGGGGGGCCCCGCGCCGCTGCGTCCGCCCGCGGGGGGGGGGGGGGAGGGGGGGGAGAGGCCCCGCCCCGCCCCCGGGCGGCCCCGCCCCGCCCCGCCGCGCGCGCCGCGGGGGGCCCCGCGCCTGCCCAACCCCCCCCACACACACACCGGCCCGGGAGCGGGGGGTCGCGCCGTGCGGGGCCCCCGTCGGGCTGTTGCTGTACCCACGGCGCGGATCTCCGCGCCGGACATCCTGAGGAAGACGCGGCCCCGCCGTCCCGTGGGGGTTCCCGGGGAGCAGCGCCGCCCCGGCGGAGGGCTGGCCCGCCCCGAGTGCCAGCAGCCCCCAGCGAGGGAAGCTCAGGGGCTGCAGGGGCGGGAGCTAGTGGGGAATGTGCCCCTTGTGCCTGTGCTCTCCTCGCGTGTCCCAACTCCACCCTGGCACGAGTCACCATCCCCACACCCTGTCCCACCACCCCTCGCCGTGGGCCGCCATCCTTGGCCATCGGGTCCTCTCCTGCTGCAAGCGCTTTCCCAGAAACTCTGCAACCCCACGAGCCCGGGGGACGACAGCTCAGCTCCAGCTCCGTGGCAGTAACAAAACCACCTTCGTGCCTCTCAGCAGAGGGGCTGCGATGTCGTGTGGCACCGCACCTCTGCCAGCGGGAGGGATGAGCAGCGGGCACGTTCCTGGGCATCCCGAGGGCGGGTGGATGTGCTGGCGAGCACAGGGCCAGCAGCTCTGTCTCAGAGCTCCCCCAAACCCACTGTGGGAGTTTGCTCAGCCGTGAGGCTGACACAGCCTCTGCAGGACCAGGGCGGGCAGCTGTGGGTGGGATGGCACCGGGGAAACGCGCCTTTGTGTTGTTGGGTGAGATAGTTCCCAGCTCTCGTGATGGAGAGGGGAGGAGAAATCCCTCGTGTGTGTTGTCAGACACTCGCTTCTCTCTGTGGTGGTGAATTTTAAACCGCCCCATCCTCTCTTTGGAGCTGGAGCTTTGCTGTGCTGGCCCCACTAGCCCAGCTAGCCCAGCCTTTGCTGCAGTGGCACGGGCTGACCATGCTCAGGCAGAGCTGCCTGCCCCTCTCCCTGCACACCGTGCAGTCCTGCCTCTGCTCTGCCCTCCGCAGCACCGCGGCACCGCCGGCCTTCATGTGAGACATGGCGAATGCCGAAGTGAGCGTCCCTGTGGGTGATGTGGTGGTTGTACCAAGTGACGGAAACGAAGGGGAGAACCCGGAGGATACCAAAACCCAAGTGATCTTGCAGCTCCAGCCGGTGCAGCAAGGGTGAGTTGGATGGTACTGGTGTGACTGGGAGGTGTGGGGTGGGACGGAGGGGGGGAGTCCTGTTGGGTTTTGTGGTGTGGGGGCTGAGTGGCAGCGCAGTTCTCCAGGTCTGCCTCAGTTTTTGGGCTGTGCATGGCAGAGAGAAAAATACAATGCAGGGGGGGAAAAAAAATGCTTTTGTGTGTGTGTTGCTGTCGTGAGGCCTCCAAGGACTGAAATTGTCCTGTGGGGATGTGGGTGGTGCTGTCTCTGGATCCCACAGCTGCGGCAGTGGGGAAGCAGTGAGGTGGTCACAGAGCTGCCCTGACCACACATCCTTCCCCGTTTTCTCTTCCCTCCCCGGCCCCAGGGTGGGTTTTTGTCAGGCTGCAGCTGCTGCCTGTGATGGTCTGTGCTCGTGTGTCTGGATCTGCAGATGCCTCTGTGCCAGCTTGCCCCTAAAATAATCCTCCTCTCAAATACAATGAAGCTGGGACATTGGAGGGAGTTTTGCGGTGCCCTTGGCAGCTGCTGCAGAGAAGTGGTTGCCAGCAGGCACTTCATTTTAACTCTGCATCAGTTGGGGTGTGAATTGGCTGGTTCCAGGCTGATAATATTGGGCTATGAGCCTCACAGTGACTCTCCCCTGCATGATCACCCATCCTGCAGTGTCACCCAGGGCTGGGAGGGAAATCCTGGAGCCTTGTTGTGGGTAACTGCCCATGTCAGAAGGCAGAGGAGCAGGCAGAAGGACTCTGCATGCTGCAGAGCTGCCTCAGTGGCACTGGCAATGGGGAGGAGGTGATGACAGGCCTGGGAACGCCTCTGTGTGTTCCAGTCCCCAGGATTATCATCCTATTTTGTATTTGCCAACGAAATGCCTGAGATTGAAACTATATCCCATGAAATCCTTACCCCTGGAGACAGGCAAGAGAGAAACAAACCCAACTGTTCACCCAGTGCTGGGAATCTTCATCTCCCAGCGTTTGTACAGTTTGTTGATGGATGGTCACTTTCCCACCAGGATTTACCAGGAGGGCTCTGAGGCCAGTGCTGCCGTGGTAGCTGTGGAAACTCACACCATCCACAAGCTGGAAGAAGGGATCGGTGAGTGGCCGCTCAGCGTGGGCAGGCAGAATCCCCTCCTCCGCAGGGCTGGTGCCTCCAGTTCGCTGGGCTTCCTTCTGGCTCTGCCCCTGCAGATGCTGCTCCCCAGGCATGGATGTGGGTACAGGGGCTGGGCATACTCTGGAATAAGAGTCTGCTGTTACTGCTTGGTCTCAAAAGTCCTGGAACTGAGCTCCTGGCCCTCCTGCAATGAATGGTAAGGGCTCCCACGGGGTGCAGGGGAGCTGAGATTCCACCCCAGCCTCGGTGTGCCCCGTGAGCAGGCAGGAAAGGCGGTTGTGTCTGTGCTGGCTGAGGTGCCAGGCTCTGGTTGTTGGTTCTTTACCTGATGGTTTGGGTCAGAAGAACTAAGTGGTTCAGCCCAGAATGCTCCCTGACACCCCAGGATGTGGGAAGAGGCTCCTGTCATTAGGTGCTGTCGCTAGATCTCAGCTGGCGTTTTGCTCCTGTGTGGGTGTGGGTCTTTCAGCAGTATTGGCAGAAGCTCTGGCTGTGAAGAGAATGTCATAGCAGTAAATATCTGATATCACTGTTAAGGAGATACCAGAGCCTCAAGAAATCAGAGGGATAGCTGTGCTATCCACAAAGGCTGTTCTCATTGACTCCCCCCTTTCAGATGTGTTGGATTCCTGATCTCTCCTGATAGATGAGCTTCATTTTGAGTGTTGCTGTATTAAAAAGCAGATCCCAGTTGCTGTGACTGAGACAGGACTGCTGGGAATGGGCCTGCCTTTGGTTTCTCTGGTGTAGGCCTCAGCACCTGTGAGCTTTCAGTTCTCACTGTGTGGGATTTCAGCTTCTTGGCTGGGGGATTTCATTCTGGGCCCTTCCTCCCTCAGACCCCAGCACCATTGAAACGAGCGAGGAGATCGAGATCGCCTATCCCATCACCTGTGGGGAGAGCAAAGCCATCCTGCTCTGGAAGAAGTTTGTCTGTCCAGGAATCAATGTCAAGTGTGTAAAGGTAAGGGGGAGGTTCAAAGCAGACTCCTCCTCTGCTCTCAGGCTTAAGCTCTTGACCTGCATGGGACTTTGTGAGTTTTTGTGTTTCAGCTGAGCCTTGTCCTGGAGCTGAGGTGCCTTTGCAGCATGCTGGATTCTTAGTGCTAAAAGTGTTTCCAAGATGGGGAGATGCAGGGGAGGAGTGAGTTAAGAAAGGAAAGTCTGTCACCCACCTTAGATTTCAGTGCTGCTCCTGATTACTGTTTAAGGCACAGTCATATTCGATCCTTGAGGCTCAAGGCAGGCAGGGATATGTACTGAAATCTGCCAGAGCTTTTCTTCCTTGTCTCTTGATGTCCTAATACTCATCTCCTGTCACTTCCTTGGGGAGCAGGCTGCATCAGGAAGAGAAATCTTGCTGTTACCCATTTTCTTCTGAAGGTATGCTAATGTAACAGCTGAGACTGAGTCCCTGAGTGCTGCTGCTGACCCTCCACGGGGACTCTCTCAGGCACTGGAGCAGAACAGAACAGATGCCCGAGCAAATACCTGTGTCAGCTGGCTGTTGCTGGGCTGTGGGATGCCACGGGAGCCTCCCGTGGTGATCTCCAGGATGACTGTCCATGTGCACAGAAGGACATGATTTGGTCTGTGCTTCATACAGAAGCCTTCAGGGCTGTTCCTGGCTGCAGCTGTGAGGTTCAAATGTTGATGGCTGGCAGGTCACCCCTGCAAACATCTCCCTTCTGGAGTGGGAAGTGTTGCAGTGACGAGGGGATCAAAGCTGGCAGGTGTTTGAGAAGCAGCTCCTCTTTCTGGGTGGAAGTAGGGGCTTAAATGAGCTGTAGCTTTGCTGTGTGGGTGTCCCAATAGTCTCCCAAAGATATTACTCTGTTGGCTGAGCCTTTGTTTATCTCCTTGTCAGTTCAACGACCAGCTGATCAGCCCCAAGCATTTTGTTCACCTGGCTGGGAAGTCGACCCTGAAGGACTGGAAGAGAGCCATTCGCCTGGGAGGGATCATGCTGAGGTATTTCACTTGCCTGCCACTGCATCCAGCTTCAGGGCTCTGTCACTGCAGCTGCAGGATCCCATGCAGGAGTTTTATCTGCTTTGCATTCACAGAATCATAGAGTCATCCCAGAGTGGTGGGGGTGGGAAGGGCCCTGCAGAGCTGCTGCAGCCCACCCCCCTGCGAAAGCAGGTTCCCCTGGCTCAGGGGGCACAGGAACATGTCCAAGCAGGTTTGGAAACTTCCTGAGAAGGAGCCTCCACACCCTCCCTGGGCAGCCTGGGCCAGGGCTCCCTCACCACAGCACCAAAGGAGTTTCTCCTCCTGTGCCAGTGGCACTTTCTGTGTTCCAGCCTGTGCCTGTTACCCATTGTCCTCTTGCTGGAGACAACAGAAAAAAAGTGTCGGTCACCAGGAGATCTCTTGGAAGGCTGCAGAGATCCTGGTCCCATGGTCTGAGGGGCTGGATTCATCCTGTACAGAAGTGGCCTCTCCTAGGGTACCTAGTACTGGGTGGGAGTGGGACAGGACTGGATATGAAGCTGGGAGATTGGCTTGTATTTACCACCCAAAAGCCCTGAGGAGATGTTTTGTGTGCAGGGTAGTGCTGGCTCTCCCTTCCTCCATCCTTCCCCTGGCTGTAGCATTCCTCTGTGGAGTGCTCCCTTTGTCTCCAGGCTGAGATTTGAGCTGATCCTGATTCTCTCCCCACTCCCCTGCACAGGAAGATGATGGACTCAGGGCAGATCGACTTCTACCAACATGACAAAGTTTGCACCAACACCTGTCGAAGCACCAAGTTTGATCTCTTGATCAGCAGTGCCAGAGCACCAGTGCCAGGCCAGCAGAGCATGGTGCAGACTCCCACCTCAGCTGATGGTAGGAAACTGGCCAGCAATGTCACAAGAGTTTCCTTCTGACGCTCCTCTCTCTCCCTAGGCTAATTTAATTGGGTTAACCCTCTCCCAGACACACCTTACACCTCTTCCTGAGGTGCAGCAGGGCACTGCCACCGCTCAGGAGACTGCTCTGCTTTCTGGGAAGGCAAATGTTTCTCTTGGCTGCTCCAATGGGTCTCAGCAGCATCTGTCAGGGAGCTCTGTTCTGTAGCAGTGGGAGGGCTGGAAAGCTGCTGGGATGAAGCAGTGAGGAGAGGCAGCCTCAGGAGCCAGGGGAGTTTCATAGAATCATAGAATGGAAAAGACCTCTAGAGGTCATCCAGTCCAACCCCCCTGCTGAGTTTCACCTTGCAGGGATCCCTGCTCTGGGGCTGCCACAGGAGCAAACATCTGAGTGGTTTCTAATGTCTTTCCTACTTGAGGGTTTATCATCAGATGGGCCAATACTCAGGAATGAGTTTAGGGATGCTGACCTGCACATCACCTGGGCATCCATGAACGGGGTGTGATGGCTGGATGGCATTTGACTGTCATGAATCCCCTGCTTTGGAGCAGGAGGTGATCCCTTTGGGGTTAAGGGAGAAGGCTGCTCCCAGTCACACCACATCCTGGGCAGGTTACATTTCCCTAAGGCCCTGGGTGTTGTCCATGAGCTAAGGAGAGTCTCTTGGAAAGCACCATGGCCACATGGTGAAACCTTACAGTGGCTGCACATGGGCTTAGTCCTAATTTTGATCCAGAAGCCTGAATTGGATCTGTCTGCCTTTTATAAACCAGTTTGGACCCTGACCCTGCCATTTCCTGAGAGATTTGGGCATCTGTGGGGTGCAGAGCTCCCTGCTGCTGATGCAGGGACAGAAAGGTGTCTGGCCTGAGGTTTATTTGTTCCATTCTTTATTCTGGTCCCTTTCTGCTCCTTTTATGCCAGGACTCCAGTTTGCTTTCTGGGTTTTTTCCTCCAGAAGCCCCAGAGCTTTTCACAGTCCCAGTTCCAATGAGAAACAGCAACAATAGCTTGTAGCTAATTCAATTGAAAGAAGCCAGACACAAACAGCACGTCCATGAGAGTGACAAAGAGCCTGGGAGGGGTGAGGAGGGGTGGAAAGCAAAGCAGGGGTTGAGGGCTGGCACCTCTGTGGCAGGGAGCATCACCCAGATCGCGCTGTCGGAGGAGAGCATGGAGGAGGGGATCGAGTGGAACTCGGCTCTGACGGCTGCTGTCACCATGGCCACTGAGGAAGGCATGAAAAAGGACACTGAGGAGATCTCAGGTAAGCTCAGGCTTCTTGCTGGGTGTTTTCTTCCCCTCTAGTACGTTCTGGATCCTGAAAATAAGGGGAGTTTAGGGAATGAGAGAGCTGGACCCCAGCTCCTTGGCCAGCCCAGCATTTCCCAGGGGCTCTGCCTGGCTGCTGCACTTCAGCCCTGACCCTGGGGCTGATGAGTGATCCCCAGATCAGTCACTGCTCCTTACAGCAAGAGGCTTTTTTTCTGTTGTTGTTTATTCTAAGGATGTAAATGTCAGCCAGGCTGGAGCAAGACTGAACCCATCAGGGAGCAGCATCTCGTTAGTACCCTGTGGCAGTACCTGTGAGCTCTCTTGGCTGTGTCCCTCTTAGGATCAGTACAGAAGCTGAGGCAGAGATTCCTCAAAGATATTCATCTCTGCATCTTGCAAAGATGTGAAATGTTGCCTTGGGAGTCATGGTGCTGCTTGAAAACACGTTGCTGAGTTGCTGCCTGGATCTGTTTTTACTTCTTCCAGGGTTTTGAGGGATTTTATTTAATGTCATATCCCAAATGGCCAAATGAGAAGTCAACTTGCACAGTCAGTTTTGCCTGAAAGGTTTAAGGTAGCCTCATGGGAGAAAGTGTTAAAGGCTTGGACACATTGACTGCTTTTTCCTTCTCCCTGTGCCAGAGGACACACTGATGTTCTGGAAGGGAATAGCTGATGTGGGGCTGATGGAAGAGGTGGTGTGCAACATCCAGAAGGAGATTGAAGAAGTCCTGAGGGGTGTCCAGCAGAGGTTGGGTCAGTCTCCCTTCCAGATGACAGGTAGGTGGTGAGCCCCAGCCTCTGGCTCTGCAGCAGGGCAGGATGCTCAAAAGAGCAGCTGCAGGCAAAATACCCAACAAGTGAAGGATTTTTGGCTCCATCCCCAGTGATTAAAGCTGTGGAGTCAGGCTGGGGAGGGAGATGCAGCCCAGTAGCCGAGCTGAGTCCAGGTGTGGTCTCAGCCTTCCCCACTGAAGGCTTCAAGGCATGAGGACCCCATTCCCTGAGCAAAATGACCTCTCTGCTTGCCCAGATGGGGTGAGCACCCTCAGCTCCCAGCCCTCCTGAGTGAGGTTCACTCCTGCCCAGCTTTCCCCCTGAGACCAGAGTTACTCAGACACCTTTCTCCGGGGCAGTGCAGGCTCTAACAGGTCCTGCCCCCTCACTTCTCCTTCTGTCTTCACTTGTGCCAGAAAACCTGTTTTGGGGGCTGAACCAGATGAAGGAGCTGATCTGGGTTAAAAATAACTCCCATCCCTTCTTTAGAGTTATTTTAAACTTGGACCAGCTCCCTAATCCAGTTCAACACGTGCCCCTGTGAGCTCAGGGTCGGAGAGCACCTCTTGGTGATGCCCTTGCTGAGAGGACATCCATGTAGCCACAGACTTCATTTTACCCAGGAGATCTTCTTTGATTTTCTAATTTAGCTTTGGGCTGGCAGATCCTGGAGTCTGGTAGGTGGCAGCTTTTGGAAGCTGAGAGTGATTGAAGTCAGTGGATTATAATAGAAATTTTGCACAGCTTTCAGTGGAGCTGGCATGTTAATGACACTGTCAGCAGCATGGGGTGATGATTTGTAGGTGGAGAGCTCGTTTGTATCTCTGTGATTGCAAATTATGCTTTCATTTGCAGCAATTTGGAGCTGCTTGGGTGACACATCTCTGTTTCATTTTCTTTATCATCTGAATGGGATTATTTAGTCCTTGGATGTCAGAAGGATGTGGGAGCTGGGTCTGCCCTTGTGAAAGGAGAGAGCTTTACAAAAAGCAGCAGAACGTTTTTGGTGTCACAGGAGCATCTGTGGAGCACCTGGCTGAGTCCCAGCCATGGGACCAGGCATCCACCCCCTGTTGCTTTCCTTGCAGATGCCGCGGTCCTGAACAACGTCGCCCACACCTTTGGCCTGATGGACACAGTCAAGAAGGTTCTGGACAACAGGAAAAACCAGACAGAGCAAGGAGAGGAGCAGTTCCTTTACACACTGGCAGGTACAGTCAGCACCCAGCCAGGCTTCTCATCCTGCTCCTGAGACTGAGAGACACTGAGGAGTCTTTCCTTTGACCTGACCCCCAGCAAACCATATTTGGGTTATTATTCAACACACACTGCCCCAAAGCATCCCAGTCCCTTTCCATCCTGGGGGTCACATGGAGTATTCCCTCTCCCTTGCCTCACAGTGAGCAATTGCTGGGGGCATTGCACAGCCCAAACCCCATGCCCTTGGCTGCAGTGTGCCAAGGGGAGGTGGGTCTCATTCTGTTGGTGTTAGGAAATAGGTGCTGTTAGCTGAGAGAGGTGCTGTGCTCACCCGAGCTGCAGGCAGTGCTGTGCTGTACCCCAGCCTATGAGCCTCTGTACAGGCTGCTGAGTTCTCTGCCTGTCTCAGCATGGAGCTATCGGGTGTCTTGCACAGCTTCCCCTGAGCTGAAGCTGATAACCTGACCTGGATTCCCCACAGCTGCTTGCTGGATGTGTGTCCCTCCTCACTGTGTCCTGTAGGACCTGTTCTTATCTGGGATGGCCTAGTCCCCTACTGCCCCGGATAAAGGGGATTACTGTGCTACTTCTGACTTCCAGTGTTCCAGACTGGGGTCTGGAGATGTTTCACTGAGCCAGGCAGTCATGCAGGCACTTGGCTCCCAGGGAGGGGACCCAGCCAAGCTCAGGGAGCAGTTCCTACTGCCACGAGGAGGTTGTCCACTCTCCCCTGGAGGTGGCCCTAGCTTGAGGAGCAAAAATGCTCATTTCCCCCTCAGTAGGAGTAGCCAATGGGTGTAGAGCCTTGCCTGTTTCTTGCCTGAGAGGCAGCCAAAGCAGGCTGAGCAGGTGCAGAACACAGACCAGGCCTGTGTGGGTGGCAGGAGCTTGTGCCCTTCTCCTGCGCTGCGTTTGATCTCCAGTGAAGCGTTAAGATCACGCTGGAGTGGGTGGTGGGGGGGTCTGTGCTTTGTCTCCTGGTGCAGACCTGGGCTGTGAGGGGCAGTGGTGGAGCCCGCGGGGTCCCAGCCCGCCGCTCAGCCCTTCTCTTTGCAGACCTGGAGCGGCAGCTGGAAGAGCAGAAGAAACTCGCCAAGGACCAGAAGGCCAAGTCCCAAACCATCCAGAACGTGGTGCTGATGCCCGTCAGCGCTCCCAAACCCCCCAAGAGGCCCCGTCTGCAGCGCCCAGCCTCCGCCACCGTGCTCAGCCCCTCCACCCCCCTCCAGCAGCCCCAGTTCACCGTCATCTCGCCCATCGCCATCGCGCCCGTGGGACAACAGTTCTCCGTGGGCAACATCCCCGTGGCAACCATTAGCCAAGGCTCCAGCCCGGTGACTGTTCACACTCTGCCTTCTGGCTCACAGCTTTTCCGCTACGCCACCGTGGTCTCGTCCTCCTCCAAGACCAACTCCTCCGACACCGTCACCCTGCACCCGTCCTCCAGCCTGGCGCTGCTCAGCTCGGCGGCCGTGCAGGACAGCGGAGCCCTGGCCAACGTGGCCACCGTGGTCAACCCCGTGGAACTGGTGGCCATGGAGTCAGGTCTGACATCCACCATCCAAGCTGTGGAGAGCACCTCAGATGATGGGCAAACCATCATAGAGATCGACCCGGCGCCCGATCCCGAGGCGGACGCGGAGGAGGCGCAGGGGAAAGCCGTGATCCTGGAGACGGAGCTGAGGACTGAGGAGAAAGTGGTGGGAGAAGTGGAGGATCATCAGCACCAAGTCCACAACGTGGAGATTGTGGTCTTGGAGGACTAGTGGGGAAAGGCAAACAAACAAACACCAGTTTTGGGGAAGAGTTGGGAATTTGGTCGTTTTTTGGCGCCTTTTTTTGTTTTGTGAAGCATCTTTTCCAGCCCCTCCCCCGTCTGTTCCCACGGACAGTTCAGTGCTGATGGCAGAGATGGAACTGGGGGGGTGTAAGGATATCTGGAGGAACACATGAGGCCTGGCAAAGGCTCACAAGAGAGTCTGTGGAGCACTGAACAGTTGTGCCTGTTTGCAGGGTGAAGCAGAGACTGGATCTGTGCTGAATCAAGCTGACTGGGAGCAGCTGGCTGAGGGCTCCAGCCACACACACACAGCCACACACACACACACATACACACCCCCACAGACACACACAAGGTGCTTCTGCTCTGGGCCCTCCCCAGCCCCAGGGTGTCATTTCACAGTGGCTGGAGGGTTGCTGTGCCTGGGGGAGGGGGGTGACAGCTCATTTGTACCTCATTTGTCTTTTATGTTCCACCAGGGGAAGGTGTGGGACTCCTCACTGTCACCTCACTGGGATTGGTTTTGCTCTTGTTTTGAGGATGAGGACAGTAACTCTGACTTTACTGTCCATCTCCTCCCCCTCCTCCACACAGATTGGTTTTCTGTCTCTGTTTTTATGTGTTTACTCTCTCTCTTCCCCTTGCCCAGCTTTCCCAGCTGCACACCTACTCTTGGGGTCCCTGTACCCCAACCCCACACTCTCCCCCCATCCCTTCCCCTGCCCTGGGTGCTGCAGATGCCACCCAGAGACTCCAACATCACTTCAAAAGCAAACAAAACAGATCAGCTCGAGCTTAAACCCCCCTAACCTGCCCCTTCTGCTGCTCAGCACCGCAGGGACCCAGCGGGGTGGACAAAGCATGTTGTGCTGTTGCTTTCCAGGAGAGCTGGAGCCCAGCTCGGGGCAGCCTCTGTTTACAGTGAGTGCTGGGGCTGCTCCCTGCTTGTTGCTACTTGTTTGGTGTGTTTCTTTTGGTTGGGTTTCTTTAGTTTTTCTTCTTTCTTTCTTTCCTCTAATCTCTTGGCAGGGTTAGAGCTGGCACATTGCTGAGGTAATGTGCACCTCGCCGCTTCCCCTCTTCCCTTCTGGGGTTTTTTATTCGGTGGACAGGGGGTTCCCTTTGGGCTGTGCCATGGGGGGAAGATGGAAGAGGGGGAAGTGCTGGGTGCAGAGGTTTGGGAGGGCTGGGGAGGGGGAGGGGGGGAGCTGCTTGGCTGGAAATATTAAGCAAAACAACAGCAAAAGAAACACACACCTGGGGAGGGGGGTGGGGAGAGGGAAGGAAGATGTGTTTGGCTATTTTTTTGCATTAAAAGGAATGAAAAGTCCCAAGTGTGGTCACATGGTTGGTTGTTGTGGGAGAGCTCTGTCCTCCCCAAGGCAGCCTGAGCCAGGATGGGGTCCCACAGCCAAGAGGGGAGGTTGCTGCTGCTCAGCCTCTGTGAGGAGCTGTGGCCTTGGCTGTGTGGTGGGAGTTGGGGCCAGGGATCGAGGGGAGCCAGTGGTCACTGATGTCTATGGCATCCAGTGGTGGGAACACCTGTAGGAGCCAGATCCCCAGGAGTTTGCATCAGGGATCCCCTTTTCCCTCTGGCTTGCCCCCCAGTGCCCCCACAGCCCACGGTGATGGGCTGGAGGAGGCTGTGCCCTGAACACCCCCATTCCCTCAGCCCCTCCCCAGCCCCTTGTGCTCCAGCCCCTTCCCCAGCTCTGTGCCCGGCTCTGGCCACGCTGCAGCCCCTCAGTGTCCCTGTGGCAGTGAGTGAGGGGCCCAGCACTGACACAGCCCTGGAGCCGCAGCCTCCCCAGGGCCCAGCACAGAGGACAATCCCTGCCCTGCTCCTGCTGCCACCCCACTGCTGAGCCCAGCCAGGCTGCCTTTGGCCTTCTTGCCCCCCTGGGCACGCTGCTGGCTCCTGTTCAGCCCCTGGCACCAGCCCCCCCAGGCCCTTTCCCTGCAGCAGCTTCCAGCCCCTCTGCCCCAGCCTGGAGCTGCCTGGCCTTGGGGTGGCCCAAGGGCAAGACCCAGCCCTGAGCCTTGTTCAGCCTCACCCCATGGCTCCAGCCTGGCCAGGGATCCCTCAGCACAGCCTCCCTGCCCGCACGCAGGTCTGCAGCTCAGGTCTGGCTGTGGGCAGCTGCTGCCAGGCGTCCGATTTGCCGTTTGCAGCCGGAGAAGCCCCGCGGGGTTCAGGGGCTGCGGGGTTCAGGGGCTGCGGGGTTCAGGGGCTGCGGGGCCCTTTAAGAGCGCCGCGCGCCTGTGTGCGTGTCCGCGCCCGGCCGGGCGGGGGCGCTCCTCCCGCCGCTCCGCCGCCGTCCCGCCATGCACCGCGCCCCCCCTCCCCCTCCCGCCATTGTGCCTGGGCGCGCGCGCGGGGGCCGCGTGACGCCCGGGGGAGCGCGAGCGCGTGCGGCCGCGGCCCCGCTCCCTCAGAGGCCGAGCCGCGAGCAGCGGCCCCGCCGCGGCCCCAGCGCCGCCGCAGCCGGGCGGGCCCCCGCCGCCCCGCCGCCCCCCCGCCCCGAGCCCGCCGGAGCAGCCGCGCCCGCGCGCCCGGACAAAGCCGCCGCCCGCCCGCCCCCCGCCCCGCCCCGCCCCGCCGCGCAGCCCCGCCGCGGAGCCATGTCGGCCAGCAGCCTCCTGGAGCAGGTACGAGCCCCGCCGGCACCCTCCGGCCTCCCCTCGCCGCCGGGCTCCGGCCCCCGCTAAGCGAGGCCGCGGCTTGGGGCCTGGCGGCGGGGGCGCGGGCCGGGCCGGGCGGCGGCCTCGGCCTTTCCTCCCTTCCCATCCCCGCCCCGCTCCGCTCCTTCGCCTCCATTGTGCTGCGGCGCGGCCGGGCCTCCCCCCGCCGGGCCGGGCCGCGCTCCCCGCGCCGTCCCACTGACTCACCGCTCTCCCTCTCTCTTTCTATTCCAGAGACCCAAGGGCCAAGGCAACAAAGGTGAGGGCGAGCCCGGCGGCGAGGGAGGGCTGGGGAGCCGGGGCGGGGAGGGACCCGGAGCGTCTCCTGCGAGATCTGGGGTGTCTGCGCCTGGAGAGGCTGAGAGAGAGAAACGAGCCCCGCGCTGCGCAGCCCCGCGGCCGGGGAAAGTTTGCGGTTAGGGAGTGTTGGCGCGGCCGGGAAGCGCCTTTCCCCTCGCGACTGGGCCGAGCAGCGTGTGCTGTAACTCGTGGGGGTTCGTTGTGTCATAAGGTTTGGTTTTGGGTACTTTAAAGTCGGCGGATGTCGGAGTTTCTCGGCAGAGCTCTTTCTAAGGCTCTCCGTCTCCTCCTCAGTGCAAAATGGATCCGTGCATCAGAAGGATGGGTTGAATGATGATGACTTTGAGCCTTACCTGAGTCCCCAGGCCCGGCCGGTGAGTACCTGCAGAGGGACAGGGAGCACCAGAGCCTGCTGCCTTCCCCTTCTGCCGTCCTTGCACTTCCCCATCTCCCCCCGGTTCACTGTGAGGTTTGCCAGCTTCATGGCTTCATTTACCCATGCAGAAAACTCTGAATGCAGTCAGGTTAGGTTGGGGTGGGTGGTGTAGAAGGGTTGTAGGAGCTCTGTGAGGGTGTAAGGGCTTCCTACTCTCGCTGCTCAGCCCGAGGGGGTTTTTCAGCATAACCGTCTTGACGTTGCCATTTCTGCTCTTTCAGTTTTACTGTTACAACCTTGTTTCCTCACTGGTTTCTGCCTCCTCATGCTGTGCTTGAGGAGATGCACCCTGTTGCATTGTGAAGTTGCCTCACACAGTTATGCTCTGAAGGCTTTTGGAGGCTTCTATCAACCTCCTTATCTCTCCACCACGGAAACTGCAAATGTATGTCATGGGGTTTCCTCTATTTTTCACCAAAAAACCCCCACTCCTACACGTGTGACAAAGGCTGTTTGGGAGCTTGGATTGGGAGTTGGGCTGGAGAGTTTGTGATCAGTTCCTGAAAGTCCAGACTTCCTGATAGTTTTCCTCTTAACTCTCTGGTGCAGGTTGGCTGTTTGCTGGGGGGTTGTTTGTTTTTCTTGATGAGCTGTAGGAGAGTGACACACAACAGATGGAGTTCAGCTGATGAGATGGTACAAGTGAGCATTGTAGATAAACATCTGTAGTAGCACTGGAGCAGTTAGTTCACTCTCTGGGCTTCTTTTGCCTCTCCAGTTGCAATTAGGAGGAGTAAGTTGTTCTTTTCTCCCCCTTTCTCTACTTTTTAAAGCATTTCTGCTCCTCAGTGTGTTGCTTTTTTCACATGGTGGTGTGTGTTTTGTTGGAACACCAGCACAGGTTCCTCAGTTATGTTTTCCACAAGGTTTTTCCTACTCATGGTAAAGATAACGAGGCTGGATATTCTTTAAGGGCCTGTCAGCTGTTGATATCTTCAGGATTCAACCTCTCTGTGAAGATAACTTGCTGCATTCAGCTCCTGGAAAGTCACAAGCCTAAGTTCCACCTGCACAGGGCAAGAGAGTGTGGTTACTTTCTCAAGTCTTGCATAAAATGAGCTGCTTTCTTAGTTGCTATCACATAATGCGGGGGGGTTTTCCATCCCAGAAGGTAACATCTCTGATTCCCAGCTGCCTTCTGCCTGTGGACATACTTCATGCAAGTTGAACCTCTTTGAAGTCTCCTAAAGAGAGTGAAGGTTGTTGTGTTATTTCACTGGGATATTTCACCTGATTTTGCACATTTGCTGCAGCACTTTGGAGCATGTTGTTGGATAGTTTCTTTTTGCATGTGTAAAAGGTGTTTTAAAAGAATAAAGAAGTGATGGGAGCGTGCCCCAGGAGCTGGAGCAGAGCTGTGGCTCTGGAAATCCGGTAGGAGCTGAGGGGAAAACCGCTGGCTGAGCTTGGAGTGGAGCTTTAGGGTGACTGGGTGTTGCCTGTCAGCTCTCATCTGTGTTTTGACAGTTGTTATGATAGAAAACAAAGCCCCTGGGCTTTGCTCGGGAGAGATGGGTTGTGCTCAGAAAGACAAAGGTGTGCAGCTCAGTTCTGGAGATGGGAAAGGGAAGTTAGAGGTTCAGCTCTGAAAATAGAATTGAACGCAGCCCACTGCTGCAGAGGGGCACGAGTGGTGTCTAAAACCACTTTCTGAGCTCTCTACACAAGTACCAGGTGACTAGCTTGTAATATTTCGAGAGCCTTGGTTGAGGAGCTGCCATTTCAGACTGTGTTGTCAGCCTTGGGAAGCAGGTCACTGGGTATTTCAAAGCTCAGATACGCAGTAAGCGGTTCTTCAACAGCTTAAAAACCAGAAGCTCACCAGCAACAGTGAGTAAGCTTAAACCCTGGGTCTGGTCTGAGGTTAAGAGGGGTGGTAAGTTTGAGGAAATGACTGCAGAGAAGTCTTAGTCACTGGAGAGAACGAGAAGCTGGTGAAGTTTTATTTGCATGCTGGGCAGTTGGTGTGTCAGGGCAGCAGAGTGTGGTGATTCTAAATGTGCAGGGAGTGAGCAGCAGCCACCCCCTGGCAAATCTCAGCTGGTGCTGGGCTCCTGTGCTCTCTCTCCTGGCTACCTGGGTGTAGCTGGTGAGTGCCCTGCAGGTGGTAGCTCGGTACAGACCACGTTCAAACACTTCATCAATAGCTGAAGGTGCCAAGGGGAGAGGTTTTTAATCTGATGTGAATTCCTCGAGGGAGAAGCCTGTGGAGAGAGCACATGGCTCAGGTTTTGGGTACAGGTTGGCATGTTTCTGTGCCACTGAAGTTCCAGGAGGAGATGTTGTTACTCCTGTAATTGAGGGGATTCTCATTTGAAGAGACTGTTTTGTTTTAGTTTCTTCATTTGCCTGACAAATCAGTGTCAGCGTTTGTGCTTTTGGACAGCTTGAGACCTAAAGATGGTTGGTTGGGTTGGGTTTAGCAGGACAGAGTTCCTCAATGCATAAAACTGCGCCCTGCATAAGAGCTGTGTTGTGAATCTGCTTTTTGGGAAAGGGAAAGGCTGGAGAGAGCATCTGTAACACTTCATAGAATCATAGAATGGTAGGGGTTGGAAGGAGGTTCAGCTTCCAGGGGGTTGATGCCTGACAGCTCAGGGTGTGAAGTACCACAGAAAGCTTTTCCACACAACATTTCCTTGTCTCTGAAGACACACTGTTTAGTAACCCCTGTTTGTTTGTTTTGGTGAAGCTGGGGCTGCTTTAGCCCCAGACTTGTTGCTTTCCTTCAGCTCTGGAGAGGTGGAGAGGCAAACCTGCTATTTCTGAAGGCTGCCAGAGCCATCTTGAGAGCTTGAAATCTCCATAGATTTCAGTATGGCACCGAGTCCCGCGGGAGCTGCGCTTGGCACGTGAAAACATGATTCAACAGAAAAAAAAGGGAGTAGAGTCTGCTGCAAGCCAAGCTTTCAAACAGGAACTGAAGCTGCCTTTTGGTCCCCTCTGCTCTGGGCCAGCCTGGGAGCATGGGACTGGCTGCACACAGCTTCAAATGACGGGGTGATAATGGCCATTAGGCTGTGGCTTCCGCCGCTCCCGGAGGGGCCGTGGCGCTGGCTGGGAAATGACAGATGGTTTTCGTGTAAGCAAATCGTGGGGATGGCTCAGAGCTCCCTAATTGTAAAATGAGGCATTTGTTTTCGTAACCTAAAGGCTGTTTGGATGTTAAAAGGGAGACCAAGGCGTGGAGCAGTGGCTGCTGCTGTCGCCACGCTGCAAACGGCTCCTATGGAAACTCTATTGATTCCTCCCCACTTGCAGGTGTTTCTCAGTGTGTGCCTGCAGCGCTTTGTGTCTTCAGGACAAGGAGGCTTTACATCCCTGCTTGTTTTTGGGACTGTTAGGAGCTCTGAAACTTTACAGCTGTTGTCATGGTTAGTTAGTTTAAGGAAGGCAATTTAGGACAGTGATGATTTTTTTCAGTGTGCTTCCACTGGCCCTTTTCCCTCCCTATTCCCTTTATCTCTGTGTCCTTTCCCCCAAAGCTTCCCTCAGACACCAGAATCGGGGCTGGTACATATGTTCCAGGGCAAGAAAAGCCCTTTTTGGTAGCAGAAGATAACCTTTGGATGCTAGGTAAGGTACTGCTACCACAGCCTGAGCAGGAGCCCCGTGTGTGTCCAGGTCCTGTCTCGCCATGGGAAGTTTACTCAGACCTTTGTGTTTAATCTTTCTGGCAGTGAAACGTGGTTTCTTTTCTTTTGAGAGCACTTCTAACAAAGGAGGTGTTTCAAGGCTGGGCCTGTTTATCTGCCCAGCCCCGAGGTAGGGAGGAGGTAGGGAGGAGGTAGGGAGGGGGTGAGGCACACGGGAAGTCTCCAAATGGTTTTTATTACCGATCCCATTAAAGCTTGTTGGACTCATTGTAACTCTTCAGTGCTTTTATCCTTTGTGGGGTTTCCTTCTTGGTTTTGTTTTACAGAACAATGCATACACTGCAATGTCTGATTCCTACCTGCCCAGCTACTACAGCCCTTCCATCGGATTCTCCTACTCCTTAGGCGAAGCCGCCTGGTCGACAGGGGGCGATCCCCCCATGCCCTACCTGACCTCGTACGGACAGCTGAGCAACGGGGAGCCTCACTTCCTGCCAGATGCCATGTTTGGGCAGCCGGGGGCTCTGGGCAGCACTCCGTTTCTCGGGCAGCACGGCTTTAACTTCTTCCCAAGCGGGATTGACTTTTCAGCTTGGGGGAATAACAGTTCTCAGGGACAATCCACCCAAAGCTCGGGCTACAGCAGTAACTACGCCTATGCCCCCAGCTCGCTGGGAGGAGCCATGATCGACGGGCAGTCGGCCTTCGCCAGCGAGACGCTCAACAAGGCTCCCGGCATGAACACCATCGACCAAGGAATGGCGGCTCTGAAGCTGGGCGGCACGGACGTGGCCGGCGGCGTTCCCAAAGTGGTGGGTTCCGCCGTGGGGAGCGGCTCCATCGCCGGCAACATCGTGGCGTCCAACAGTTTGCCCCCTGCCACCATCGCCCCTCCCAAGCCGACGTCCTGGGCTGACATCGCCAGCAAACCCGCCAAGCAGCAGCCCAAGCTCAAGACCAAGAACGGCATCGCCGGCTCCAGCCTTCCTCCGCCCCCCATCAAACACAACATGGATATCGGAACCTGGGACAACAAAGGGCCGGCGGCCAAAGCCCCGCCGCAGGCTTTGGTTCAGAACGTGGGGCAGCAGCCGGCCCAGGCGTCCCCCCAGCCCGTGGGGCAGCAGATGAACAGCAGCCCCCCGGTGGCGCAGGCTCCCGGCGGGCAGCAGGCGCTGCCGCCGCCCCCGGCCCCGCAGCCCGTCCCGCTGCCGGCCCCGCAGCCGCCGCCGCAGCCCACGCGCTGGGTCGCTCCCCGCAACCGCGGCAACGGCTTCGGGCAGAACGGGGCGGATGGCAGCGGGGTGAGCCAGGCTCAGGCCGCCGCCGCCTCGGCCCCTTCCGAACCTCACCCTGTCTTGGAGAAGTTGAGATCCATCAACAACTACAACCCCAAGGATTTTGACTGGAACCCCAAACACGGGCGGGTTTTCATCATTAAGAGTTACTCGGAGGACGATATCCACCGGTCCATTAAGTACAACATCTGGTGCAGTACAGAGCACGGCAACAAGAGACTGGACGCAGCCTATCGCTCCATGAACGGGAAGGGCCCCGTGTACTTACTGTTCAGTGTCAACGGTAGCGGCCACTTCTGCGGAGTAGCAGAGATGAAATCTGCTGTGGACTATAACACGTGTGCGGGGGTGTGGTCCCAGGACAAGTGGAAGGGACGTTTTGATGTCAGGTGGATTTTTGTGAAGGACGTTCCCAACAGCCAGCTGCGGCACATCCGCCTGGAGAACAACGAGAACAAACCAGTGACCAACTCCAGGGACACTCAGGAGGTGCCTCTGGAGAAGGCTAAGCAGGTGTTGAAAATCATTGCCACCTACAAGCACACCACCTCCATCTTTGATGACTTCTCACACTATGAGAAACGCCAAGAGGAGGAGGAAAATGTTAAAAAGGTACCGTCGTTGTTTGTGTGTGTCAGCCGAGCGCTGCGGGGCAGGAGGTGGAGGAGGGCTGCCTGGCACTGGCACTGGCACAGGACCAGACTCTGGGCATCAGTCAGCCCCTTGGCTCCTGTGTGAAGCTGCCACCCCAAGTGGCAGCCCGTGTTCGGGGTGGGAGTGGTGCCATCGGCTCCTCTCCGTCTCTCAGCCTTCCCTGAGCGCTGTGTTGTAACCACCGTGGGTCCCTGTGCTGTTGTGGGTTCCTGGGTGGGAGCAGCTTGAAGTGGGGGATCAGTGGGGGGTTTGGGGACTTGGCTGAAGGCAGAGCCGGGTCTTTGAAGCGCCGTCTAATCCACCCCCTGCCCCAAGTGGACTCAGTGGGACGGATGTTTCCCACCGCTTGTAAAACCTTCGGGAGCAGCAGTTCCTGTCCCTCCCCAGGCAATCTACTCCTACCCTTAATTATCCTTCCCATTAGAAGGCTTTGTCTTCTAACCTAAACCTCCCTCCCTGCAGTGTCAGTCGGTGGCTGCTCCTCTCCATCGCCCCTCTCTGGGCTGTGGGTGAGGCTGATGGGCTGTGGGCCCTGCCCGGCACTGTGGCACGTGAGCTGCGGCACTGCTGGACCTCTCTGCTCAAAGCCTTCTGTCAGTGTCAGTTCATCAGCGAGGAGGATTGCTAATTGCTAATTCTCCCCCAAAATTTAGTGACCAGTGGGCCCTGGGATCTTTTGGGTACAGCTGTGTTGGTCACCTGGGGCTGACCTTGCCCACAACAGGAGGTCTGGCTGCGTTTGATCAAAGGGGTAATTACAAATCAGCTTCCTGGTGGTTTGCCAAGTTTTCAGACAATCTCTTTAAAAACCTTCAAGAAGGAACTGAAATGTTAAGTGGGGAATTTTCCACCCAGGGGCTGAAGGGAGAGGGTTGGGAGTTGCAACTGCTCCCTGTGACAGCAACTGCAGCTTCGAGTCTCTTTTCCTTGGAGCACTGTCAGGATAAACAGCAGAACCCCCACACACGAAGGTGGTCACGTTCCAAAACCACTGCCCTGGTACTGACAGTGCTTGGGGAAGATCTGTAAGGGAGGAAGGAATACATTGCAAGGTGTGGAAGTGGAACCTTGGGCTTTGTGAGAACCTGACTAAATCCTTCCTCTTGCTACTCAGCCTGCCCAGAAATGGGGATTTCTCTTTGAGTGAGGCTGTGCAGAACATCCTGGGCAGTGGGACCTCCCGTGGCCTCCAGCTCTGACTGTAGGGAGCAAGAGTCTGCAGGGTGAGGAGCAGGCCTTGGCACAGTGTGGGTGCTGCAGGGAAGGGAGAAGGTGTTGCCTGAGGTTAGTTTGGGGTAAATGGAAGCAGAGGGAAGAGCAGCAGCATGGGGAAGGCTGGAGGGACAGTGGGCAGAGCTGGGGGGGTCCCTTTGGCCCCATTTGCACGTGGTTTGTAACAGCTGAAGAGTCAGTAAGATGCTAAAAACGTGGCTTGGCAGTTTTTCTTCAGAACTGTGAGCCATCTTTCCTCAGCTCTGTGCTTGCATCTGGAAGTCTCCTCCCCTTGCTTTTGCTTCAGCTTCTTGGAGAGGTGCTGCCTGAGGAGGGGCAGGCGCGGAGCTGCTGGGCGGTCGGCGCGCAGAAGCACTCGCTTAGGAAAGCGGTTCTTTGAAAGGGAACTTAGTCATCTGTCCCTGGCATTCACAGGCGAGGAGGGAGCCTTGCAGATATGCAGTTGGTGTTTGCTTTTTGCCATTGACTCACTCTTTGTTGCACTCCCAGGGCCTCTGTAACATCCGGCCCTCAGGAAGTGACTTGGGCTTTCTTTCGGCAGCAGTTTGACCTCGTCCATTGCTCACCGACGCAGCCTTGAAGATGGTTGAGGTTTCTCTAACTGCTCTTTGATGGTTTCATTGAGAAGCAGTCATTTGTGCTCAAGGAGAGTGTGTACTGGGGTGTTGTTTTTCACCCTGGAGTGAATGCTGATGGCTACCCTGGGACTGTGAGTGGCAAAACAAGCCTCAAGCCATGCTAGTCTGCCTTGAAAACGTCCCAGGTAATCACCTGGGTTAAAAAAACCCCATCAGAAACCAGAGCTGACGCTCTGGAAAGTTGAAGTGGTGCTGTGGCAGCTGCCAGTGCTGCAGCTCCCTGCCTGCAGTCTGTCAAGCTGCTTTTGTGTCAGGGAAATCCCATTGCTCCCAGCTCTTTGTCTCTGCCACCAGCCCTTGGATAGCGACGGTATGTTCTACATTCCTGTTCCTTGAAGCTTAAATGTCTTGGGGTTTGGCTTGGTTTGGACTTGTAGCAAGCTGCAATTGTTTCCCTCAGCTTCCAACTCCAAAACCTTTGTCTGGTTTGCAGTTTGATTCATGAGAGATGGACAAGCTCTTGCTAAAAGTCCAGGAACTCTTGGATGTTCTTTGATACTTCTCATTGTTAGAGTCACTTCTTCAGAATCCCCCAAAATAGCTCCAAGAGATATCTGAGAACTGCTTTGCTTAGTGTTTGTGTTATTCCCCTTGGCTGGTGAGGGGGAGTGAGCACTTTGGCATTGAAAACACTGAAATCATCCTCCTGCTTGTCCTTTTCTCCTGCCTCTGCCCATCTTGTCCTCAGACACCTTCTCTTTTTAGTTGTCTTGCTTTGCTCAGCTAATCCCTTTTTAAGAGGTTTGGATGTTCTCCTGACCCGAGATGATGCAGTTGACTCCCAGTGTGATCCTACCTGAAGCAGTTTAAAACTTCTTGAAACCTCTAACAGCTGCTTTTTGTGGCAGAGCATGTCCCTGAACCCTTCCTTGGAAGGACTGTTTCATCTTTGTGTTAAAAACCAGAGTTTCAAAGCCCCAAACCCAGCCTGTAGGAACACACTTGTGTTTCTAGGAATGTGATCTCAGGTCATGGCTAGTGCCCTGCTTGCATGTGAAACATTTTAACTTGTGTTTTCTGCAGATCAACCCAATCAGCTCCTGGGGAATTGGTTTTTGGTTCCTTCCCCTTGCCTTGCTCTGGGGTGCTTGGCAACTCACATGCTGCAGGGATCTCAGGAGGGATAACCTGTGAGAAGCAGCCTTGTCCTGCCCTTTGCAGCACCAGAGTGCTCAGTTTGCAGCAGGGGCTGGGGAGGGTGCTGAGGCAGGATGGGCTGTGCAGGATGGGGTTGGTGGTGCTGAGGAATACCAGCCTCAGCACAAAAAGATGCCACTTGCCAGACTGAAGCTATTTTTTCTTCGAAATGTGCTGCTTTGTGTCCCAGCTGATGCTGTCTGCTGCTTAAAGGAGCATTACTAGTGGCAAGTGTCACTGATCCCTTAGAAGATATGATTGAAGGGAAAACTAAGTGGTGTTACATGAGCCTATTTGAAACCAGCAGATTATTTCACATTTGCTGCCAAAAAGAAATGCCTTGTGATGGATCCTGTCAAAGGATTTTGTGTGTGTTGCTGCTTTCTCTTCCTAATTTGCCATCTCAGTGGGGAGAAGAGAGCATAGGGTGGGCTAGCACTTCAGAGTCCTGCCTAGTGCTGCATTGGCTTTCCCTTATCCAATTTGTGACTACTGGATTCAACTCCTGGCTGTTGCTTATCCAGGCAGAGCCAACTTGTACTCACACAGTTGCTTTCATCCCATGATCCCAAAGCTCTTTGCTCTTTCTGCTCCAAATCCTGGCCACAGGGAAGGGAGTTGATTGATGCAGCAGGACAGAATTTCCTTGCTGCAAAGAGAGACCTGGCAGTGCTGGTTGATAATAAACTGACCATGAGCAGCAACGTGCCCTCGTGGGCAAGAAGCCTGGGGCAGCCTGGGGGCAGCAAGAGTGTGGGCAGCAGGTTGAGGGAGGTTCTGCTCCCCCTCTGCTCTGCCCTGCTGAGGCCTCATCTGGAGTCCTGTGTCCAGTTCTGGGCTCCCCAGCTCCAGAGGGACAGGGAACTGCTGGAGAGAGGCCAGAGCAGGGACACCAAGATGATCAGGGGACTGGAACATCTTCCTTCTGAGGAAAGGCTGTGGGACCTGGGGCTGTTCAGTCTGGAGAAGAGGAGACTGAGGGGGGATCTCATTAATAGTTACAAATATCTCACTGGTGGGTGTCAGGAGCTTGGGGCAGCACTTTTTCTCTGGTGTATCCAGTGACAGGACAAGGGGTGATGGGATGAAGCTGGTACACAAACAGTTCCATTGAAACATAAGGAAAAACTCCTTTGGTGCTGAGCTGGGGGAGCCCTGGCCCAGGCTGCCCAGGGAGGGTGTGGAGGCTCCTTCTGTGGAGGACTTCAAACCCCCCTGGACACGTTCCTGTGTGACCTGATCTAGGTGGGACCTCCTACAGAATCCATAGTGATTATTCTGGTAGCTTGATACTCTGACATGGTGCCTGGTTCTTACAAATTATCTTTAAGCCATCTTTACAAAGCCTTTAGGGCATTCTGGCATGCTTTGTGGTTGTGTTCTGGTTTTGTTTAAAGATAGGAGGAAACTGGAGGGGAAGGATTTAGATCTAGCTGGTGCCCTGATCCCTGTGTTCTGCTGCAAGACAGGGGGGACTTTGTTTCCTCATCTGTAAAATGGGTGCAGCTGAGGAGCCATTTCACTGTAAGGAAAGTGGAAGTTGGGTGCTGGAAGAGCAAACCTGCTGCACTTGCCTCCCACCCTTAATATCTTGTTAGCAGGCTGGGAAATCTGTGCATGTAACAGTCTGATAATACTGTACAATAACAGAATAGCATGTTTCAAGTTGACTTGTTGTAGTTGGTTTAAGTAGCTCTCTAGATGCTCAGTTAGGTGGCTGTACACCATGAGGAGGGCTGGCACCTCTTACAGGTGTGGCCTTGAGCAGGGAGAGTTTGTGTCCTGTTCTTGTGGACTTGTTCCCAACTCACTTGTTGCTCCTTTGATGTGGGCAAAGCTTGGTGCCCCTTCCAATCCAGGGTATCTTCACCTTGTCTGTGGGATTTCAGCTCTGAGTTGCAGAACAACCTGAACTGATGGCTCCTAAATGTGTTACTTCACAGGATCATTGAGGTTGGGAAAGACATTGAGTCCAACCATTCCATCAGCACTGCCCAGCCCAGCACTAACCCCTGGCCCTCAGCACCTCAGCTCCACGGCTTTGGGATCCCTCCAGGGCTGGGCACTGCCCCAGCTCCCTGGGCAGCCTGGCACAGGGGCTGACACCCCTCTCAGGGAAACAGTTCTGCCTCAGCTCCAACCTCAACCTCCCCTGGGTAAACTTGAGCCCCTTTCCTCTTGTCCTGTCACTTGGGAGCAGAGCCTGACCCCTATCTCCCTGCAGCCTCCTGTGAGGGAGTGTCAGAGAGTGCTGCTGTCTGCCCTCAGCCTCCTCTTCTCCAGGCTCAACACCCCCATTCCCTCAGCCCCTCCCCAGCCCCTTGTGCTCCAGCCCCTTCCCCAGCTCTATGCCCGGCTCTGGCCACGCTGCAGCCCCTCAGTGTCCCTGTGGCAGTGAGTGAGGGGCCCAGCACTGAGCACAGCCCTGGAGCTGCAGCCATTTATGAACATACTGATGACTTCAAATCACTGTCTTAAGTTAAAACCTCAACACTTTGTTCCTCCTTCAGCACTGGAGTTGAAACCCTGTGGAGGTTTGGCTGTGCCAGAGGGTGTGTGTAAGGTGTCAGCAGCAGTGGCTGCTCTTGGTGCTCTGGGTACCCCACTGATGCTGAGCTTAGGAGCTGATACAGGTGTGGTGCTTTGGGTTTCTTCAGGAACAGCTACTTCTCCAGGACAAGCAGTTATCCTTAGAAGATAAGTGTTCAGCAGCCCTTTGTTCAGTGAGAGCAGCAGGGCAGGGGCTGCTCCCTTATCTGCATTCTCTGGCTGCTGCAGACGTGCTGTGGACCACAAGATGTTGCCAAAAGCCAAGTCCATTGACATGAGCCATGGATCTGTGCAAGACATCAAGAGTAGCCCCATCCCCAGCGTTCCTCACTTGCTCTTGATGCAAATGTAATCCTGCAGCAGTAGGTTTTTTGTCTGAAAGGAGTTGCTTTCTTCTTTGCTGCCTCCCATAAAGCCTTGTGTGACAGGTATTCAACGAGGAAACTTCTTGTTCTGTGCTGTGCAGTCGTTTTCACCACAGTTATTAGAGCCCTCTCATCTGCCAGGATGTTCTTGTTTGTACCTGGCAGTAATTGCACTGTCTTATGGCACTGTGAGTTAATAAACCAATCCCTTAGCCATGCAGAAGGCTGGCTGCTCTCCAGCTCCAGCAGTGCCAGCCTGCTTTCACCCATGCAGACTTACCCAGGGAAGTCTCTGCTAACGAGGGTTGTCCTTCTCCCAGCCGTGCCTGGGACACAAGAGTTGATTGTGGCTCCTTCCAGGGACTGGCTGCCCAGTGTGAGGCTTTTTAATTGCTGTCTGAGTCATGTAACAGTGCACTTGAGCAGTCAGTAATGGAGGGTTTGGGATTTGGGAGCTGTTCTTGGCCGTGCAGGCTGCATGGCTGGGTCCACTTCAGCAGAATGAGGGGGTTTCTTTCATTAAAAGGACAATGCTGAGCTGGGTTTTTTTCATGTGTGGTTAACTACAGAGCTGTGCCTTGTGATGTCCTTCCAGCTTAGAAGGCTTAGGTAAATGTCCAACTGTCTTTTCTGTCTAATCTTGGGGGAAAGAAAGAGCACTGGTTTGCTTTCCTTCCCTCCATGTGGCTGTACACACAGGAAAGGCTCCTCTCGCCCAGCTCTGGTGTTGGTCCTGTGAGAATATCCCATCAGAGAGCATCCCATCACCTGCCAACTGTTAAGACACAGTGAAGTCCTGATGATGGATGTGGTTTGGGGTTCAGCTGCTTCATGTGCTGTGATCCTGAGGCACTGAAAGGAGGGAAAGAAGAATGTTTAAGGATGGAGCTGCCTTGTGGTGAATTGCTGCTCTGTGGCTCTAATGGGGATCCACACACAAGTGGCTGCAGGGAGTGTTGGCTCTTACTGGAGCTTGTGAATTCAGGCAAGTAGACCTGCTGTTGTCCTTCCATCACACTGTTTGATGTGGTTTTTCTTGGAGTGTGGAGTATTTCTTCTGCCTTACTCAGGATGGAGGTGCTGTTTGAGCAACTGCAGTGTGTCACTGCATAGGGCTGCTGAGGCCTCATCTGGAGTCCTGTGGCCAGTTCTGGGCTCCCCAGCTCAAGAGGGACAGGGAAGTGCTGGAGAGAGGCCAGTGCAGGGACACCAAGATGCTGAGGGGATGGAACATGTGTGTGAGGAGGAAAGGCTGCAGCCCTGGGGCTGTTTAGTCTGGAGGAGACTGAGGCGGGGTCTCATTAATTGTTACACTGGTGGGTGTCAGGAGGTTGGGGCAGCACTTGTTCTGTTGTCTCCAGTGACAGGACAAGGGGTGATGGAAAGAAGCTGGAACACAAAAAGTTATCTGAGTGCTGAGGTGAGGGAGCCCTGGCCCAGGCTGCCCAGGGAGGGTGTGGAGGCTCCTTCACTGGAGGTTTCCAACCCCACCTGGACATGTTCCTGTGCCCCCTGGTCTAGGTGAAGCTGCTTCTGCAGGGGGGTTGGGCTGGATGAGCTCTGAGGATCCCTTCCAACCCCCACCATGCTGTGACTCTGTGATCTCTTGGGGCTCCAGGATGTGCAGGGCTGCTGAGCACATCGAGAGATGTTGCTTGAGCTTCCTCACTCTCTTTTCCCAAGTGACAAACTCCATGTGCAGCTGACAGTAAAGTCAAAGCAAATGCCAGTGAGAACAGAGCAAGCAGAGTTTCCCTTGCCCTTAACAACTTGTGGCTCAGGAATTTCTCTGATCCAGGGGATGTATCTTTGTCTTTAACAGCTTATTATTGCTCTTGTCTGAAATTTCAGTGCATTCCTTGATCATCCTCAGGATGAATTACTCCCATCCCTTCCATCCATGCTTAGCTTGCTTCCCTGCCTTGTGAGGATTGCAGTGTGCATGGACAGGTCCAAAGCCAAGTGCCCAGCACCAGAGTGGGGAGGTTGAGGTGCCCAAATGGGAAGTGTTGGCAAACTTGTAGTGACAGGGAAAAGGAAAGACTCCCTGGTTTGAGCCAAGGAGAATATTACTCCTTCCCTGAGGGTTTGTTTCAGAGTTACAGTGTGTTACAGAGCCAGCAAGTCCAGTTCAGTCCCTGCTGAGACCCTGATTGTATCTGTGTGGAACCCAGTGGGAGTTCTCCCAGACTGCCCCCAGTCCTTCCTCTAAAGGCTCTTGTCTGTCAGCTCCTGTCTCCTGTCTGGGTGGTGAGCTCTGTTAGGTGGATGGGAGGTGGGGTGAAGGTGACTGTAACCAGATCACTGCCTGATTTTTATGCCCTTGCCTAGATGAGACAGCTGGGATGTAGCTCTGCCCTGTGACTGGCAGCTCTCTGACTCTGACAACAGGAAAGCCTCGTGTCTGGCTTGTCAATCAGCTGGGACTCGAGCTGTTTGTGGAGCAGATGAGTGTGACAGGGAAGTGGTGCATCATCCATCCTTTGTGCTGGCAGTGGGCTGCCCCAGCTCTTCATTTTCACATGTTAGATATATGCCTTGGAGACACAGGCCTGTGGAAATCCCACTGGGATGCTCTGCTGGGATGGCACCCAGTGCATGGGGGGTGATGGTGTTGGGAGGCGAATCCAAACAGCAGAACCTCACACTTGTGTGTCACAGGGTCAGTGTTTGGGTGTCTCAGCCCTTTTGTGGTGAGTGGTACTGGTAGCACAGAGCAGACTCTGCTGATCTGCTGTTCCTCTGTGGGCAGGTTCCAGGGGTAGAGATGCCTTTTGCTTGCAGGACCTTCTCAGCTGGAAGTGGAGATTGCTTCCTGATCTTCAGGCAGGGCACTCAGGTCAGAGGGATCCAAATAAAGCCCAGTCTGACTCCTGCACAGCTGGGAGCCATGCTCTTGGGTCTTCAGGCCCTCCCTCTGATTTTAGTCTTCTCCTTCCACATCTGTAGTGTGGCAATAACACCTTTACCTTTGCCCAGGAGTATTGAGGTTGGTTGTTAATCAAGGTAAGAGCCTCTGAACAAAGGTGAAGCCTTGGCACCCATTGTCATTGTTTCTCCTGCAAGCTCTTGAGCATTTTTGTTGTTGTTGGCTCCCCACAGTGTGACCAGATAAGGTGATCTCTCATCAGCCCTCTCAGGGGTTGCCATTATCAGGACCTGGCTTGTGACATTGCAGCAGCCCCCAGGGACTGTGGTGATGTGACTGAAGTGGCTCAAACAGGAGGGTTAGAGAGGATTCGTCCTGCAGGGACACACAGCAATGGGGGTGTTCACACTCTAGACCCACTCAAAGGTCTAGATGAAGTCTGCTGAGGGAATGGGGGTGTTGAGCCTGGAGAAGAGGAGGCTGAGGGGAGACAGCAGCACTCTCTGACACTCCCTGACAGGAGGCTGCAGGGAGCTGGGGGCTGGTCTCTTGGCAGGGTGAGGGGAGAGCTTGGACTCCAGCAACTTCAAGGGCTTTTCCAACCCAAATAAATCTGTTTGTAACTGCTGCTGAGTGAGGAGGAGGAGCAGAGCTGTGACACCACAGCCCATTCCAGGGAAGCACAGCGACCTGAGCAGTCCAAGCCCCTCCTCCCACACATCAACACTCCTCCTTGGGCCTTTTCCTCCCCAGGCCAGGCCTCCAGCAGAGCCACACGTTGAGACACTGATGTGTGGGCAACCAGTGCCTCCAATTCCCTTTGATTAACCTGTTCTTTTTCCTCTCATTGCACCTACAGGAACGCCAAGGCCGTGTCAAGTAAAGGCCCTTCCTCCCCCAGAGACTGCAGCAGTTCCCACCACAGCTGGTCTTTCAGAGAGAGAAAGAAAGAAAGAAAGAGCAACAACTAAAGATCCTGGAGAGAATTAGGACTTTTTTGGGTTTCTTTTTTTCTTAATTTCATTGACTTCCAAAAGACTCTTCCAAACCTGCAGTTTCACAAAGGAAAGGAAAAGAGAGAATTGGAACTTCACAGGACATAGGACTTAAAAAACACGAAAAAAGGACAAAAAAAAGATCCCTTCTAGGTAGAGTAGAGGTAAAACTGTCCCCTTTTGGCTTCAGTTGTGATTTCAGAGCATAATGCTTTGGGTTTTGTCTTTTTACTATGGTTTTGTTTTGGATTTACAAGTCCATAAGTGGCATATGCCTTTTTTTCCCCTCCCCCTTCTTCATTTTCAACCCCTGCTGCTTCCCCTCCTCCCACCCCCCTGCTTCTCCTTCCCCTGGGTCTGACATTTGCACTTGGAACACAGAGTCCCAACCATGGAAAACAGACCTTTTTGGTCTATTTTGGGTTTTGTTTCTCCCCACCTGGAAGAGGTGGAAATACCTACAAAGAAATTGCTGGGGGAGGGGGGAGGGGTGGGACGTGGAGTTTTTGACCTAAAGAAGAATCCAAGAGAAACTCTCCACCAGGGTTGTGTCTCAAAGGTGACTTCATGGTTTGTTTGGGTTTGTATTTTCTTTTCCTCTGACCTTTTTGTTCCTCCCAAAGTGGAGTCCTCAGCCACTTTTCTGTCCCTGTGCAGTGACACGGATCCAGTCTGGAGTCATTTCAATCTTTTGTTGAAAGCTGAGAACAGTGGTTTATAAAACAACCCCAAACCACCACCTTTTGTTTTACAGGAAAATGAATTTTGGACAAAAGGAAAAAAAAAAAAAAGAGAAGAAAATATTGTAAAATGTGTAGTGAATCTGTTCCTTCAGTTTCTTGTTCAAGCCAATGAGGAATGGGCCTTGCCTTTCTTTTCACCATTAATCACTTCTCAGTAATAAACGTGAGATCCTGTTGAGCATCACTGGTGTCTGCCCTCACTCACCCAACCCCTTCCACCTGAGGGGCTTCACTGCTGGGTGAAGCAGGAGTGGGAGGGGGAGTTCTGTGTCTGAGTATCCCCAGAGCCATCCTGGCCCCACACTGGAGCTTCTTGCCAGGTTGGGGAATGAGCTGGTAGAGAGTAGGGGAGGGGAAAGGGAGCTGGGGGTGCTGTGGGCAGCAGGATGAGATGAGCCAGCAATGTGCCCTTATGGGCAAGAGGCCAATGGCAGCCTGGGGTGGGTCAGAAGGGCTGTGGGCAGTAGGTCAGAGAGGTTCTGCTCTGCCCTGGTGAGACCACATCTGGAATGTTGTGTCCAGTTCTGGGCTTATCACTGCAAGGACAGGGAGCTGCTGGAGAGAGCTCAGTGCAGGGCCACAGAGATGATGGAGTGGAGCATCTGCCTTGTGATGAAAGGCTGAGGGAGCTGGGGCTCTGCAGCTTGGAGAAGAGACTGAGGGGTGAGCTCAGTCATGTTACAAACCCATCAAGGGTGGGTGTGAGGAGGCTGGAGCCAGGCTGTGCTCAGTGATGGCCAATGACAGGACAAGGGGCAACAGGCACAAGCTGGAACAGAAGAGGTTCCAAAGCAACACAAGGAAGAATTTGTTCCCTGTTGAGGTGAGGGAGCACTGGCAGGGGCTGCCCAGATGGGCTGTGGAGTCTCCTCTGGAGACATTCCAACCCAGCCGGATGAGTCCCTGTGTGCCCTGCTCTAGGTGGTGCTGCCCTGGCAGGGGGTTGCACTGGATGAGCTTTGCAGCTCCCTTCCAGTCCTTGAGATCTGTGATTCTGTTTTTGGAGGTGCTTTTAATCCTTGAGGTGAGCAAATGGCTGTTGGTTCTTCAGGATGTGCCTCAGGGGTAAGTTTGGGGGTTATTGGGCTCCTTCCAGGATTGAGAAATGCAGCCAAACCTGTTGGTGGCCCAAAGGATCCTCCTGGGAAAACCACTCCTGGGCATGGAGTCAAAAACTGAGCCAGGTTTGATGGATTGGACAGTTTTCCTTCACAGGATCATCACAGTTGGAAAAGACCTTTAAGATCAAGTCCAACCCCTCACCTGACACTGCCAGTTCCAGGCCCATCACTAACCCAGCCTTCAGCACCTCAGCTCTGTGTATTGAATACCTCCAGGGATGAGAACTCCCCCAGCTGCCTGGGCAGCCTGTTCCAGCCCTAGGTCTGTGCCAGGCAGGAGCACAGCTGGGCTTGTCCATTCCTCACAGATCCATTGGCAGGGAAAACAGAAAACCCCTCAGTGATTAAATCCCAGGTGGGAAGCATCCAGAACCAACTGCTGAGTGCAAAACAGCCCCAGTGGAGCTTGTTTTACCATTTCCCATGTTCATCTCACACCCACTGCCCAAAACATCTCATTTGGGGGCATTTTTTAGACTTAATTCTTCCTTCTGAGAAGCCAACAAGCCCCCTGCTCCCCGAGGGCTGCCCCAGGACCCTGTTTCTGGAGGTGTCAGAGGCAGTTGTGTGACCATTTGCCTTTTAGTTGGGATATTTTCTATGTTTTCTGCAGAATTTCTGTCCTCTCCAGCCTTTGGGAGCTTTGGGCCTCTCTGCCTGCCTCTGAGCTGGCCTAAACCCCAAATTCTTCTCTGGTGTCCTCATGTTTTCAGAGGGAGTGTGTAAAAAACCCGTGTTGTTTGCAAAGCTGGAGGATGGCAGGGCAGCAGGTTTGAGCTGATTGAAGGCCCCAGATCAAACAATTTGTCTTTTGAGAGCATCTGAAGTTGAGTAACAACAAAAAGCTGGAGGGGAGGGTGTTTCAGCTGGGTCTTGGTGCCCTGTCTCACTGGTGGTTAAACACTTTTTTACCCCTTCAAGGAGGAGGAAGATGTGATTGGAGAACACATTTTGCAAGTGGAGGTGGAGTAAGGATGTTCCTAAGCATTATTTTTGCTTAAAAAGGAGTCAAAACCCCTTTATTGGCAGGTGGGATGGGGGTGCCCTCACTTGGGATGGCCCCACACCCCTGGCAGGTGCTGCTCCTGCAGCTTCTCCTCACCTTCAGCTGTGTGAGAGCTCAAATGCTCTTTTCCCTCCTCTTTTAATGCCTCTGTTTCCCCCAGGATTTATTCTGTGGTGCCTTCAGCCTTTGGGTTGCTTCCATGGAAAGCATCTGCCTCCAAAACAGCCTTGTTTCACCCCAAACTGGAGTGGGCAGAGAAAAACAGGCAGTTTTCCATGCTGCTGCCTGGCTGAGCCCTCCTTTTGCTGTTTGGGGGTGAATAGAAAGGTTAATAACAAATACCAGGGTGGGTTTTTTAAAGGAAGAGGCTGAGTGGATGCCCTGCAGAGCAAAAACAGCCCTGGGAGAGATGCAGCAGCTCAGGTGTGGGGGGAAAATGGGTATTGGAGGTGTGACTTGGAGGTGGCTGCTCCTGCTGAAGGTCCTCAGAGGACAGGGCTGGTGGCAGGCTCCTCAGCCTGGCTCTGGTCTCTGTTTTAGGGTAAAAATGAGAGCTTTCTTGTAGGGATGGGGGGGTTTCACCTCCAGGCAGCTGCAGCGTGTCATGAGGCAGGGTATGGGCAGGGACCCCCAGCTGGGATGACAAGTGAAGGTCTGTGAGTGTGGCACACGCAGGTGGGAGCAAAAAGCTGTTTGCAATCGCTGTTTCTCTGCCCCAGCCCGAGGTAAGACGTTTGCACACTTGCCTGGGGAAGGTTTATCCCCGCTGCTCTCCCCACGGCAGGGGAAGGCTCCCTCTGCCCCAAAGGTCCCGCTGCCAGGGAAGGGGCCGGGGCTGCGGGAACAGCAGGGCTGGGGGGGTCCAGAGCCCCACCACGGGGGTGAACAGAGGGCTCAGCCCCACGGCTCCAGGCTGGATTTGTCCCCTAGAGCCACCGTGTTAACGATTGACGGGGCCGGGCAGGGTTCAGCTCACCGGCCGCATCCTGCCCCGGGCTCAGCGCCACAGCCTGGGGAGAGCCTGTGTGCAAAGTCCCCACACTGACCCTGCTCCTCAGCCTCCTGCACCCTCCCAGGGCTCCCAGTTCGCTCCCAGCACCTCCAGCAGTTCCCTGCTCCCCCCTGTTCCATCTGTGTGGGGGCCATGCCGGGTGCCCAGCTGCTCCCCAGCCCCGCCGAGGCTCTGCCTGGAAGGGCCCAGCAGATGCTGGTGGCAGGTACAGGGGTCGGGCTGGGGCTGTGGGGGGCTCCTGGGGACAGGGAGGTGACAGGGTGGCATGGTTTTAGGGGGGCTGCTCAAGGGGTGTTGGTGCTGAGGGTCTGGGCAGGGTGCTGGAGGGTCTTGGAGGGGTTTGATGCCAGTGCCCACACACACTCCCCATGTACTGGGGGTCTGGGGGGGGTCCTGGGCTCCTTCCCCCCCCCCCAGGAAGGCTGTAACCCCCTGGCTTGCTCACAGGGACAGGGGAACTCAGGGGGGGCACAGAGGGGCTGGAGCTGCAGGGGGAGAGGAGCAGGAGGGAGCTGCTGCCCCACAAGTGTCACGAGCAGCCAGGTCTCAGCCTCAGGGCTGGGTGGTCGGTGCCAGCCCCAGCAGTGACCCCCTGAAACATCCCCCAGACCTCAGGGGTGGGTGGGAGGCAGCAGGACGAGGCCAGGCTTTGTTGCATGATGTCCAGTGCCAGGACAAGGGGTGAGGGGCACGGGCTGGAACACAAGATGAGCAAAGCCTGGGGGTCCTGTCCCTGTGTCCCTGTGTCCCTGTGTCCCTGTGTCCCTGCAGCCAGCCACGCTGTCAGCAGCAGCCCCACGCTCCCACCCTTCCCAGCCCACATGCAAACGGCCATTTTTGGTGAGTGCTTCCCCTGGGGGGTCCCCAAACCCCCCTCCAGCCCAGCTCACCCTGTGCCCACCACCCCTCAGGCATGGGGTGCTTCTGGGGAGCAGAGCAGCTCTTCTGGCAGACACCAGGGGTCTTCTCCACACAGGTGGGCTACATGGGGGGCTTCACCCCCAACCCCACCTACGAGGAAGTGCGCACAGGTAATGGGGGGCTTCTCCTCCTATGCTGGGACCCCCCCCTCAATGTCCCCTGCCCTGTCCCCCATCCAGCACAACAGGGTGGCCCCCAGCCCCTGCCTCACCCTGGGGTGCTCTCCAGTGGCCACGGGATGCTGGTTTCCCCCACCTTGGCCCCCCCAAAACCCCCAGCCCATGGGATGCTGTGCACCCCCATATCAGTTCCCTCAACCCCCCTCAGCCCATGGGATGCTGTGCACCCCACTTCAGCCCCCCAACCCCCCCTCAGCCCATGGGATGCTGTGCACCCCAACTCAGCCCCCCCAATCCTCCCTCAGCCCATGGGATGCTGTGCACCCCCCTTCAGCCCCCCAACCCCCCCTCAGCCCATGGGATGCTGTGAACCCCATTTCAGCCCCCCCAACCCCCCCTCAGCCCATGGGATGCTGTGCACCCCAACTCAGTCCCCCCAACCCCCCCTCAGCCCATGGGATGCTGTGCACCCCAACTCAGTCCCCCCAAACTCCCCCCAGCCCATGGGCTGCTCTCCAGTGGCCGTGGGATGCTGGTACCCAGGGAAGGGGCTCTGGTGGGGGGTCCCCGGGGTGCTGCAGCCCCTCCACACCCTGCTCCCTGCCTCCAGCTCTGCCAAGGCTCCGTCTTTGCACACACCTGGGTTTGCCAGAGCTCAGCTCCCCGCAGGAAGGGCCGTTGCTCAATGCCCCCCCTGCTGTGCTGCAGCCCAGGGAGGCGGGAGGCCACGGTGAGGGGCTGCCCAACCCCCCCCAACACCCCCCCGCGCATTGCTGCAGGGCTGTGTCTCCACAGGGCTGACGGGCCATGCTGAGGTGGTGAGGGTCATCTTTGACCCCCAGAAGATCAGCTACCAGGAGCTTCTCAAGATCTTCTGGGAGAACCACGACCCCACACAAGGTACAGATGAGACCCCCGGGGCTGGGAGGGGCCCTTGAGCAGTTCCTACACCCCCTTCCCCAGCCGTGCCTCAGTTTCCCCATCCATGGGGGAAGGCAGTGCCCACTGCCCTGTGCCCGGGGGGGCAGGGGGTGCATTATCACCCCCTCCTGGGTGCTGTCCCACTCCCCCAGGCATGAGGCAGCAGGAGGACGTGGGCACCCAGTACCGCTCTGTCATCTACACGCTGAGCCCCCAGCAGCAGGCAGCTGCCCTGCACAGCAGGACCCTGTACCAGAGGGTAGGTGGGGACACTGAGACCCCCCAGGGACACTGACACCCACCTTAGGGACACTGAGACCCCCCAGGGACACCAAGGACTCACCTTAGGGACACTGAGACCCACCTTAGGGATACTGGGAACCCCCAGGGACACCAATGACCCATCCTGAGGACACTGGGACCCCCCAGGGACACTGAGACCCACCTTAGGGACACTGAGACCCCCCAGGGACACCAAGGACTCACCTTAGGGACACTGAGACCCACCTTAGGAACACTGGAACCCCCCCAGGGACACCAAGGACCCATCCTGGGGACACTGGAACCCCCCAGGGACACTGAGACCCACCTTGGGGCCCCTGAGACACCCTCTGGGCACACCAAAAACCCCCTCAGGGGACACCAATAACCCCCTGGAGACACTGAGACACCCCCTGGGGCCACCAGGACCACCCCTCCCCAGGCCACCAGCCACCTCCCCCAGCCCCAGCACACTGGGCAAACCCCTGCTGTGCCCCTGCCAGGCTGCGGGATGGGGAGGGGGGTCCATCCCAGTCTCCCCCCACCATGGGACTGCCCTAGGAGCTGAGGGGACAGCGTTGTGGGGACATCACCACCACCATCCAGCCCGCTGGTGAGTTCTACTACGCCGAGGACCGTCACCAGCAGTTCCTGCACAAGGTGCCCGGGGCCTCCTGTCACCTCAAGGGCACCGGTGTCACCTGCCCCATGGCACCCTGAGGGGTCAGCTCCTGCCTCCCAGGTCCTCCCCACGCCCCCAGCAGCACAGGCAGGGGGGACACAGCAGCCAGCCCCACACATCAGGCTCAGCCTCACCACTCACAGCCCCTTCACCCCCTGTGCCCAGCAGGATTAAAGCTCTGTGCCCCCCACACTGTCCTGCCCAGTGCCACGGGTGGGAGCTGGGGGGGTCTTTGGGGTTTTGGGGGGGCTTGTGGGGCTGGGGGGGGTCTGTGAGGGGATGGACGTTCCGTGGGGTGATGGGAGCAAGAGGAGCTGATGCTCTGGGGCTGGGAGGGGCTGGAGGTGTGGGGCTGGAGTGGGGGGGGGTTGTGTCTGTGAAGCTGGGGGTCTGGGGGGGGTCATGTCTGTGAGGCTGTGGGTTGAGGTGGGTTATGTCTGTGGGGCTGGGAGGGCCGTGTCCGTGGGGAGTGGGGATCTAGGGGTTGGGGGGGGTCTCGTGTCCATGGGGCTGTGAGGCTGGGGGTACAAGGCGGGGGAGTCACAACTGTAGGGCTGTGAGAGCCGTGTCCGTGGGGCTGTGGGTCCTGGTGTCTCGTGATGGTGGGGGTGGGAGGGCCGTGTCCGTGGGGAGTGGAGTTGCAGGGGCGGGGGGTCGGCGGGTCGTGTCCGTGGGGCCGCCGTCGGAGGAGAGGCTGCAGTACCGCGCTCTGCCACCAGGCGGCGCTACCGGGCAGCGCACGCTCACGGCCGCCAGGGGGCAGCGGCGGCGCGCGCGGGGGGCTGGGGGGGGCACGAGCCCACGGACACGTGTGTGAGATCCACAACCCACGGACACGCACCGACACGTGTGTATGTGTGATGCACAGCCCACGGACACGCACCGACACGCGTGTATGTGTGATACACAGCCCACGGACACGCACCGACACGTGTGTATGTGTGATACACAGCCCACGGACACGCACCGACACGCGTGATTGTGTGATGCACAGCCCACGGACACGTGTGTGTGTGATGCACAGCCCACGGACACGTGTGTGTGTGATGCACAACCCACGGACACGCGTCTGCAGGGGGCACGGGGGGGGGGGTGTCCATCCCTGCGATGGGGGGAGTCGGGGGCGTCACAGTGGGTGAGAGAGTGAGGAGGGGTCCCCTCATAAACTGGGGGGGGTCTCACAGCTCCAGTGGGTTTAGGGGAGCGCTGGGACACGCTGGGGATTAGTGGGGGGGACAAGCCCCGCGTGTGTGTCCCCTTTCCCGGGTGGGTTCCTGCAGGGGTGCAGCTTGAGGACAGGACGGGGGCACCTCTTCATTGTGTGTGTCCTCCCCCAACCCCTCACCTGGCACCTGCAGCGCCTGGATGGAAACTGTGGGTCAGAGGAAGTGGGGAGGGGGCCGCGCGCCCGGCCGGGGCTGGGGGGGTTCACCCAGCTGTGTGTGTCCCCCCCGCACCCAGGCGCTGAGCTGCCGCAGCCCCGGCACAGCTGCGATGAGTCGGGCAGGTCTCAGCCCATACCCACGCAGGGGAGGGTCCGCAGCAGGGGGAGGGTTCAACCCTCAGCCCCCTCTTTGACCCTCCTCCCCCCCCCAGTTTTGCTGCCCCACACATTTCACCTCCTGGTTAATCCGGAGGGGGAAGCTGCATAAGCCAAAGACCCCCGGGGTGAGGGGAAGGACAAAGGTGGGGCTCCCCAAAGCCTGGCGCTGACCCCATCCCTGCCTCAGTTTCCCCACTCAGGGTCTGAAAAGCTGCTGCTTCCCTTCACTGGGGCTGGAAATGAGGGATCTAGAGATGGAAATGTGGGATCCAAAGGTGGGAATCCGGGATCCAGAGGTGGAAATGCGGGATCTGGGGATGGAAATCGGGATCCAGAGGTGGAAATGCGGGATCTAGGGATGGAAATTGGGATCCAGGACTGGAAATGTGGGATCTAGGGATGGAAATCAGGATCCAGAGGTGGAAATGCGGGATCTAGGGATGGAAATCGGGATCCAGAGGTGGAAATGTGGGATCTAGGGATGGAAATCGGGATCCAGGACTGGAAATGTGGGATCTAGCGATGGGAATCCAGGATCTAGGGCTGGAAATGGGGACCTAGGGCTGGAAGTCGGGGTCCAGAGCTGGAAACAGGGATCCAGGGCTGGAAATCAGGGCTCTAAGGATGGAAATTAGGAGCTGGGAATGGTAAACCCGGGATGTAGAGATAGAAATCGCGATGGAAATCTGGGATCCAGAACTGAAAAGACACGGTTCGGGGCTGCAAAGCCACGCTCTGGGTCCAGCAAGCTGCGATTTAAGGACAGAGAAACCCGCTCCAACCCCAAACGCGAATCCCACCGGGTGCTGGGACCCCGCTCCGGGGCTGCGGGGCTCGGGAAAGGGATGCTCCCGGGTTCTGTGGAGCGGAGGCAGCTGCGGGGCTCGGGAACGGGATGGATGCTCCCGGGTTCTGTGGAGCGGAGGCAGCTGCGGGGCTCGGGAACGGGATGGATGCTCCCGGGTTCTGTGGAGCGGAGGCAGCTGCGGAGGCTCCAGGGAGGGGGGGAGAAAAAAATGACAATTGGGGCAGGTTTGAAAAGCGCCGAAACCGCGACAGGAAACCCAAGTTGTACAAATGCAGAAGCGAGTGGAAAAAAGCTCTTGAGCGGGTTCCTCTGGCTTTCACCTCCGCTAAAAATAAAGCTGCTTCATTAGGGGCCGATGGGCGCCGAGATAAAGCATCTTCTTCCCTTCCCCCCCACCCCCCCGGCGTGTTTTTCCGTGGGGGGTGGGAGGTCCTGACGGGGCTGTGGGGATGCGGCTTTTTCCATGGGGTGCTGGGGATGGGTGGCTGAGCTGAGCTGGGATGGGATGGGCTGGGGGGTTGTGCGGGGCTTGGGGGAGGGTCTGGGGGGGTTTGGGGTGCTGGGTGAGGGGTATCGGAGCTTTTGGAACGTGCAGGGGGGGGGATTTGGGGCTGGGCAGCATGGGGTGGGGTGTGATGAGTTGTAACGGTCTCTGGGTGTAGCGAGGCTGCCTGGCAAAGCCACATCCTGCAGCGGGGCAGGACCCGGGGGGAGGAATTTGGGGGGCTGAGAAAGGGATTTTAGAGCAGCTGCCAGGAGGGGGGGAACGAGCAAAACCCTCCTTAAACCTGCTCCCTCCCCAAACCTGGGCTCCCTTTTCCTCCTGCCTCAGTTTCCCTTCCCTGGCCCATCCCAGCGCAGGGTCTCACGTCTCAGGGGGGGGTTGTGTGAAGGTGGGGCCGGTTTTGGGTGCCCGCTGCCCGTCCCCCCCCCCCGCCGCACCGGGAGGATATCGTGGGAGGCGGGAGGTGCTTCGCTTGTCACCGTGGTGACGGTGGCACTGGGGCCCCATCCTCCGAGTCACCTGCAGCGTCCGGGGGCTGCGGGGAGGGACATCCACACCCCCGCCCTTCGCACCCCCCCTCCTCCTCCTCCTTTTGTAGGGGAAATGATGGATGCGATGGGGAAGGGGGGGGGGATCAAAGGGGGTAGGGGAAGAAGAGAGCAAAGCAAAGAGGGGTGCTGAGCACCAAATTGTGGGTGCACCTACAGCGGTGGCACAGCAGCTCAGCACCACTTTGCCAGGGGCACTCACGGACCCCCTCGTTGGCCCCCCCATAGGGGTAACATGGGGGTGTGATGCTCCAGCTGCCCCCCACCCCAGCACCGGGGATGCCTCAAAAGAATCCAGGGGGAGTGGGGAATAAGCTCCCAACCCCCTCGGCGTGCAGATGGGACACGGGAGGCTGCCACGGTGGTGGGCACCGGGTGGGGGGAGGCCGTGAGAACGGCCGCGGGGGCCGGGGGGGCCGCAGGAAGCGCTGGGGGGGGCGGCCGCTCCCGGCTCCCCCAGATGTGCCCGTGAGATACGGCGGCAGGAAGCAGCTGCGGGGAATCCCGGCGCTGGGAAAGGGCTGCGGCCGCCTGCTCCGCACCCCCCGGGACCCCCCTCCCCCCGGGACCCCCGGCCCCACCGGTGCTGCGGGGGGAAGGGGCCGGAGCCGCAGCTTTGTGCCTGGTTGGGCTTGGGAGGGGGGCTGGGGAAACTGAGGCACGGCTCGGCAGCTGGTCGGGGATGGAGGGGTGGGCTGGCTCCAGGGGAATGCGGCTGCCTGTGGCCCTCCCCCCAGGGCCCTGGAACAAGCTGATGGCTCCCTGTGTTCACTCTGGCCCCTAATGACAACGGGCAGTGCCAGGCTGCGGGGTGGGATGCTCAGAGGGGTCCCTGGGGCTAATCCCCTGCACAAAGAGCTGCACATTCCCCAGGGCTGGGGCTGGTGTCCTGGTGACAGGGCTCAGGGGCAGGGGAGAGGCTCCTCACCCCTTTTTGGGTGCCCACTCCCAGCAGTGCTGTTCCCTGGTGCCCCTCTATTCCCCCCCCCCCCAGCATATGGCACTGTGGGGGTCTCATGGATCTCTGTGATAGGCAAAGAGGGAAACTGAGGCACGGGGCAAAGTGAGGGACCAGGCCCCTTCCTGCATGGGCAGCTGCCAGTCCAGGGATGGGAGTCACTGAGAATCCTCATTGATCCCCAAACAGCCCCAAATCTGGGCCATTGTAGCCCAAGATGGGGCTGTCACCTTGGCCACGGGGACCCCCAGGGAGGATGGGTTTGGCAAATCCTGCTGGTGCCTTTGGGCAAGTCCTCAGGGACCCACATGGGCCCTTCCCTGCCCATCCCTGCCATGATGCCCATCCTGAACCCACTGCCCATCCTGAACCCGCTGCCCACCCAGCAGCTCTTGGCCCTGGCACAAATTAGGGCCCAGGGCTAGCTAACAGCCTGAGGAAGGAGTGTGGGCACCAAAGCTCACTGCATGGCACAGCCCAGCATGGCACCCCTGTGCAGGATATGGCCCTGGGACAAGGTGGGAAGGAGATTTCAGAGGGGGTTTAAGTGGTCACAATCCCTTTTTCCCCTTGAGCAGCCATCTGGATTTCCTCTCCAGCACTGGAACTCCCTCAGATCACTGCCATGCTGTGTGGTACTGTTATGCTGTGCCATGCCATGCTGTGCCATGCTGTGTGGTACTGTTATGCTGTGCCATGCCATGCTGTGCCATGCTGTGCCATGCTGTGCCATGCCATGCTGTGCTGTGCCATGCCATGCTGTGCCATGCTGTGTGGTACTGTTATGCTGTACCATGCCATGCTGTGCCATGCCATGCCATGCCATGCTGTGCCATGCCATGCTGTGCTGTGCTGAGCTGGTGCCCAGGCTGGGAAGTTGATTGGAAGCATCTCCAAAACTCAATGCATTCCAGCTTTGAGCTCTTGCTCCTGTGTTGTGCCGAGCTGGAGCACGGCCAGGAGGGTGCCTCAGCTCCTCTCACTCCCAAGGGACCCCTGGGGTCTTCAGAGATCCCGAGGAGAAGAGATTTCACCCTCAGCCCCATCCCAAACCCGAGTCCAGCTGCCCCTTGGGGAAGAGCCCTTCCCTCCTCAGCAGCCTTGGGCATTCTGCCACCACTCCCTTCGTTCCTCCCCTCTCCTTTCCAAATCCTTTCCCTGTAGCCAGCGCTTCCAGGCAGCCTCTGCCTTCCAAAACACAAGAAATTCCCTCAGAAAACGCCGGTGCTTTGTGTCTCTCTGTGTGTGTGTGTGTGTGTGTGTGTGTGTGTGTGTGTGTGTGTGTCCTCCAGGGACCACCGGGACCCCCACACTCACCCTCCGTGCCCCACACAGCCGGGCTGAGCTCCTGCCCTGTCCCTCACTCCCATCCTGCCACCTGTACCGACTTCTTTCAGGCCAAAAAAAATCAATCAATCAAACCAAACCCCAGCCCGGGGGGGGGTCTTTTTATTTTGGGGGGGTGTGTGGGGGAAGGAACAGCAGCTTGTGAACTTCCCTGTCCCCTGTCCCGGCAGCCGTGGGGACAAATCGCTGGGGATGAACGAGCCGGTGCCAGGGGGACTGAGCTGGGACGGGGGGACAAGGTCATGTTGTGTTGTTTTGGGGGGCTCGGTGAGCGCAGTGAACCCCAAATCCTGCTCCTGATCTCCTTTGGAAAGCTTGCCTTTAATGAAACACCCGGTGTGGGCTCGTTTTGCTGTGAAATCATCGCGTTTGCTCTTCCTCCCCCACTCTTCCCTGCTCTGAGCCAAGAAACCCGCTCCCACCCCTCACCCCCCACCCTGAGGACACCCCAAACCCGGCAGCTGACACCCCAAAACTGCATCGGAACCCCTTGCTCTGAGGGGATACCCCAAAGCTGGGGGTTATGGATAGAAACACACACACACAGACACACACACAGAGCCCTGCTCCCATCCCACCCGTGTTCGCGGGGGGTACCCCAAGAATCTCACGGCAGCACTTTGGGAAGCGGCGTGTAACGGGGGTGGGGGGAGGAGTGTGGAGGGGCGGTGATGGTGATGGCGGGGAAGGGAGGGAGGAGGAGAAGGGGGGGGGGGGAGGAGGAGGGAGGAAGGTTGCCTTGGCCACGCATCCCTGTGTGAATGCATGACGTGCACAGGGCTGGCGCCAGGCTGTCTGGGGCCGGGAGTTAGATCAACACAGCTGGAGGGCCCGGGCCACAGCTGGGCAAAGGCAGCGGGTCCCCCCCCCGCCCCCCAGCCCCCCCCCCGCCCAGCCACGGCCTGTGGGAACCGCCGCCAACAAAACCCCCCTGCAAACAAAAGCTTCACCCCCTCCCCTCCCAGCCCCCCCCAACCTCCTTGGGAAATGGGGGGGGGGGGGGGTATGGGAATAAGCGAGGCCGTTCGCTGGAGTTTTGCGGGGGGGGGGGGTGTTTAAATGAGTTTAAAAAGAAGCATTTTAGCGGTTTGAAAGTCGTTTTTCAACGTTTTGTAACTTTTCCCCGATGTTTCCAATTTTCAATGGGGTTTCTTGTTAAAAACATTTTAAAAATCCCCTTTTTTGGGGTAATTTGTCTTTTTTTTTATCTCTTTCATTTTTTTTCCCGGGGAGGGGTCCCGGTTGCAGGTTAATGAGGGGAATTCAGGCTCTTCCCAAGCTGCCACCCTTCACACAGAGGCGTTTTCCCAGGCTGTTCCGCGGGGGGTGGGCGCTGGGGGGGTGTCAAGCTGGGGAGGAGGGTGTCAAGCCAAACCCCAATGCAGCCCCCCCAAAAGCAGCTTTGAAGGGGATGTTTTGGGGTCCAACGAGAGGCTCCCCGTATGTGGGGGTGGGGGGGAGAAGCGGTGGTCCCCGGCTTGTGGCCCCCAGCTCCCCCTCCACCCCCCCCCCCGGGCAGGGGATTGTAAAGGAGGGAAACAAAACCCAGCACCACCGAACTGGGATTTGGGCAGATCTGCAATAAATTGCTGCTGTGGGCAGGCGTAATTTGGTCCAGGTGCTTCTGTCATCCCCCCCCCGCGCACCCCTCAATTAACTTGAGGACCCCCGGGTGCCCACCATCCTCTGGCTTGTAACATCTCCTTCCCACCCTCACCACCTCCCCCCTAACCATGGAAATCAGCATCGGGGTGGGGGCTTCTTGGTTTTCCAGGGATTCACAACTTGGGTGTTGTGAGACCATCAGCCCCCCCCTCACTCCCCCCAACGGGACCCCTCCATGTGCCACCACCACCCAGTGCCCTGACAGTGGGCACCCACCACCCCAGACCGCTGGGGCTTTGACCTTTTTGAGGCAACAACAGTTCAGGGAGGGGGGTGTGTGTGTGTGTGTGTGTTTCCTTCACCCCCCCCCATCATTTCTACTTAAAGACCCCCCTTGCCTGTAAATGTCCTCTCCACCTCGTGTCCCCCCCCCGCCCCAAAGCAAGCACCCCCAGCCTCCCAGGCCTCTCGCAGGCTCTGACCTAAATCTGGTTTCTCCATCGTAACCTCAGTTTTACCGCAATTAATTTTTTTCTGCTGGTCACAAGATAATTCCTGACGCCAGAAAGTCTGGAGGTCAGATGAGAAGCGGATTGAGGAACAGGGCGGCACTAATTTCCTTACACCCGGTAAAAACGACGCGGGGGGGGGTCCACAAAAAAAGCCACCCCCTTCTAGACCCCCCCCAAATTACCCTGCTTAAAAATAAAGGGGGGTTCACTACGGGATTTGGGGTGGTTTGGGGGGTTCTGGGGTGTCTGTGGGGTTTAAGGGAGGGGAATCCCTTTGCTGAAGGGGGAGGTTGGGGGGTCTCGTTGTGGGGGGAACCTGCGTGCTCGTGTCCCCCCATCCCCTGGGTCATAGCTCTTTTTTTTGGGGGGGGGGTATCTGGTCTCATTTAGCTGCGGGGGTGGGGTTTAAGGGCTCATTTCCATCAAGGGGTTGTGGTTGATGGGTCATTTCCATGCGGGGGGCGGGACCCGGCGGCGCTGCCTTTATAAAGGGGGGCGCGGAGCTCCCCGTTCCCCAGTCTGCGGTGCGAGGAGTTGGGGCTCACAGCGGTGACAGTCGCGGGGCTGCAGCGGGTCGAGGCTCGGTGGTCTCAAGGCTTAGACGTCTCCAGCTGTCACGACAACCCTTTCTTCGACGAGACAAGGCTTTTTCTTTCTCCCCCCCCCGTTCACGCCAGCATGAAAGCCATCAGCCCGGTGCGCTCGGTGCGGAGCTGCTACGAAGCCGTTTGCTGTCTGTCGGAGCAGAGCTTGAGCATCGCCCGGGGGGGCAACAACAAGAGCCCGGCTTTGGAGGAACCCATGAGCTTGCTGTACGATATGAACGATTGTTATTCCAAACTGCGGGAGCTGGTGCCGGGCATCCCGCAAGGCAGCAAAGTGAGCCAAGTAGAGATCCTCCAGCATGTCATCGACTACATCTTCGACCTCCAGATCGTTTTGGAGGAGGGGGCCAAGGGTCGTGACCCTTCCTCCGAGGCCACCACTCTCCTCTCCCTTAAGGTAAGGGCTACTTGGGGGAGTGGGAACAAGGGTTATGGTGGGTTGGGAGGAGTTGAGGTTTGGTTGGGCTGGGGGTGATCCAGGGGTCGGAGTGAGTTGGAGAGGGAGGGGGTGAGTGGGAAGAAGGCAGAGGGATGGGTGGCTGGGCAGAGGGATGGGTGCCCACCCGCCCTGGGAGCGGCCCTGACCTTGTCTCTGCTCTCTGCAGGCGGCCGAGCTCGCCTCCGGACTCTGCTCCAAAGACGAGAGAAGTTTGTGTCACTAACGCCTCCTTCATCAGGTGAGTATCCCCCACCTTCAACCCCCCTCACCCCTTCCCCATCACCCGCATCCCTCCCACCCCCTTCAACCCACCGCCTTTCCCCAAATCGACCCTCACCCCCCCCAACCCACTTCCCACAACACTAATCACAGCTTTTTTCTCTCCCCTCCCGGTGCCAATTAGCAAACAGGCAGCGAGTGGCGGTTCCTGGTTCGTTATCAGCCGGAGGTAAATAGCAGCTTCCTCCGTGGCGCCGGGCTGTCTGCGACCTACCGGCCCCGCCATCGCCCCCCCGGGCCCGGCCACCGCGGGCGGGGAGCGGCTGGGCCCCCCCTGCATCCCCCAGCCCCCTCCCCGGAGCGCAACGGCGCGGCTTCAGCAGGACTTTGGACCTGAACTTTCCGATCCATCTTGTTCCTTGTCACGATAGATGCTGCAGAGGCGGCTGTTCTGTATATTTTTGGATGATAGTGGCGAAGATTCCCTTTTGTTTTTTAAAGGTGTTTTGTTGATGAGGGTGGGGAGGGGGAGGGGAGGATGTTCTGAAGGGGGTTTTGGGGAATGGGAGGGGGGAAAAAAATCATCCTCGAGTATGAACCAAACTCTCTGGGGCCACTGGCCTCGTTGTATTGTGCAGCTCTATACTAGAGTATAACGTTTTGTACCTTTTGTGCAGGAAGGTGAGTTTCTGCAGCCTTGTATTTGCTTTATAAACTTTTTATAAAAGTTACCATTTTTACATAATAAAACCACAAAAACCCTCCTGTTTGCAATGTTTTCTTCCCCCCCATCCCCGTGCTTGGAGTGTACCCATTGTGGGAGAGCAGCACTTTGGGGAGGTGAACACCCCCCACACTTAAACCCACTGATTTTAACTTCTAGGGTTACGGGAGGAATCTCATTAATTGTTTAATAGCTTTGAAATGTCAGCTCAGGTATGGCAGGAATTAACCCTAGGCTGCTCTCTCCGGGCTGAGGTGGCTGCCAGCTATTTTGGGTGCTGCTCTGCTTATCTGATATGGAAGGAGTGAAGACGCTGCTGAGCCCCAGGGACCAGCTGGAGCCCTGGGAGGGGGGAGAAAGGATGTTTTTTGGTGTGTTATTTTTCCAGGGGTTTCCACTCTGCCTTGCAAAAAAAACACAACAAAAAGGCTGCCCGAGCCCCTCGGGGTGACTTTAGGGCTGCAAAGGGGTGATGCTGCTTCTGCCTCCAAGGGAAAGGAGTTTTCTGGGCTGCAGCTGCCTTGGCTCTAGGGCTGCTCTGGGCCTTGCAATTCCCTCGGTGCCATCCACACACCCACCCCCAGCCTGGCCTGGGGGCTGAGCTTAGGGGGCAGGACCTGGGTGAAGGGGTGTTTAGGACAGAAATGCCTTTCCCTCCCCTCGGATCTCACTCTGCTTTCCCTGAGGCCCCGCAGCAGATGCGACCCGCTGGCTCAGCTGCAGAACCCAGCACAGCTGGGCCGGATCCTGCTCCCTGGGGATGGTGCTGGCCTCCCTGCAATGGGGGTCAGGCCTGGCTGCTTGCCCCCCTTGGGGTTTATGTCCCCCCCATCTGCAGCACCATCTCCTCCACCCCCTTTGCTGTGGTCAGCCACGGTGTGAGTGCTCACTCCAGGGTGCTGCAGCCTTCAGGTGAACTGGGTCAAGATGTGAGGAGGAAGAAGGCAAAAGTTGTTTTGGGGCACAGGGGGGTTGCAAATGTTTCCCCACATGCAGCAGCTTCAGCCACCACCCCAAAGGGAGCTCAGGTTGCACCCCTTGTCCATGGGCATTTCCCCAAGGAAAGGACTGGCACAACCCCTGGCAACATCCCTCCCTCCTCCCAGTTTGGTGTCCCCAGGTTCCCCGAGGGCAGGTTACCCCCTGGCACCCACGAACTGGGTGGGATGGGGTGACACGAGGCAGGGGAGGGTGTCCAGATGGAAACCATCGCTCCTGGGAACCGAGCTGATGTTGAGCTAATGGCTCAAAATGAGCTTTTGGCACCTCTGGGGGGGTTCAGCTCGGGAGGAAAAGCTCAGGGGTGATTTAGGGGGAAGTGTCCCTAAGCTCACCCTGGTGTTGTCCTCCAGCTGCTCCAGTACTCGTGTAGCAAAGGGATCTCATTGGGATGGGTGGGAAAAGCACCCTGAGAATGAGCCAGAGGATGGATGTGGGTCCTGGTGGGGGTCCCAGCAGCATGAGCACCCCAGTTTGTAATGGGATGATGGCAGGGGAGATCCTGGAGCCATGGGACAGGTTAGGAGCCCAGTTTGGGGCTGGAGTTGCTGGAATCAGTGGGGACAGGCACTGGTGGGGGAGGAGAAACCAGTCCTGCTGGGGCTTTTTGGATAGAAAGGGCACTGGGGGCGGGGAGGGAGGTCAGAGGGGTGGCCCTCTTTCACCATCCCCTTCCCAGGAGGGGTCAGGGCAGGGGATTCCCTCGGTCCCAGCCGGGGGCTGCGGCTCCCCGGGGTTTGGCAGGATGAGGCTTTGGCGCTGGGTCCTGGGAACCCTCCCAGGGCCGGCGCCTCCTCCCCCTCCCCTCACCCCGTGGCAAAAGGATCCCGGCGCCTTTCCTGGAACAGCCTCCCTGCCGTTCCCAGGCTCTGGGGATGGCCGGGGGGGGCACACAGGGACCCCCCAAGGCTGTGGCAGGCGGCCGACTCGACCCTCGGGAGTTTGAAAATAGGAAGGAAAAGGGGAACCCCCCCCCACCTAAAAACTGCTGCTGTTGCCCCACCGAGCCTGGGATTTACCTCGTGGGGTAGCACAAGAAATGTTCCCCCCCCACCCCCCCCCCCGCGGGCAAACAACCCAGCCTTGGCTTTGATCTCCCCACTTCTGCTGCAGGGGTGCAAAAAGAGATTGAGGAGAAGCAAAAAGAAAGAATAACCCCAGGACGGGGTGTGTGGGGGGGTGTGTGTGGGGGGGTGAAGGCCATATATATGTGTGTGTCCCCCCCGCGTCGCTGTGCCGGTGGCCAGCCGGGCCGGCTCGCTGGTCTCTTGGCAAGAGCCGGAGTCTGATGCAATCGGCGTCGCTGCCGGCGGCCGCGGCTCCCCACCTGTATTTGCCATTGTGTGCCCGGAGCTGTTTGCAGGTGTTTGCTGGCGCCGCGCTGTCTGAGCCGCATTTCCCTCCTCCTCCTCCTCCCCGCTGCCTGCCCCGGCCAAGGCTCAGGCTGCTCCTCAACCTCCCCCCCGCCCCTTCCCTCCCCGCTCGGTTCCCCGGCTCCCCGCCAGCCGCGGATGCTGCGCTCACACGCGTGGCCTTGGGCGGCCGGGGGCGCGCGGCCGGGCGCGCTCCCGCGTGGGACCGGGGGGGGTGAGGGGTGCACGCGTGGCCGTGGGCGCCTGGACACCAGTTGGAGTGTGTGGACACACCAGTGAGTGTTCACACGCGTGCCTATGTGCACTTAAATACCTCTGTGCACAGACACCTCTGTGCACTTCCACATACCTCTGTGCACTTACACACCTCTGTGCAAACACACCTCTGTGCACTTATACCTCTGTACATTTACACCTCTGTGCACTTACACCTCAGTGCATTTACACACACCTCTGTGCACTTCCACACACCTCTGTGCACTTACACATACCTCTGTGCACTTAAACACACCTCTGTGCACTTACACACCTCTGTGCACTTCCACACCTTTGTGCACTTCCACACCTCTGTGCACTTAAACACACCTCTGTGCACTTACACACCCCTGTGCACTTACACACCTCTGTGCACAGACACCTCTGTGCACTTCCACACACTTCTGTGCACTTACACGCCTCTGTGCACTTCCACACACCTCTGTGCACTTCCACACACCTCTGTGCACTTCCACACACTTCTGTGCACTTACACGCCTCTGTGCACTTACACACACCTCTGTGCACTTACACATACCTCTGTGCACTTATACCTCTGTACATTTACACCTCTGTGCACTTACACCTCAGTGCATTTACACACACCTCTGTGCACTTCCACACACTTCTGTGCACTTCCACACACCTCTGTGCACTTAAACACACCTCTGTGCACTTACACGCCTCTGTGCACTTCCACACACCTCTGTGCACTTAAACACACCTCTGTGCACTTAAACACACCTCTGTTCACTTACCCACACTTCTTTGCACTTATACCTCTGTACATTTACACCTCTGTGCACTTACACCTCAGTGCATTTACACACACCTCTGTGCACTTCCACACACTTCTGTGCACTTCCACACACCTCTGTGCACTTAAACACACCTCTGTGCACTTAAACACACCTCTGTTCACTTACCCACACTTCTTTGCACTTATACCTCTGTACATTTACACCTCTGTGCACTTACACCTCAGTGCATTTACACACACCCCTGTGCACTTACACACACCTCTGTGTACTTACACTAATGCCTATATGTGCTCACCCCCACACCTCTGTGCACTTTCACCTCACACACATGGCTATATGCACTGATATGCATTCCTGTGGGGGGGGGGTCACCCCCCCCCCATATGTGCTCACACATCCCTGTGTGCACCTACATGTGCCTATGTGTGCTTACACAGGTATGTGTGCTTATGCACATGCTTAAATGCACTTACACTTACCTGTGTGCTTATAGACATGCCTGTGCTCACATACACATCTGTGTGCACTTACACACACCTACATGTGCTTACACATCTGCTTAAATGCACTTACACACAGGTTTGTGCACTTATATGTGTGCTTATAGGCATGCCTGTGCTCACACTCACCTATATCTGCTTACACACCCCTATGTGCACCTACATATGTGCCAATGTGTGCTTTCACATACCCTCTGTGTGCACTTACACCTGCATATGCTTACACACATCCTTAGCTGCACTTAAATACACCTTTGTGCTCTCACACACTTCTGTGTGCTTACACACATGCTTAAATGCACTTACACACACCTGTGCACATATGTGCTTCTCTGAGCTTACAGACCTGCCTGTGCTCACACACACCTCTGTGCACTTGCACACACTCTGCTGTGCAACTTATACACATGTACTTACACAGACACTCGTGTACTCCCCCAGCATGGCACCAGTTGCCTGTGTTCCTGCCAGACACACGTGTGCACACACATCTGTGTGCTGTTGCATGTGAGCTGTGGTGGAACTGCACACACCTGCATCCCTGCAACCTGGGCATGGCCATGCACATGTTCACTGAGTGGGGAAACTGAGGCACGTTTGGCATTTCCACGGTGGGGAAAGGCTGAAGAGAACCCCAGCTCCCCCTCCAAGCCTCCCACAGCCCCCCAGGTTTCTGCTGGTACCCCTCCACCCCAGAAGCACCTAATTGCCAGGCCAGGAGGACTCATCCTGCAAACCGAGCTGCGGTGGTGCTCAGCATCCCCTTGTTTGGAGTTCCTGGGGGTGCTCTGGGATTGGGGAGGGGCTATTCCTCCCTTATCCCTTTAAGAGGGAACAAACAGGGTTGTCCCCTCTCCTTTTAGAGGTGTGGAAAGCAAAGCCCCCTCCCCACGGTCCCGGGAGAGCACTCAGCGTTCTGGCAGCCCCTCGCTGTCTCTTTCCACGCGTGACATCAGCTGTCTGATGCGGGGGATGCGGGGAGCAGGAGGGGGCGGTGCGGGGCCCGCAGCCGCGGCTCGCTGCTGCCGTCTGCAGGGCAGAGGAGGAAGAGCCCGGAGAGGATGCACTGGCAAAGCACCAGCATCTCCTCCTGTGCCCGCCCCGCGGGGAGGGACCGGGACCTCCTCCGATGCCCTTCGTCACTCATCATCGAGCTGCCGGGATTTCCATCCATCTCGTGCCTGTTTGCTGCTGGGGGTGGCCCTGGCCCTTCCATCTGGATGGTGAAGGGGCCAACGTGGACCCTCAGCTCAGCCCAGAGGTGCTGGGGGATGGGGTCACCACGTGCATCTCCCAGGATCTGTTCATCTAACTGGGCAAGCAGGGTGAGATGTTGCATGAGGTCCCAGATGCCTCTTGGAAACCCCCAAAGAAGAACATGGGGTTCAAGGGGTCAGACCTGCTGCAAACCTCCTGCCTCTCTGGTGATTTGGTCCTGGGGTGCACAGGGTGGCATCAGCCTGTTCACACACAGCCAAGGCAGAAGCTCTCCAGAGAGAACCGTCCCTCTCGGGGTGAGGGGTGGCTCTCACCAGTCTGGAGGCATCAGTGTCAGATGTGGATCTCAGCCTGTGGCATCTGGCATGGGAAAGGACTTTTCTGGTGGAAAGCTGCAGTTGGAAAGCCTGGAGAAGGCCTGGTGAGTGGGAATTAGGTACTGAGGAGGAGGAGAAGGATGCTCCTCACTCCTTTGGCTGGGCCACTGAGTCTGGTGTGGCACAGGAGCACACACTCATTGAGCAGAAGCTCTTCTGTCCCACCTTCAAGGACAGCTCTTACCCCAGGGAGGTCACACTGATGACATGTAGGGACATCCCTACATCACTTTGTCCAAACTGGAGGATGTAGAGACACAACCCATCAGCCTGAGCCCCCACAACCCTCCCCATAGCCCAGTGTCCCTGTCCCAGCTGGAGCCAACCCAGGGCAGCCAAGCATCAGCTCTTTGCCCACCCTGCTGGGCACAGTGTTGTCCTTGGGCAGTGAAGTGGAGACAGCATTTGCCTTTTCCCTTGAGGAGGGGGAAGATGAAGGTCTGGGGGGGTTGAGCTGCCAAGCTCAGCCATGCTCCTGGCAGAAGGACACGATGCCCAGCTGTGGGGTGGCTTTACTGCTGCCAGACTTTGTGTTCTGCCTCCAAGCTCTTGCTGGGTGGGAGGTGAAGGTCTGGCCTGGATCTGAGGTGGCTGGCAATTGTTTGGGTGTGTGTCCCTCCTCCCTTGATCTGAGTTGGAGTTTGCAGCGGTGATGGAAAGAAGCTGGAACACAAAAAGTTCCATTTAAACATAAGGAAAAGCTATTTGAGTGTTGAGGTGAGGGAGCCCTGGCCCAGGCTGCCCAGGGAGGGGGTGGAGGCTCCTGCTCAGGAGGTTTCCAACCCCACCTGGACACGTTCCTGTGCCCCCTGAGCCAGGGGAACCTGCTTTAGCAGGGGGTTATGCTGGAGCAGCTCTGCAGGGCCCTTCCAGCCCCCACCATTCCATGATTCTGTGGTTCTATCATCTCCCTTGTGATGAAAGGCTGAGGGAGCTGGGGCTCTGCAGCTTGGAGAAGAGACTGAGGGGTGACCTCATTCATGTTACAAACCCATCAAGGGTGGGTGTGGGGAGGCTGGAGCCAGGCTGTGCTCAGTGATGGCCAGTGACAGGACAAGGGGCAACGGGCACAAGCTGGAACAGAAGAGGTTCCAAAGCAACACAAGGCAGAATTTGTTCCCTGTTGAGGTGAGGGAGCACTGGCAGGGGCTGCCCAGATGGGCTGTGGAGGCTCCTTCTCTGGAGACATTCCAACCCAGCTGGGTGAGTCCCTGTGCCCTGCTCTAGGTGGTGCTGCTCTGGCAGGGGGTTGCACTGGATGAGCTTTGCAGGTCCCTTCCAGCCCTTGTGATGTTGGTCCCCAACACGCTCCTCGGCGCGGCCCCTTTAAGGCCCCTCCCTGCGCGGCGCGGCCGGGGGCGGGGCCATGGCGGCGGCAGCCAATCAGCGCGCGGCGTTTTCCGCGCGAAATCCGAATTTCGCGGGACGGCGTTTGGCGGCAAAAAAAAAAAGGGGGGGAAAAAGCGAAAGAAAAGCCGAGGGGGGGGAAAAAAAGCAAAGAAAGGAACGATCGGGGTCGGGCGAGAGCGGGACGAGGCGGGGCCGCGCTCCGGGGCTGCCCCCGACGCCCCCTCCCCCATCCCGGCCCCATTTTTGGGGCTAAATCCGCTGTTTTCCGGCCGCTTTCGCTGCCGCCGCTTTGCTGCAGTGTCTTTTATTTCCGGGAAGGGTTTATTTGTACCGGACTGGCCGGTGTCAGCCCCCGGCGGGGTTCTACCCCCTCACCCCCAAAATGCCGTGGCTGAGATTGTGACCCCCCCCCAACACACCCCACCCGCCCCTTTCCCTCGCTGCAGAATCGCGGGGTGCTCCTGCCTCCTCCCCCCGGCCTTCTCGGAAAGGACTTTGCAATGCTGCGGCTCCGCAGGGGAGTGTCCCCAGCCCCGGGGAGGGGGGGAACCGCCCTCCCGCCCCCCCCTCCCCTCCAGCAGCACCACCCGAAGGAGGTCATGGCGGTGATGGGCTCCGTGGAGCGGGAGCTTTCTTGCTTGGGCAGCCCCCCCATTACCTTGGGCTTCACCCAGCTCTACACGCCGGCGGCTGTCAGCGTCCCAGCTCCTCGGGGGGGGGGTCTCTACGCCACCCCCCAAGGCCCCCAGCTCAGGACCCTCCGCTCGGCCTCGGCGGGACGGCTGCCGGTAAGGGGTCTGCACCCACCCCCTGCTCGGGCATCGCTTGGGTGGGACGGGGCTTGGGGGCTGGGTGCGGGACGGGTGACCCCGGTATGTCCAACACCCCGTTTCCCCTCCCTAACTTCCCACGCTGGGGGGTCTGTAACCCCCTCAGACGTGTCTTTGGGATGGGGGAGGGTTTGAAATCAGAAGTCGCAGTGAAATGGCTCGAACGTTTCTCAACTTCCCCCGGGCCGGAGCTGCCGCCGCCTTCCGCTTCTCGGCCTTTTTTTTGGGAGGGGGGTTGGTTGCTTCTCCCCGTCTCACAAACACTTCGGGCGGTTCCTCAGAGCCCGGCCCCGGCGCCGCGATCGCTGCCAACCTCGGCCCCGTGTCCTGGCAGCGACGTGGGGGGCACCGACCCTACCCCACGGCTCTCCTGGCTGTAGGGGTTGTGACCCCCGGGGTGACCCGACCCCCGAGGTGAGCCGACCCCCGGGGTGAGGTGGGGTGGGGGGAGCCGGGGAAGGGGCGGTTCTGTGCCGCTGCCCGCCTTTGGTTCCTGCTGTGGTTACAGCCGGGCTTGTGATGCCTTTTTTTGTTGTTGTGGGTTTTGTTTTGGGGGGGATGGGGTGGGGAAGTTGAAGCAATCCCCACGGGGACACCCGTGAGGCAGGGACCCCCCCCTATGCTGGGTAGCACGGGGAGGGGGTGGCTGGCACTGCCTGTGTCCCTGTCACTGACAGGGGTCAGGGTTATGCCTGCAAAGCTCAGTGCCCGCTGCCTCAGGACAAGGAAACTGGGGGCCAGGTTGGGTGCTGGCCCCTTGCCCAGCCCTGGGGTGCATGGGGGGCTCTGCCCAGCCTGTCTCTCCTCCCCAAAGGCCCCCACTGAGCCCCTGGCCCCTCGGCCCTGCTGGCAGCTGGCATTTAATTCCTGCCTGGCCCAGCCTGGGCACGTGTCCAGCCTTCTGTGAGCCTCTGTTCTCCCTGGGTCCTGGGAGGGATCCCAGACCTTGCCAACTTCCATTTAGGTTTTTCTTTCCAAGGATTGATTTATATATTTGTTTCCCCCTCTTTGGTCCCTGGTGCCAGCTGGGGACATCACCCTGGCTGAGGGACAGGGGGTGGCTTTGCTCCCCACTCTGTGTCATGGCTGTGGGGCTGCCTGGGGTCAGCACTAGCCCTGTCCCAGGGGGCTCAAGGGCCACCTGTCTCCTCCTTGTCCTCTTTGTCTCCAGATGGTGTGAGATACCTCATCCTGTGCTGCTGGGGGTTGGTGTTTAAGGAGACACCCCCAGCCTTGACCCAGTTCCCAGATTCACAGTCCTGTTTCTGTGCTTCACTGTGGAGATGGTTTTGGGCTAAGGGCCTCTTTGGCATCATCACCACCACCATCATCGTCATCATCACCCACACCAGGGGATGCTCAGGGTGCTCCTGCCTGCAGCTGTCCCTTGAATGGAGTCTGGGGTGGGAGGGTGACACATGGGAGCCATGAAACCCTTGGTGACTCGGTTCCCCTCCATCCCCATCCCATTCCCTGATGCTCTGATCCCATTCCCAGCACTGGAGAATCCCAGTTCTAGCCCTGGTGTGTCACTGGTGGCCCTGGCAGCTGGAGTTCTGGCCTCCACCCCCCCATTTACAGCCACAACCTTTGTGTGCAGATCTGGGGCCATCAGATAATGAGTGTTTCCTCCTGATTCCTGAGCAGGGCAATCCCAGGCACTCCCACCTGCTTGCTGGCTTAGTGCCCTATAAATGAGCTGTGGTCACCTGGTGGGAGCCCATCACCCAGTGTCTGGCTGCAGGAATGCAGGATGGGTTGTGTCCCATGGTCCAAAAAAGGTTCAGATTTCTCTTAGCCTCTGATTTGAGGCTCCTGGGGTGGGTTAAATACAGTTTCCCTCCATGAAAAACGTGTCTTTCAGAATGAGTTTTGCTTGGTGCCAATCCCACCCTGAGGACTTGCCCCTCTCCTGGCCTTAGGAGATCTCTAGAGGGGCTTTAGGGGATCTCTGGAAGGGTCTCAGGCGATCTCTAGAGGGGCTGGGAGTGCTGTATCCACCGTGGGATCTCATCTCTCTGTGCCAGGACAAAGGTGTTCAGAGTCCGCCGTGGTTTCGGTGCTGAGCAAAGAGCACCTGAGGTGGCAGCCCCTGTGGGTGCTGGGCTGGAGCCTTTGCCTTCCCCTTCCCCCAGGAGCTCTTCCCACCCAGGAGCACTGCTCTTTGGCACCCCAGATTCTGCTGGGGTGACCCAGGGTGATCCCAGCCTGCCCTAGATCCCATCAAGGGCTTTTTCTGCATTGGCAGCAGGGGGGATTTTGGGGGGTACAGGGAGCTGGGGGGGGATTGGGATGGGTGGGAAGGTGGTGGCTGATCTCTTGCTGTCAAAGGGGATTTTTCTAGCTCTGGGGTTTTTTTCCTGGGGCATATTCCCAGCCAGGCCTTGGTCCCTTCACCCAGATGGGGATGGAGCTGCTGTTGGCATCCCAGAGTGGGCAGCAATACCCAGGGTGGGGGATACTGCCAGAGCTGAGGTCTCCTCCCTCCCCTGCCCATGGTGGGGCTGACACCCCCCCTTACTCCCCAAGCCTGGGGCTTCTGCATCCCCCTGTACCCCAGTATCCCTCAGCCATCCCAGAGACAGCAGGGGCTACACCTGGGGGGCCTGATCCAGGATCCAGCAGCCCTTTGGCACAAGCAGCATCCCCACCGTGGTGCCTGCATCCTGGGGTGCCCCACAGCAGCTCTGGGTTCCCATCCCTGGGTGCTGCATTCCCACGCCCCAAGGGCTGGGTGAGTGATGGGCTTGACACAGGGAGGAGGGGGAACCAGGGAGCAGAGGGGGAGCAGCCAGAATGGCTGGGGCAGGGCCCGGGCAAGCCCAGAGAAGGCAGTGGGTGCTGTTGAAAGGAAGGGTTGGCAGGCTGTGCCCACCCCCCGGGGGAGAGGGCTGCTCTGATCCTTGGGCTGGGTGCAGGGTGTAGCCCCTGGCGCCAGGGCTGGGCTGAGGGCTGCTTGGCAAGCAGAGCTGGCAGGGGGCCTGGCCTGCCCTCCCTCCAATGCCTTACCACCCCCCTCCCCAAGCTCCTGCCCTCTCCCAGTGCAGGGTTGAGGCCCCTTTCCCACCCCCAGCCTCATATCAGGGTGTCCCTACCTCCTGGGAGGCAGGGGCTGGTGAGCAGTGTGTGTGTGTGGGGGTGTCCTGCTGTGCCCTGGGGTGGGGGATCTTAGAGTTTGGACCCTGCCCTCCCTCCCCATCTGCTTTGGTTCCCCACCCCCAGCTCTGGCAGGGCTCTGGGAGCCCCTCGCTGTGCCCTGCTCAGCTGTCGTGTGCCTAATCCTGCCCACCTCGCTGGGGGGAGGGGGTGGCAGCTGGGACACAGGAGGGGACCCCCTTGTCCATTGTCCCTCTGTGGTGTGACCCAGCGCTGCGGGGTCCTGCAGAGCCCCCCGAGGAGAGGTGAAGAAGGTGGGGGGATGTCCCCCTTTCTCCCCTCCTACCCCCGGGCAGGGGGCACCACCCGGCTGGCTGTGACCTTGGGGGAGGGGCTCGGAGGTGGCACTGGGGACACCAAGCCTTGCTGCCGTGCCTCAGTTTCCCCACTTTGGGAGGGGGATGGGGGGGGGATCAGCGATGTGAACACGCGGTGCCTGGGCAAGCAAAAGGCTCGGGGTGCCGGCAGCAGCAGGAGGGGTGCAGGATGCTCCGTGTGTGTGTCCCGGGCACGGTCCCAAGCGCGGGGGCACATGCGGGGTCTGAGCCGGGGCAGGTGTTTCCCATGCGCTCCGCGTTAACCCCTGCGGTGCCGGCAGCTCCGGGGCACAGCCGGGGGCGGGTTTGGGGCTGGAGATGAGTTCGCTGCGGGGGGGGAGGGGGGGAAAAAACCTGCTCAGGGAAAGGAGGGAGGGAACAGATTCCCACAGGAGCTCGGGATCCACTTGGCTCCTTAAAGGAGGGAGGGGGTGGGAAAACAGCCCTGGGCGTTTCTCGGGCCGGCCCCTTCGGATGGGAGGGCTGCTGAGGTGCCCCAGCCCTTCCCTGAGCTGGGGGATGTGCTTCCCGAGCTGGCACCGGCAGCTAGGCACCATGAGGGATGTGCTGGGGGGGACCCTGTGGGACAGCCCGGCCTGGGAGCAGGTATGAGATGGGGATGGGGGGATGTGTGTGTGGGGCTGCTTTCTGCTGCTGAGTCAGTGTCCCACTAAAGCCCCCCTGCTCATATCTGGGGGGAATCTCTTCTTAAATGATGCTGGGGGGGGATGATTTCAAGGAGCTGCTTGTCCTGGTGAGATGTCTCTGCTCACAGGACCCAGCACTCCCCCTGCATCACCCCCCCTCCCATGCCCCAGTTTGCCTACAGCTGGGTGCACGTGTTTGGGGTCCCTGGGGAGGGCAGAGCCCAGGCAGTCCCAGGTGTGCTGGTGGCAGCTGAGGGCATTCAGCTGCCTCCAACTGTGGCCTCGGGGTGGGGGTGAACCCCCCCTCAGCCCAACGAGGCAGCTGGCAGGGTGAAGATTCAGGCTCAGAGCTGCTTGTGATGCCAGAGCTGTGCCAGGAGGTGGGGGGGGGGGGGGAAATCCTGGAGGGTGCCCCACTGCCAGGGGAGCTGCTGGGATGGGATGGGGTGCTGGGACCCCTATCTCCTCCTCACCCAGGAGCCCTTCCCAGAGAGGGTTTTGCAACCAGATGAGCCCCCTTCCAAGATCTTCCCCCAACCCTGGGCTGTGGCACCCAGGGCTTGGCTGATGCCTTGGAGGGGGAGTCTGGTGGTTTGGGGGGTTGTGTCTGGCTCAGCCCTGACATGGGCTTTTCTCTCCTGCTCCAGGCCAAGAGGAAGCTGGACCTGGAGGGCCCTGAATTTCGCACGCCCAAGGGGAAGGGCAGGACACTGCTGCAGGTCCCCAGCCCCAGGAGTGAGTGGTGCTGGGTCAGGTGGGATGGGAGGGGGAATGACAGACCTCATATCTCTTCCCTTCTACAACTGCTGTGATGTCCCCTCTGCCTCCACCCAAAGTGAGCTGAGCTGGCCCCTGGCTCCTCAGCCCCTCCTTGGGCAGCTCTTTGAGCTGATTCAACTCACTGCACTGGCAGAAAACCCCCAGGGGGGGGCTGTTGGTGGGTTATTTTTCCACCAGGTCAGGGATTGTTCACATTTAATGTCCCCAGTATGTCCAGCACCATGTCACCTCCATCCCATCAGGGGTCAGTTCTGGGCTCAGTCTTATTCAACATCTTCATCAGTGACGTGGCTGAGGGCACAGAGTGACCCTGAGAGCTGGGCACAGAGGAACCTGCTGAGGTTCAACAAGGGCAAGGGCAGAGTCCTGCAGCTGGGGAGGAGCAACCCCATCACCAGGACAGGCTGGGGGTGACCTGCTGGAGAGCAGCTCTGGGAGAGAGACCTGACAGTGCTGGGTGATAATAAACTGCCCATGAGCAGCAACGTGCCCTCGTGGGCAAGAAGCCAATGGCAGCCTGGGGGCAGCAAGCAGAGTGTGGGCAGCAGGTCCAGGGAAGATTTGCTCCCCCTCTACTCTGCCCTGCTGAGGCCTCATCTGGAGTCCTGTGTCCAGTTCTGGGCTCCCCAGCTCCAGAGAGACAGGGAACTGCTGGAGAGAGGCCAGAGCAGGGACACCAAGATGCTGAGGGGCTGGAACATGTGTGTGAGGAGGAAAGGCTGTGGGACCTGGGGCTGTTGAGCCTGGGGAAGAGAAGCCTGAGCTCAGGGGCACCTCAGCAACACTGATCAGCACCTAAAGGGTGGGTGTCAAGAGGATGAGGTGACATTTTGTTGTGTGGTGGCCAGTGACAGGACAAGGGGGAACAGGCACAGGCTGGAACATGGGAAATGCCACTGGCACAGGAGGAGAAAGTCCTTTGGGTCTCAGGTGAGGGAGCCCTGGCCCAGGCTGCCCAGGGAGGGTGTGGAGGCTCCTTCTCAGGAGGTTTCCAACCCCACCTGGACACGTTCCTGTGCCCCCTGAGCCAGGGGAACCTGCTTTAGCAGGGGCTGGGGGCTGGATGAGCTCTGCAGGGCCCTTCCAACCCCCACCACTTGGGCATTCCATGATTCACAGCTGAAGACAGAGAGTATCTTGTATCTATCACTGCCACCTCCATCCCACACCCCACACTAAGGAGATTTGAGGGGTGTCTCTTGTTTCCCTGCAGCCCCCAAGTCTCCTGGGGAGAAGACTCGCTATGACACCTCTCTGGGGCTGCTCACCAAGAAGTTCCTCTGCTTGCTGAGCGACTCTCCTGATGGGGTTGTGGATCTGAACCGGGCAGCTGAGCTGCTGGAGGTGCAGAAGCGCCGCATCTACGACATCACCAACGTGCTGGAGGGAATCCAGCTCATCCGCAAGAAGTCCAAGAACAACATCCAGTGGATGTGAGTGGTGGTGGGGGGAGGATGGATGTGGGATGTGGGCATGGTGCAGTGTGGTGCTTTAGCCCTGCCCAGGTGCCAGGTGCCCACTTTCCTCAGCTGGATGGGGTAGAAATAGCACAAAGGGCTCAGGAGTGGAGGTGAGGACAGAGAGTCACCAGCGTGGGCAAAACAGAGTCATCTTGGGGAGAAATGGGTTGATTTATTAACAAACAAGCAAAACAGAGCAGGGGAATGAGAAATAAAACCTGAATCTTAAAACACCTCCCTCCCCCCACCTCATTCTGGGTCTCTCCCTCCTCCCCCCTCCCAGCACAGGGGATGGGGGTTATGGCCACTTCATCACAGATGGACTTTGCTGCTGCATCCTCTCAGGGGGAGGCTTCCCACACTTCCCACTGCTCCAGTGTGGGGTTCTTCCCACAGGAGACAGTCCCTCCATGAACTGCTCCAACGTTGGTTCTTCCCATGGGCTGCAGTTCTGCACAAACTGCCCCAGGGTGGGTCATCCATGGGCCAAACAGTCCCTCAGGAACAAGCCTGTGGGTTTCCAGGTCCTGCCAGGAGCTTGTTCCAGTGTGGGCTTCCCATGGGGTCACAGCCTCCCTTGGGCATCCAACCACTGCAGTGTGGGCTGTGAGTGAGGCTCTGCTCCCTTCATGGGCTGCACCACAGGGCACAAGGGAATCTCTGCTCCAGTGCCCTCCTCTTCCCTCTCCACTGACCTCAGTGGCTGCAGAGATGTTGTTCTCACATTCTCACTCCCTGCTGCTGCAGTTTTGCAGCTGCCCAGCAACTTCTTCCCCTTCTCCCACGTGTTCCTTCCATTGCTCATTGGCTCAGCCTTGGGCAGCAGTGGGTCCATCACTGGCCCTGTCAGATAAAGAAGCTTCCAGAAGCTTCTTTTTCATAAAGCCACCCCTTTAACCCCCCCAGTCCAAAACCTGCCCACCCAAACCCACCACAGACAGGGGACACACACCGATGCATCTGGGGGCCATGTGCTGTCACTCAGGTGCCATCTCACTGCCAGGGGGACGGGGATCTTCGAGGAGGCAGCAGTGAGAGTGAAGCAGCAGGAGCTGAGGGGAGAGGTGGCCCAGCTGGGCAGGACAGAGAGGACACTGGACCAGCTCCTGCATGACTGTAACCTGCAGCTCCGGCAGCTGGTCGATGATGAAGCCAACCAGAGATATCCTTGCTGGGGGAGATGGGGAGGGAGGGACAGGGTCCTGGGGACAGGGGAGCTCTCTGAGCCCTTTCTCCTCGTGTTGGCTTCCTCTGGGCTGGGGAAGATGATAGAATCCCAGAGTGGTGGGGGCTGGAAGGGCCCTGCAGAGCTCATCCAGCCCAGCCCCTGCTCAAGCAGGTTCCCCTGGCTCAGGGGGCACAGGAACGTGTCCAGGTGGGGTTGGAAACCTCCTGAGAAGGAGCCTCCACACCCTCCCTGGGCAGCCTGGGCCAGGGCTCCCTCACCTCAGCACCAAAGGACTTGCTCCTGGTGGTCCAGTGGAACTGTCTGTGTTCCAGCCTGTGCCTGTTCCCCCTTGTCCTGGCACCAGCCACCACAGAACCTGGCTCCATCCTCCTGATGTGTTTGGAGGCTGCTGTGGGGTGTGGGGGGATGAGCCATCCCACTTGCAGTCCTTTTTCCTATACCTGTCCCCCTTCCACGCTGGCCTATGTCACCTACCAGGACCTTCGTGCCATCAGAGACTTCCAGGAGCAGACGGTGATCGCTGTGAAGGCTCCTCCAGAGACACAGCTGGAGGTGCCAGAGTTCAGCAAGGTGTGTGTGGGGCTGGGACCTCTTACCCTCCCTTGCAGCAGGGCTGGAGTGTGGGTGCTGCTGCCTTGATGGGCAATCAGGGAATCATCTTGGTTGTCAAAGCCCTTGAAGCTGCTGCAGCCCCAGCCCTGCCCTCACCCTGCCCAGCCCAGCACTGACCCACAGCCCTCAGCACCTCAGCTCCAGGGCTTTGGGATCCCTCCAGGGCTGGGCACTCCCCCAGCTCCCTGGGCAGCCTGGCACAGGGCTGACACCCCTCTCAGGGAAACAGTTCTGCCTCAGCTCCAATCTCAACCTCCCCTGGGGTGACTTGAGCCCCTTTCCTCTTCTCCTATCACTTGGGAGCAGAGCCTGACCTCCAGCTCCCTGCAGCCTCCTGTCAGGGAGAGTCAGAGAGTGCTGCTGTCTCCCCTCAGCCTCTTCTCCAAGAAGAGAAAAGGCTCATTTGAGGCATCCCAAGGGTACAGCCCAGCATGGCTTTGGATGGTTTTGGGGTGTCTCTGTGAAGCTCTTTGAGCCATTCCTTTAGGTGCTGTAATCCTGTACCTGGACCCTGCAGGGCTTAGAGGCTGTGCTTGGGAGGGCTCTGGTTACCCTTCTGGGTTACCCAGGGCTCTGGTTACCCTTCTGAGTGCCCCTCTGAGCTTTGCTTTACCCCCTCAGGACAACCTGCAGCTGCACCTGAAGAGCACCAGTGGCCCCATCGAGGTGTATCTGTGCCCAGAGGAGATCCCAGAGGAGAGTCCCAGCAAGAACAACGATGTCCCCTCCACTGCCATCTCCCCACGAGCCCACACTCTACCCCCTCCCACACCAAACAGCCCCAGCCCAGCCCCACAGCCCCCCCACCCCAGCCCCCAGAGCTGGGGGAGCACAAGAACCCCCTCCTCACCCCCATCTCTGCCTCTCACCGTCCCAGGGGACCCCAGTTCACTACTGGAGGTGGAAGCTGGGCTCCTGGGCTCCCCCCCGCATCTCCTGCAGCAGACAGAGGACCAACTGCCTTGTGCTCCCTCCCACCTGGACTTGGGACCCTTTGTCACCTTCTCACCCCCCCTGGAACAGGATGACTATCTCTGGGGACTGGAGGGTGAGGGCATCAGTGACCTCTTTGAGGCATATGACCTGGGGGAGCTGCTGAAGCACTGACCTCCTCCCCCTTTTGCTTTTGTCCCCTTCGCTCACTTGTGTCCTGAGCGTGTGGGGTCTCTGAGGGGTGGCTGGAGAGTGGGAGTGAGGGAGTGCTGGGGGTGTCTGAGGGTGGTGATGGGATGTCAGCTACCCTGGGTGGCTTCTCCTCACTCTCCTGGGTTGGTTGTTAGCTGGGGACTGTGCTGGCCACCTCATTGGGCTGTGGGAAGGTGTAAACCCCTGAGGGGGATCCACACATGTCCCACCATCACCCCCCACTGCCCTGGGAGGGATTTGGGGGCACAGGGGCACCCCTGAGGTGGCTGAGAAACCTCTGCCCAGAGTGGGCTGCAGTGGGGAGGTGCCATGTTTTGGGACCACTCCAGTTGCTCCCCAGTTAGATTGGGTCTTGGAGATGCTGATGGGGCATTTCTAGTGGCATTCCACCTTCCTGCCACAGCTGGCAGAGCCTTAAAAGAATTAATCAGGCAGCAAAGTGACCTTTGGGTAAGGAGGGGCTGGAGCTCAGGGGTGGGCACTGCACCCACAGCCTCCAAAATCAGTGGCTGTGGCAAACCCCTGGCCAAGACAAGGAGCCTTATGCATGGAGGGGGGGAGTTGCAGCCTCTCTCCCTCAGCCTCTCAGGGCTATTGGTGCTGGGGGGCATCAAAACTGGAGTATACTGGGAGGAGGGGTGTTAGTGACTGGTGGCTGGAGCATCACTGATGCAGAGGGGCTTGGGGAAGCAGCAAGGGATGAGCCCTCAGCCCTGGGGCTGGATGTGGCTTTGGATTGTGCCATTGCAAAGGAGCTCTTAATTATTGCACTGTATTTATGGGACCCTCCCCCATGGCACGGTGCTGGGGGGGGGAACACGGGGACATTTGGGGTTTCAGTGAGTGTATTTAAGTTGTCCTTCCTTGGGTTGGTTCTCTGGTGATGGCTGGTGGGGTAGGTGAGTGTTTTAGTGGGGGGAAACCTGTGGCACTTGATGTTTTCTGCCCAGGAGGGGCTGAAATGAAATAAAACTTGAGAGTTCCAAGGGGTTGTTTTCCTCCAAGCAGCAAAGTGCTGGGCTGGGGTGGGAGGAGAGAGGCCTTGGGTTGGGTTTACTCCTATTTTCAGTGTGAAAAGAAACCTTTGGAGCCTTTTAACTGGCCAACCTGCTCTGGAGGAGCTGGTGGAGAAGGGGGTTGAGGTGAAGCTGTGGCTGGAGTGAGGGAAATGGGTCTGACCTGACCCAAATCTGTCTGGGATGAGCCTTTGGCTGAGTCTGAGCCCCTTGAACCAGTAATGTGGGAAAAACTCTGGGACCCCTGTGGGCAATGGGGCTGGGATGGGCCCCTGCACCCAGATCTGAGGGTGGGGATGGAGGCTGCAGAGAGAGAACTTGGTGGGGCTGTGGCCATGGAGGGTCCTGCCCCTGGGAGCTGCCCCTGCCAAATCATGTCATGACCTGGTGATGCCAATGGTGCTGGGGGCATGGAGATGTCTGGTGGTCCCTGCTGATGGCTGGTGATACTCAGTGATGTCTGGACTACCTGGTGATGGTTGTGAGTCCCCAGTGACATCTGGAGTACTTGGTGAGTCCAGTGGTAGCTGGTGATGGTCAGTGGTCCCCAGTGGTGTCTGGGATACCTGGTCAATAGAGCCTGGTGATGGCTGGTGGTCCCCAGTGATATCTCGAGTACTTAGTGGTACCCAGTGGTGGTTGATGGTCCCCAGTGACATCTGGGATGCCTGGTGATGTCTGGTGGTGCTTGGTGATGGCAGGTGGTACTGGGATCATGGCACATGTTGGCCTTGCACTGGGATGCCTTGGGATGTGCGGTCTGTTGGGATGGAGGAGGAGGAGGAAGAGGAGAGCCCCGGGGCAGATAAGCCGTGTGAGGGGCACAGAGTGCTGTAGCCACGTTCCTATCCCCATTCCCCGCGGGGCTGCGTGTCCCGGAGCAGCCGGGGGGGTGTCCCCGGGCCGTGTCCCCCCCGCAGTCCCTGCGCTGGCCAGGAGGTGGCAGGGCCACCCCAGCAACGGCGCTGGAGGGACCCCGCGGGGCTCTGGGGGGGTCTCAGCCCTGCCCAGGGGGGCTGCAGGGGTGGGGAGGGCTGGTTCAAGCCCGGTCCACGCTGTCCTGAGCCCCTGCCCCGGGCTGCCCCTGAGGCTGATCTGCTGAGGCCAGTGTCCTCCCCACCGAGACCCCTAAAGGAGGCTCCGGGGAGTCTCTGTGGGAGGGGGCTCTGACCTATTGAGAACCCCCAAATTCCTCCCGTTCCCGTACTGCAGCCTCTTAACCCTTTGTCTACCAGTGCTCTGGCAGAGGGTTGGTGGTCCCCGGTGATGTCTGGTGGTCCCCAGTGATGTCTGGGGTAGGTGGTGATGCCCAAGGTGATGTCCTGGAACAAGGGCAGGTACAGGGTCACCCCCCCTGCCCTAAGTTGGGGTTCTGCAGCCTGCACCCCTGATGCCTGTGGCGGCTCTTCCCACCTCCCTGTCCCCGTATCAGTGAGTTAATTCGGACTTAGGCACAAAGCCGAGTTTTACTGAGCCCCACTGCAGGCTCAGTAAAGGGAACGAGGGTCTGTCACCCCTCTCCCCCTGCGCAGTCTGCCCTGGAGGAGATGCAAAGAAACCTTCACCCTCTCTGACACCAGAGGGGTGTCAGAGGGTCCGTGTCACCCTCTGTGACACCAAACCAGCCCCACAGAGGTTTCGGCTCATTTCCTCTGCCCCCAGTCCCGTGCTGGGATGCGCTCGGGGGGGGGCTGAGCTTCCCCCTTCCCTCTGGGAAATGCAAATAACCAGGGAATGAGCCACCAAACCCCATCTCCCCCGAGCCTGCGGGGCCGGGACGAGGCGAGGGGAGGCGGCTGCAGGGAGCGATGAGCCGAGGGCTCCGGGACATCCTCGCTGCCCGACGCCACGCAGCAAAGGCGCTGTGGGGGCGACCCCCAGTTAAACCAGTGCTCTAGGGGGGGTAGGGACTGGGTTTCATCCCAAACCATCCCCGCGGGATTTGCGTGGCCAGGTTGAGCTCCGGGTGAGGTTTCTGTCCATCCCCCTGGTGCGGGGCTGGGATGGAGCTGCCGGTTCCCGTCACCCATCTGCGGGGGGGTCGCACCCTGGTGGGTGCTGGGTCACCGGGGAGAGGCTGGGGAAGGGGGTGCGGGTGCACAGAGACCCCCGCGTTACCCCCTTCCCTTCCCGGGGGGTGTCACTCATGGGATGTGTCACCGGGGGGCGGGGGGGTGTATTACCGGGAGGGGTGTCACAGGGCTTGGGGGGTCACCAGGGGAGGGGGACACCACGATGACACCGAGACGCTTCGCCTTTAAGGGGCGGGCGGGGTTTCCCACGTGATGGCAACGGGGAGGGGGCGGGCGAGGGGAGGGGAGGGGACGGAGCAGCTCCCGGCGCCGGTCCCGGTTGTCCCGGTCCCGGTTGTCCCGGTCCCGGGGCGCTGAGCCGGGCCCAGCCGGTACCCCTCCGGTACCCTCCCCGGGTGCTCCCTGCACCATGCCCGAGCAGCTGAGCGTGGCCGAGTTCCTGGCCGTCACCGTCGAGGATCTGAGCTCCCCGGCCGCCACCTTCGCCTCCAAGATGCAGAAGTGCCGGGGGGCTGTGGGGGCTTTGGAAGAGGTGAGGAGGGGTCGGAGGGAGAAGTGAAAGGGGGGTCTGTGGAGGAGCTGGAGGGGGTCAGGGGGGTCTAGAGGGAGTGAAGGGAGGCTCTGGAGAGGGTTAAGGGGGATGGGACCAGGGGGCGTCGGGCTGCTCTCCTCGCCTGGGAGCACCCGCCACATCCCTGGCACCCACAGCTGCTGGACCCCCCAACCCGGGGGGGAACTTCTCTTCTTTGGGCTGCTAGGTTAGGTCCATCTTTTCTCCCTGAGACCCCCCGAGAGGAACCTGGCAGCCTAAACAATTGCTTTGGGACCCTCGGGCTGGGATTTGCCTCCTCTGAGCAGACTCAGTGTGAACTTTTCCTGGGGCCAAAAAGTGTAGAAATGCACAAAACTCTTCTTTAAAAGTTTTGTCTCCCATCTCCAGATGCCTCCCGGGGCCCGGAGCATCCCCCCTGGGCCCGGAGCATCCCCCCAGGGCCCGGAGCATCCCCTCGGGGCCGGGACATCACACCCGGGGACCGGAGCATCCTCCCCCGGGGCCGGGCAGAGCATCAGCCCTACGGCTTCGGTCACTACCGAGTTCTTTGGCTGGAGCCAGCCCTGCTGCGATGTGATGTTCCTAGAGGGATGGGGGGTCCCTCTACCATTAAAGCCAGGGGTGTATTTTTAACCTCGCCCCCCGGCAGCGTTTTCGGGAGGGGCGGAGGTGACGGGATGCCTCGGTTCCCCTTGTCCCGCTTCGCAATAAAGGCGGTTTCCAGCTGGTCCCGTGGCTTTTGCCAAGTCCTCGTAGCGAAGGAATGGCTTTGAAGGGGAGCCAGGGCTGGGAAGGGGAGGAGGAGGAGGAGGAGGAGCGGGGGGAAGAGCGCGGGGCCCCAGGTGCCGGAGCTGCCGGGGGCAGCGGGATGGGGCGGCCCCGCGCCGGGGCTGCAGCGCTGGAGCATCCCGGTGCCCATCAGCCCGGGCTGCCCGCTGCCAGGGACCTTCCCCCCGGGCCAGGAGGGAGCAGCAGGAGCTTCGTTTGTCTGTGGGGAAGGGTGTTGTGGGGAGTGAGGGGGCAGCTCTGTAGGATTTGGCCAGGAGCGTGGCTGAGAGCTGGGAGCCTGATCACCGTGGTGTGTGTGTGCCATAGGGGGTATGGGGCTGATCCCCCCATCCCACTGGGGGTTGTGGGGTGATGTTGTGGAGGCCAAAGCAATGGCAGGCCTTTGGTATCCCCAAAAGGGGGGACTCCATCCAGCCCTACATCACCTGCTGGGTCCTGAGGGGGTGACAGGGGCAGGGGAGGGCTGGGGAGTGGGGGAGACTCTGAGCAAACCAAGCCTTGGTCTTCCCCATCACCACCCCAGATCCTGAGCAGGGGCTCAGTGAGTGAGGGTCTTGCTCCAGTGGCTGCTGGATGGGAAGGGGTGACTGTGTCCCACCAGGTCCCCAAGACCCCAGTGCACCCCTCTGGGAGCCAGTCCCTGCTGGGGGGACAGGAGAGATGTGGGGGAGCAGAGTAAGGGCCAGAGGCTGATGCTTATGGTTGAGAAAACATCCTGGTGTTGGCTGCAGCTGCCCTGTGCCTCAGTTTCCCCTCTCTCCCATCCCTTGGGGCTTGTGTGATTCCAGAGCCCTTGGGGCTGCTGCAGAGGCAGCACCTGAGGTGTCTGTGGTGGGCTGGAGGTCAGATCCAGTGGCTGGTGCTCAGGGCTGGGTGCTGTGTGTGTGTCACAGGGGACTGGGTGTCTGTGGGCCAGAGCAGGGTGACATGGCAGAGGTGTTGGAGCTGCCAGTCAGCTCCTGTGTGAGGGCTGTGTCCTGCCACACTCTGCCCTTTGTACCCAGCTCAGTGCCAAGGCCCAGCCTGCCCTGGCACCACCTCAGCCCTGGCACGAGCCACAAGCAGAAGAATGGCCCCCATTGAGCATCCTGCCAGGGCTGGGAGGGGGTGGCAGGGGCTGTGAGCCTGGGTGGCCGTGGTGCAGGTGCAGCCCCATCACTCCCCTCCTCCCTCCATCCCTTCAGGGAATCCCTCATGCTCCAGTGCCCTCAGTTTCCCCTGGCTGGGAGCCCTTCTCTCCACACTGGGCTGGGGGTGATGGGGATGTGGGGGGCTCCAGACCCTGCCCCTCACTCTGGGAGGACTGTCCCTGTGCAGACAAGGCCTGGGACCCAAGCAGCCAGCTTGGTTCAACAGGGATGCTGCTGGTGCCCACAGCCAGGGTGGCACTGGGCAGTGATTCCCACTGCATTTGCCACCCCCCATTTACCATTCCCACCCCCATTTACTGTTCCCCACCACTCAGTTCACAGATCCCTTCCCCAAAGCCCCATGTGACCATCCTCAGATCATCCCCAGCCCCTGTGTCCAGCCTCCTACAGCCCTGAGCTGGCACCAGGGTGAGCTGTTCTGTCCCAGACCTTCAGAGCAGCTCCTTCCCTCTCTTGCACCATGCCTCATGCACCCAGAGCATCTCATGCTGCCTTTCCCCTTCCTGAGGTCTGTGAGTGAGCCTGGGGTGTCCAGGCATCCAGCCCTGCCATCCCCCTCAAGGCAGGCTCCAGACAGCCTCAGGCACCCACGTTTGGTGCAGAGAGGGGATATGGGGGGGCTGTGGAGCTCCCCAAGCTCCTCCCCATTGTAGATGCATTGCAAGACCTCTCTGGGTAGGGGCTTTGGCCCCAGCCTCAGCCCCATCCCCTCCCCGCTGCCTCATCCCAGCCAAAGCTCCTTGTCCTTGTCCAAGGAGGAGAGCCTGGGAGAGGGGTGTTGGAGCCAGGCTGACCCCACTGTCAGGAAATCAGCCTTGACATCAGCCTGAAAACCTTTGGCCAGAGCTTGAGCTGCAGAGACAGAGAGAGAGAGAGGCAGAGAGAGCCTCTTTATTGTAATTCCTCAGCGGTTTCATCCCTGCCCTGCTTGCTGTTCACGCCCTCTAAATATTTCCAGCCTGTTATCATGCCTCTGGTACCTGCAGCCAAGACACCCTTAACCCTTTCCTGAGAGCTGGGGCTGGTGGGGGTTTGGCTGCAATGCTCTGGGGGTGGGTGGCTGTTGGGGTTGGGTTTGTCCTGATGGTCTATGGGGGGTGGGTAGGGAAGGATGGAGTGAGGGAAGCAGGCTGGGGAGGAGGGGTGAGTGCAGGATGGGGCTGGAGCATGAGTCTGATGAGGAAGAGCTGAGGGAAGGGGGGTGTTGAGTCTGGAGAAGAGGAGGCTGAGGGGAGACAGGAGCATTCTCTGACACTCCCTGACAGGAGGCTGCAGGGAGCTGGGGGTCAGGCTCTGCTCCCAAGTGACAGGACAAGAGGAAAGGGGCTGGAGTTGCCCCAGGGGAGCTTGAGGTTGGAGCTGAGGCAGAACTGTTTCCCTGAGAGGGGTGTCAGCCCCTGTGCCAGGCTGCCCAGGGAGCTGGGGGAGTGCCCAGCCCTGGAGGGATCCCAAAGCCCTGGAGCTGAGGTGCTGAGGGCTGTGGGTCAGTGCTGGGCTGGGCAGGGTGAGGGCAGGGCTGGGACTGCAGCAGCTTCAAGGGCTTTAACAACCCAAATGATTCTGTGATAATTGGGACTGGGGGGCCCATGGCCAAGGTCCTGCATGAACTGGGCAGGGCTTGTGGAAAGCCACATCCCCAGTTGTGGGGTTGATGTGTTATAGGTCTCCATCTGGCATTGCTGGGAGGTGGGTCCCAGTTTTGGCTCTGCCATGGTCCCTCCTGCCATGCTCAGCCCTGAGCGTGGGGACAGGCTACTGTGTTCAGGCTTTGTGATGTTTCATCCCCTCCATGGTTGAAACAGCCCCTGCAAGAGCCAGGGAGGCATTTTCCATGCTTGCTGGGATCCAAGGAGGTGCTGGGTGTGCTGGCCAAGCCTCTCACCCCCTGCTGCCACCTTCCTCAAACCCGTGGGCAACCAAAGCCCTGCCCTGCAGGCAAAGCCCATGGAGCAGAGCCAGGCTTGAGGCTGAGGCTCTGGCATCCCTGGGATCCCTCCAGCTCCTCTCCCAGCCCTGGGAGCTTGGCTGCTGCCCCACACATCTGCATGGCAGAGCAGCCCCTTCCCCAGGGCCAGCTGAGCTGGGGGGATGGTGGCCACTCTTGGCAGAGCTGACGAGCTCCCTTTGTTTTCTGTCTCACTTTGCTCTGCAGAGCCTGGATGGGGACCAAGCTGTGCTCCAGAGGATCAGGAAATATGTGAAAGCCATTCACAGCTCTGGGCTCAGTGAGTTGTGCTTCCAGAGGTGATGGGCATCCCCTGGCTGCCAGGGGCTGGGATGAGCCTGTGTGTCACTGCCACTGCTCACATCTGTGCTGGGGGGATGCAGATGGATGGTGATGGCCAGCACTGGGGGGAACTGGGTGCTTCTCAGCCTGGCAATGTCACAGGGTGCCAAAAACTGTCTTAAAAAGCTCTCAAAAGGGAACCTGAGGAGTGTAGGGAGGGTGTTTAGGGTGTCCTGCAGCACAAACAGCCCAGCTCTGCTACAGCAGCATGGGAGGTGGGTGGTGGGACCTCACGGTGTGACCATGCCCAGGGATGGAGTGCTGCAGAGCCACCCCATGTCCCTCACTGCTGTGTCCCTGCCCAGCCCATGTGGAGAATGAGGAGCAGTACAGTGAGGCCCTGGAGAACTTTGGCAACAACCACCTGTCCCAGAACAACCACGAGCTCTCCACTGGCTTCCTCAACCTGGCCGTCTTCACCCGCGAGGTCACGGCGCTCTTCAAGAACCTGGTGAGCTGCCCCTCAGCCCCCCCCAGAGCCACCCAGTGCTTTGGCTTGGAGAAAACCTTTGAGACCTTGAGTCCAACCCCTCCCCTCCTGCTGCTGAGGCTGGGGGGAGGCTTTAACCAGCTGGGAGGGGGGAACTGAGGGGTTCCCGGTGTCTCCTGTGCAACCTCAGGCTGTTCTCTGCATCCAGCTTGTGCCAAAATCTCCATCATCCAGCTGGATTTGGAGAAACCACGTGGTGCAGCCTCTTTTCCTCCAGTTTGGCTGCTCTCCTCCACAGGCAGCAATCCCCAGCCCCCATCCCACAGTCTCCCAGTGCTCCCAGTCCATCCTCTCGCTCCTTCCCAGCTCCACCAGCTCCAGGATTCAATGGGCAGTTAAAGCTGTTGGTTTCTCTTTCCCCTCCCCTCCTTTTCTTTCCTTCTCTTGTGTGTGTATTTTCCTCTCCCCTCTCACATCAGTTCCATCTCTGCTCTCTCTTGCCAAGAAGGAAATCAAAGCCACTTGGAGCTGCTCAGCGGGGCCGTGGGGAGCAGCCGGGCAGCGCCTTGGCTGGAGCTGCCTCCTGCAGGGAGCTGGGGCTGGGGGGGTCCCCTGCTGCTGTCCCCCCTCTCCAATCCCTTTTATATCCACCCCCCCCACCCCCCCCAAGGGGTGGTTTTGTTTGCTGGAGATTGATTTCTGCTGCCCTTCCCCCAGCAAGGATTTCACATCCTCTCCCAGTTACCCCAGTCTGGGCCTCTCTGCTCCTCCCTTTCCCCAGCCCAGCTGGCCCAGCCCAGACCCCCACATTTTTGGGGGGGGGCTTTGTGGGGATCATCCCCATGGAGGGTTTGGGACCCTCCCTGACCCTCCCATCCCCCCTTGTGCCTTGGAGCTCAGTTTGCTGCTGGGGAAGCAAAACCTTTGGGAGCCTTGGAGAGCAAGCTGGGTGCAGTGGGAGGTCCCACGTGGGTGCTCTCCCAGCACTGAAATGGGGTGATGCTGCCCCACAGGGTGCATGGAGGGGTGCCAGGACCCCAGTGAGCTCCTGCCTCCCCCTCAGTGCCAACCCCAAACCCTGGAGAAGGGGGAACTTCTAGGGAAGCCCCTTTGATATTAGTGGGGAGGCTCTTTGTGGGGGGTTGTGAGGGGACTGGTGGGTACTGGGGGGACTGGTGGGATCAGTGGGTGCTGTGGGGGACTGGTGGCATCAGTGGGGGCTATGAGGGGACTGGTGGCATTGCTGGGGACTGTGGGGGTACTGGTGGCATTGCTGGGTGCTGGAGGGGACTGGTGGCATCCCTGGGTGCTCTGGGGAGACTGGTGGCATCAGTGGGGGCTGTGGGGGGACTGATGGCATCAGTAGGAGCTGTGGGGGACTGGTGGCATTGCTGGGTACTGGGGGAACTGGTGGTATCACTGGGGGCTGTGGGGAGACTGGTGGCATTGCTGGGTACTAGGGGGACTGGTGGCATCAGTGGGGGCTGTGGGGAGACTGGTGGCATTGCTGGGTACTGGGGGAACTGGTGGCATCCCTGGGGGCTGTGGGGAGACTGGTGGCATTACTGGATGCTGGAGGGGACTGGTGGCATTGCTGGGTGCTGAGGGGGGACTGGTGGCATTGCTGGGTGCTGAGGGGGGACTGGTGGCATTACTGGATGCTGGAGGGGACTGGTGGCATTACTGGATGCTGGAGGGGACTGGTGGCATTGCTGGGTGCTGGAGGGGACTGGTGGCATTGCTGGGTGCTGGAGGGGACTGGTGGCATCCCTGGGGGCTGTAGGGGACCGGTGGCATCGCTGGGTGCTGGGGGGAGGCTGGGTCAGGGACAGGGTGGCGATGGAGGGGAACAGCTTTGGTTTTGGCAGCCAGGGTGCTGCTGTGGTTTGTGGGAAGGGCCCCACGTCACACATCTTGCAGCCAGCTCCAGCAAGCCCCAGCCTGCCCCTGCCTGCATCCAGCCCCCATTCCAACCTCTTTAACCCTTCAGAGGGCAGCAACAGAGCACTGAGAGGGGTCCCCAACAGCAGGAAGGAGCTGGGGCTGCAGCTCCTTGTCCTGCCCTGAGGTGGGGACCCCGTGGGGTAACCTCATCTCCATCCTTTGCAGGTGCAGAACCTCAACAACATCGTGTCCTTCCCCCTGGACAGTCTGCTGAAGGGGCAGCTGAGGGACGGCCGCCTGGTGAGTCCCTTCCCCTGCAGCCCTGTGCCCAGCTCTGGGTCACCCCTTTGGGGGTGTATTGCAGCGAGACCCTTGTGTTGCTGGCCAGGAGAAGAAAGGAGCAAGTACCTGGGGCTGGAAGGCAGCAGTGAGGGCAAGGAGTGACAGGAACAAGGGCTGAGGAGCTGGTGGGGACATCCCTTGTCCCCAGGGAGCAGGGCAGGGTGCAGTGGTGCAGAGCAAAGCCCTCCAGCACTTCAGTGCTACCAGATCTTTCAGCTCCCCTGTGACAGCTGCCATCCCCTCTCTTTTTCTATTGCCACAGGACTCCAAGAAGCAGATTGAAAAGGCCTGGAAGGATTATGAGACCAAAGTGTAAGGAACCTGCTGCCTCAGCCCAAATCCCCCTTAATCCCCCTGAGCACTGAGGGGTTTTGTCTCAGGGCTGCAGCCGGGCACCCGGCGATGCCACTTTGCCACGGGGCAGGCTCCAGTCCAGCCTTCCCCCAGCTGGAGGGGCTGGAAATGTTTGTCCTCATCCCATTCCCCCCCGTAGCCCACCCCATGGGACACATCCCCAACCGCTGCCCTGTGCCACAGGGGGAAGCTGGAGAAGGAGAAGGAGCGAGGGCGCTGGGCAGGGCCGGTCCCGGCAGAGCCGCCCGTGCCCGAGGGCAGCGAGGACGGGCAGAGGGAGCGGCGGCTCTTCCAGCTGCACATGTGTGAGGTACAGCCTGGCCTGGGGTAACAGGGACCTGGGGGGACACGGGGGGACAGTTGTGCTCAGAGCTGCCTGGGCATGTCATACAGTCACTGAGTGGTTTGGGTTGTAAAGCTCTTGAAGCTGCTGCAGTGCCAGCCCTGCCCTCACCCTGCCCAGCCCAGCACTGACCCACAGCCTCAGCACCTCAGCTCCATGGCTTTGGGATCCCTCCAGGGCTGGGCACTCCCCCAGCTCCCTGGGCAGCCTGGCACAGGGGCTGACACCCCTCTGAGGGAAACAGTTCTGCCTCAGCTCCAGCCTCAACCTCCCCTGGGACAACTCCAGCCCCTTTCCTCTTGTCCTGTCACTGTTACTGGGGAGCAGAACCCGACCCCCAGCTGCCTGCAGCCTCCTGTCAGGGACTGTCAGAGAGTGCTGCTGGCTCCCCTCAGCCTCCTCTTCTCCAGGGCACCCCCAGCAATGAGGGGACCCAGGTGTCCTGTATCCAGATACCCCACAAACCTCTTTAGAGTGACACAGGGCAGGGGACAAGTCCCCAGTGAGTTGTCCTGGGTGCCTTCCCAAGCACTGAAAGGCCAGGCAGCAGCACCAGAGCCTGGCACAGCCCTGTGCCCCCACCCCCCTGGCACTGGGGAGGGGGTGTGAGGAGATGCCTGAGGGGCTGAGCCTTGGCTGGATGAGTCATAGCCCTGAATGGCACCACTGTGAAATGAATAACAGCCTGAGGAGCCATGGCCTGAGTGCTGCTGGCACCCTGTGAGAGGGGGCTGTGTGGTGGTGGGCACGTGTGTGTGCTGATGGGCATGTGTGTGTGTGTGTGTCAGTGGGCACAAAAGCTGCTGCTTTCCCAGGGAGCCAGTCTGCAGATTGTAAGGGGCAACTCCTTTTGGGGGTTGCCCAGTGCTGGGGCAGCTGTGTGGCATAGAGGTGGCTGGTGTCTGCTGCTTCCTCATCTGATTTCAGCCCCAGGTGATGGGGGGATTTGTGTCTCCCCATGAGAACCATCTCACACCCCTCCCCAGGTGCTGTGGGGTGAGAGGGTGCAGCTGGACCTGGTCCTGGGCTATACTGGGAGCACTGCTTTGCTCCTGTAGCACCATCCTGTGACACTGTCATCCCTGAGGTGTGGGTGCCAGGGCAGGGAGGTCCCATGGGAGCCAGGCATCCATGCCCTTTCCCAGCTGGGCTGCAGTTGGTGCTGAGCAGCCCAGGACTCCAGCTTGGATGCTCTAGTTTGCACAGAGCAATTTAAGAACCCTCCCCAGCCCAGGTGACCCCTCACTGGGCAGCAATGCCCAGGGCACCAGGAGACCCCATCCCAGGAGCTCCATGGTGCTTCCTCTCCACAGCAAGCTCCTGAAGCTCAGGCTGCCCTGCCTTTCCCTTCCCTTCCCTTCCCTTCCCTTCCCTTCCCTTCCCTTCCCTTCCCTCACCTCCCATTCCAAACTATCCTCCCACAGCTGTGCCAGCCTCCAGAGGAGCTCTCAGGGAGAAAATCTCTTCCTCCCCTCCTTGTTCCCAAGACCCAGTGTCTATAGCTCTGTGCCTGCAGCTGATGGATGGGTTTGCTGCAACTCCCTGTGCCCCAGGACACCTCTGTGAGCCCTGCAGCTCCCTGGGGCTGAGCTGCTTCAGGCACTCACTGCTCCAAACCTGGGGTTTGTCTTTTTCTTTGGGAGCAAAAGGGTCACACCTTAAAGACCATCTCTGCTGGGGTTTCATTTTGGTTGCATTTCCTTCATGAGCTGCCTGGGCTTTGGGTTATTTATTAACTCCAGAAGGAAGGAGCAGCAGGAGGAGTGTGTTTGGCTGCAAACCCCAGGGCTTGCCTCACTCCTTGAACTCCTTGGAGGACTTCCAGAGGCAGGTTTTCTGAGGGTGGTCCCCAGTGAGCTGCCTTCAAGTCCAACATCATGACTGGACTTGTTGAAAGCCAGCCAATGTTTTAACCCTCCTCCCTGTGCCAGGAAGAGAAGTGAGAGCCAGGCAGGGAATTTCCTCTGGGATCCTCTCAGCCAGTCCTTGTCTCCAGCACCTAACAGGCTGTCTTCTCTTCCTCTAGTACCTGCTGAAAGCCAATGAGTCTCAGATGAAGCAGGGCCCAGATTTCCTGCAGAGCCTCATCAAGTTTTTCCATGCTCAGCACAAGTAGGTGCCACCCAAACCAAGGTGATTCACCCCTGGGGTCAGTTGTCACCTGTGGGAGGTCACCCTGGGCTCTGAGGGCACCTTCTTATCTCCATGAAGCTGTTGGGCAGAGCCCATCTCTCTCCAGTTGGATCTGGGGAGCTGAAATGTGCTTCATTGGCTGGAGGAGCTGTAACCATGTCTGTAGGGGGTGGGGGAAGGGGGTTGGATTGGGATGAGGATGATGATTTGGTTTCTGGATGGATTTCCAGGGATGAGTTCAGCTGAGCAGCTCTGTGGGGCTCCCAATGAGGGGTTTGGACTCCCCTCACCTTCCCAAGTGCTCCCTGAGGCTGGAGGGGCATTGTGGGGGTGTTTTGGCATCTCCTCTGTCTGCTAAGTAGGGAAACTGAGGCAGGGAGGGGACAAACACCTTGGCCAAGAGTGTGCCCTCACCTGGGGCTGGGGCTGTGACCCCCCAGGTCAGCTCCCCAGTGAAATGAGCTTGGATTGAACAATAGGCCAGTCCTGCATCCCAAACACCCTGAATATTTGGGCCATCCAGACCCCATGGGCTGGGCTTGGCCTTTGGTGGGATTTCTCCAGGTCCCAGTAGCATGGGAACCACCAGAGCAGCTTCCCAGGGAGAGTTGTTGTAGTCTCCTGCCACGTTTTCTCTTTAAAAAAACCCTCTTTTTTTCCCCTCCATCCTCTCTTTCTGCATCTTAATCACATGGAATAAATGCCCAGTTTCTTCCAAGATGGCTGGAAGGCTGCCCAGAACCTCTATCCCTTCATTGAGAAGCTGGCTGTGTCCCTGCACGCGGTGAGTCCCCCAGGCTGCCATCACACACGTGTCCCCCCCATGCCACCCACCATCAGATGTGTCCCTCCCCATGCCACCCCTCCCATGCCAGCCCCTGAGAATGCCCAAGCTCAGCACAGGGTGAGGGGACCTGTCTCCCTTTGTAGCTGCACCAAGCCCAGGAGGAGGAGGTGAAGCAGCTCATGCAGACCCGTGATTCCCTCCGCAGCATCCTGCAGCTGGACAGCAAAGAGGTGAGACCCTCACTGGGATGGGCAGGAGAGTGCTGGGTGCTCAGGAGGGGTTTAGCCAGGGGTTGGGGAGCTGTGGACCAAAGGGGATAGAGCAGGAGACCTGGGGGATGCTGGGAGGGAATGGTAGAGGGGATCCCTCAGCATGATGGAGAATGCACCCATAAGGCTGAGGTCCCCTGGGAGCAGCAGCCACCTCTGTGCCTCTCACTTTGCCTTCTAACTCCTGGGTTTTTTTATCTCCCTCCATGGTGAGCTCAGGAAAACCTGAGCAGGAAGAACTCAGGCAGTGGGTACAGCATCCACCAGCACCAAGGGAACAAGCAGTATGGGACAGAGAAGTCGGGCTTTCTCTACAAGAAGAGCGATGGGTGAGGATTGGTGTCATTTCCCCAGAGAGCTCCCAGCCCCAGAGCTGTGGAACTGCCTGGGGGAGGCTTATCACAGAGTCCCAGCATGGTGGGGGCTGGAAGGGCCCTGCAGAGCCCATCCAGCCCAACCCCCTGCTACAGCAGGTTCCCCTCACTCAGGGAGCACAGGAATGTGTCCAGGTGGGGTTGGAAACCTCCTGAGAAGGAGCCTCCACACCCTCCCTGGTTTTTGGTTGCTGTTAGACAGGTCTTTGGGTACAACAGGGACCTGTCTGGTCTTAAGCATCTATCCATGCTTGGAGAGTGGGATTTTTGCCCTCCAGGCTGGAGAAGACCTGGGAGCTGGTGCTCAGGAGCTGGGGGAGGTTTGGAGGTGGCTCAGGGGACCTTCCCCTGCCACACTTTGGGGTCATCATCCCAGTTCTTGTGTGAAGGCACCTGGGAGGCTCTGATGGCCAGGATGCTTCTCCTGGGCCCAGTGGCTGGTGCTGGGTGGGTGAAGTGTCCTCAGATGTGGGTCTCCAGGAAGAGCCACCCAATGCCAAGTTCACCTTGGAGAGCTGTGAGCTGGGTGGCTGATGGGAGAGGATCCTTCTCTCTCAGGGGTGGAGGGAGAAAGGATGCTGGTGGGATCATCCAGGGTGAAAAGCAAGCATCTTAGACCCCCAAAGAGGAGCTCTTCACCTTCTTGGTGGACCTCTGGGTGATGGGCACCAGCTTTTGTGCTTTGCTGAGCTGAGGTTACCAGATCCACGGTGCTCTTGGCCACTGTGACCAGATGTTTTGTGCTCTGTGGAGTGAAGAACAACCCCACATCCAGAAAGCCATCAGGCATCTGCTGAGGGCTGCTGGGGATGGGCTTGGAGGAGGATGGTTGTGGGCCATCAGAGATGTGCTTTGTGTCCTCACTCCTCCTCTTCCTCCTCCTCAGGATCCGCAAAGTGTGGCAGAAGAGGAAGTGTGGGGTGAAGTACGGCTGTCTGACCATCTCCCACAGCACGGTGAGGACAGGGCGAGGCTGCAGCCCCTGAAGCCTCCCTCTGAGCCTTCATCTCCAGGGGATTTCAGGTTTAGTTTTGCCCCAAACTGCTCACAGATCTACCTGGCTTAATGTTTAGCACAAGGGCTAAATGGGATCTCTCCTGTTGGAGGCGTTGGTGGGTTTGGTGGGGGCAGTGAGATGGGCACTGAGGCTCCAGAGAAGCCAAAGAGGCTGTCTCAGAGTCCTCTTCTCCTACAAAGGGTTGGAGAGGGTCCAACTCACCTTCTTATCCCTCAGAGCCATCTGAGGAGGGCTGTTGTCCCACCAGAGCTGCCATCACTTAGTATCATAGAGTCAGAGAATCATTTTGGATAGAAAAGCCCTTGAAGCTGCTGCAGTCCCAGCCCTGCCCTCACCCTGCCCAGCCCAGCACTGACCCACAGCCCTCAGCACCTCAGCCCCACGGCTTTGGGATCCCTCCAGGGCTGGGCACTCCCCCAGCTCCCTGGGCAGCCTGGCACAGGGGCTGACACCCCTCTCAGGGAAACAGTTCTGCCTCAGCTCCAACCTCAACCTCCCCTGGGGCAGCTTGAGCCTGTTTCTTCACGTTCTGTCACTTGAGAGCAGAGTCTGACCCCAGCTCCCTGCAGCCTCCTGTCAGAGAGTGCTGCTGTCTCCCCTCAGCCTCCTCTTCTCCAGGCTCAACACCCCCATTCCCTCAGCCCCTCCCCAGCCCCTTGTGCTCCAGCCCCTTCCCCAGCTCTGTGCCCGGCTCTGGCCACGCTGCAGCCCCTCAGTGTCCCTGTGGCAGTGAGTGAGGGGCCCAGCACTGACACAGCCCTGGAGCTGCAGCCTCCCCAGGGCCCAGCACAGGGGACAATCCCTGCCCTGCTCCTGCTGGCCACTCTGGCTTGGTGATGCCCACCCCAGCCCTTCCCAGTGCCCTCACCTCCCTGTCCTCCTCCCACCCCACAGATAAACCGGCCCCCAGTGAAGTTGAACCTTCTCACCTGCCAAGTGCGGCCTCACGCTGAGGAGAAGAAATGCTTCGACCTGGTGACACGTGAGTACCCTGGATGGGATGGCATGGCATGGCATGGCATAGGATGAGATGAGATGGGATGGGATGGGATAGCATGGGATGGGATGGCATGGCATGGCATGGGATGGGGTGGGATGGCATGGGATGGGATGGAATGGCATGGCATGGCATGGGGTGAGATGGGATGGGATAGGGTGGGATGGGATGGGGTGGGATGGGATGGCATGGCATGGGATGAGATGGCATGGGATGGCATGGCATGGGATGGGATGGGATGGGATGGCATGGCATGGGATGAGATAGCATGGGATGGGATGGCATGGCATGGCATGGCATGGCATGGCATGGCATGGCATGGCATGGGAACCCCCTTTTTGATGGGCAGCATCCCAAGGGGAGTTTTCCCAGCAGCTCATTGCCAACCCTGCCACGGCACCCTTTGCCCTTTTAGCCTTCCTCTGGGCATCTCTTCATTACAGAGGAAGGACCAACCTCTGTGGGGGGCTCAAGACACAAAGAGGTTGTGACGGGGTGATGGAAGAGTGATGTGCAGAGTGGTTCCTTCAGAGTAGTTTCAGCTCTTTCTTGCTATCTTGGGCTTCCTCAAATCCACCCTCTCACTCTCTTTCTCCCTCTCCCCATCCCTGCAGACAACAGGACCTATCACTTCCAAGCAGAGGATGAGCAGGAGTGTGTTGTGTAAGTGCAGCCTGGCCCCACTCCTCATGGTGCTTCCTCCCCCTCCTCCTCCTCCTGACGGGCTCCCTCTTGCCCAGGTGGGTCTCAGTGCTGCAGAACAGCAAAGATGAAGCCCTCAGCAATGCCTTCAAGGGGGATGGGGATGGCACAGGGCCGGGCAGCATGCAGGAGCTCACCAGGCTGCTCATCGCCGAGGTGAAGAACATGCCAGGAAACAAGCAGTGCTGTGACTGCGGGGCCCCGGGTACGTCAGGGCTGGATGTGCCCCCTCTCCCCTCTGTGTGGGTTGGTGATCCTGGGGTTGGGGTTTGCAGCATCCTTTGGGCTTGATGCTGAGCCTCACACTGTTCCCCTGCAGATCCCACGTGGCTCTCCACCAACCTGGGCATCCTGACGTGCATCGAGTGCTCCGGCATCCATCGAGAGCTGGGGGTTCATTATTCCCGCATCCAGTCCCTCACCCTGGATGTCCTCAGCACCTCTGAGCTGCTGGTGAGCTGCTCCCTGAGCCCAGAGATCTCATGGTCACCAGGAATCACCCTCTGTAGCTCCTGGACTTTCTGAGAAGTTCATCCTTTTTCCTCCATCTCACCTCTGGCCAGTTGGTTCCAGTGCTCATAGAATCCCAGCATGGGGGGGGTGAAGGGCCCTGCAGGGCTCATCCAGCCCCTGGTCAAGCAGGTTCCCCTCGCTCAGGGGGCACAGGAATGTGTCCAAGTGGGGTTGGAAACCTCCTGAGAAGGAGCCTCCACACCCTCCCTGGGCAGCCTGGGCCAGGGCTCCCTCACCTCAGCACCAAAGCAGCTTCTCCTCCTGTTCCAGTAGAACTTTTTGTGTTCTAGCTCATGTCCTGTCACTGGCCACCACAGAAAAGTGTCCCCCAAGCTGCTGACACCCACCCTTTATGTGCTAATCAGTGTTGCTGAGGTTCCCCCTGAGCTCAGCCTTCTCCAGGCTGAACAGCCCCAGGTCTCTGTCCCCAGCAGCACAGGGTGGTTGTCTGGGCAAGTGGGGGGATGCTGGCAGCCCCCAAGGTTTTCTCCCTTTTTAAAGCAGACTTCCCCTGCCAGGAAAGAGCATCATCCTGGGGGAGATGCTGCTCTGGGAAGGTCCTGGGTGGATCTGGTGGATTCCTTCCCTCTGCCTCCAGGGATGAGGATCTGGCAGGGCCAGGAGGGCTCATCTCTGGTCCCTCTCTCGCTGCAGCTCTCCGTCAACATCGGGAACACGCGCTTTAACGAGGTGATGGAGGCCACACTGCCCACCCAGGACAGCCCCAAGCCCTCAGCTGGCAGCGATATGTGAGTTGGCCACTGGCCAGGGGGCTCAGAGGGGCTGGCAGGAGGAGGAGGAAGAGGAGGGAGGAGTGGGCTTCATCCCCATCGCTCAGAGACAGCCCAGGAGCGGGACGGGGGCCGATCCCGGTGTTGTCACTTGGATTTTGGGGAAGTTTCCCCCTGCTCCTGAAGCTTTAGGAGGAGGCAGGAGCCCAGGGTGGCTCTGGGGTGGTGGGGGCTGGTCTCTGAGCTGCTGGCAGCAGCTCCCCTCCCGCAGGGCTGCCCGCAAGGAGTTCATCGTGGCCAAGTACATGGAGCGGCGTTTCGTGCAGAGGAGCGGCCGTGCCGAGCCGCACCGGCTCTGGGAAGCCATCCGTGCCCGGGACCTGCCCGCCCTGCTGCAGGCCTTTGCTGAGGGCCACGACCTGGCCAAGCCCCTGGCCAGCCCCGAGGGGCAGGTGAGCCCCAGCCTAACCCCTCTGCCTGAAGCCTGGTGGGTTTTCCCTCACTGCGTGCTCAGACTCGGGGGTTTCCTGGCCTCTGGGGGGAGATGTGCCCTTGGGAAGATGGGCAGCCTCAGGTTCAGCTCTCTTCTCCATTCTTGGTGGGGAGGAGGAGATCCTCAGGTCCAGCTCTCTCCTTGTCCTGGAGAAATGAGCAGCCTTAGGTGCAGCTGTCCCCTCATCCTGAGAGATATGATCATCCTCAGGTCCAGCTCTCCCCTTGAACTGGGAAAGATGAGCACTCTCAGGTCTGTCTCTCCTCTCCCCTCCATCTCATGGGAGCTGAGCATCCTCAGGTCCAGCTGTCTCCTCCATTCTTGGTGGAGTTGAAGCATCCTCAGGTCCAGCTTCTCCCCTTGTCCTGGGAGACATGAACAACCTCAGGTCCAGCTCTCTCCTCCATTCTTGATGGAGTTGAAGCATCCTCAGGTCCAGCTTCTCCCCTTGTCCTGGGAAAGATGAGCACTCTCAGGTCCATCTCTCCTCTCCCCTCCATCTCATGGGAGCTGAGCATCCTCAGGTCCAGCTCTCTCCTCCATTCTTGATGGAGTTGAAGCATCCTCAGGTCCAACTTCTCCCCTTGTCCTGGGAAAGATGAGCACTCTCAGGTCCATCTCTCCTCTCCCCTCCATCTCATGGGAGCTGAGCATCCTCAGGTCTAGCTCTCTCCTCCATTCTTGGTGGGGTTGAAGCATCCTCAGGTCCAGCTTCTCCCCTTGTCCTGAGAGACATCAACATCCTCAGGTCCAGCTCTCTCCTCCATTCTTGGTGGAGTTGAAGCATCCTCAGGTCCAGCTTCTCCCCTTGTCCTGGGAGACATGAATATCCTCAGGTCCAGCTCTCCCCTTGTCCTGAGAGACCTGAACATCCTCAGCTCCAGCTCTCCCCTTGTCCTGGGAGACATGAACAACCCCAGGTCCAGCTCTCTTCTTGGTTGGGATGAAGCATCCTTGTGTCCAGCTCTCCTTTCCCCTTGTCCTGAGCATCCTCAGCTCCAACTCTCTCCTTTCCATCTTGGGGGATATGAAGCATCCTCAAGTCCACCTTTCATCTCTCCATCTCATGGGAGCTGAGCATCCTCAGGTTGAGCTCTCCTCCTCCTTCCCCCCATCTCGTGGCAGGACCCAGGTGAGCTGGCTCTGCACATGGCCGTGCGCCACGCCGACAGATCCTCCCTTCCTCTGGTGGACTTCATCATCCAGAATGGGTATGTCCCTGGTGCTTGGGGTGTCCCCTGCCTGCTCCCCAGGGAGAGGAGGCTGCAGGAGCTTGAGGGGTGTGAGGTTTGGGTGCTTTTGAGCCCTGATTTCCCTGCACAGGGGGACACTGGACCGGGTGACGGCGGATGGCAACACGGCTTTGCACTACAGCGCGCTCTACAACCAGCCCAACTGCCTCAAGCTGCTCCTGAAGGGCAAAGCTGCCTTCACCACAGGTACAGGGCTGGAAAAGGGGCTTTTGGGGGCTCTTGATGGGAGGGGAGCTGTGAGGCTGTAACCTGCATCTGGCCCCTTTCATCCCCTGAGCAGTGAATGCAGCTGGTGAGACGGCTCTGGATGTGGCGAGGAGGCTGAAGCACACGGAGTGTGAGGAGCTGGTAGGTCAGAGGGAGGGATGGGGGACGTGCTTGGGCTAGGGAGAGGGGACCAAAGTGCCAGGGAAAGGCTGGCATGGAGGCAGAGGGCTGCCAGGACTTGTCTCCCCCATGCTGAGCCCCCTCAAACCTGCCCATATGGCAGCTGGAGCAGGCACAGGCGGGGAAGCTCTCCCTGCAGATCCACCTCGACTACGACTGGGAGCCCTCCCAGGAATTCCCCTACGACAGCGAGGACGAGCTGGAGGAGAAGGTACCCGTGGGATGGTGTGAGGGGGAGACCCCAAGGCCCCATGGAGGAGGCTGTGGGGGTGCAGACCCCACAATAGCCCTGGAGCTGAGTCTCTGCCCCCTCCCAGGTCAGCCCTCTCCAGCGCTCCTTCAAGGGCACATCACCACTGGCCACCAGCCCCCCTGCCCCTGCTTGCCCCCAGAGCCGCTGGAGCTGCATGGGGATGGACATCACCAACAAGACCTACGAGAGCATCCTGGTGCCCTCCCGCCCCACACCCCGCCGGGCCCACAGCGAGGAGATCCCCCCTCCCCTGCCCCTCAAAAACCCCACACGGGGTGGGTCTCGCCCCAAACCCACTCTGAGCCCCACTGGTGAGTCCTGTGGGGGCTGTGAGTGTCACCCACAGTTGGGGCTGTCCCTTCACCCACACACCACTGGGGTTATTGTCCCCATGCCACGTGTGTCCCCCCTCATCCCATGTGTGTGTCTCCCCCAGAGCTTCCCCGGCAGACATCGGAGCCACATTTCCCCACAGCAGCCGAGACCCCGGCTCCCCGTGGCCTCTCCTCTGCCAGCAGTGTGGGGGCCCTGGATGGCACCTGTGGGCACGTGGCCAGTGCCCCCCGCAGCCCCCCCGAGAGCCGGCGGGCAGCCTACTGGGAGACACGCTCAGAGACAGAGAGCAGCGGCGCCCGGCGAGGGCAGGAGCTGAGCCCCCTCCCCGGGCAGCCCCCGACGGGCAGCGCAGCCCCTGACATCCCCCCGGTCAAATTTGGGTAGGGAACCCCCCCATAGCTCAGGCTGGGGGTGTGCTGGGAGGGAGGGGGGGTCTGCAGGAGTGCTGGTGGGTCAGCTTCAAGCCCTGCTGGGTCTGGGGAGGTGGGGGGCAAAGGGGTTCCTGCTATGAGTGGGGGTCCCTGAGGCTTTGGGATGTGGGGGTGGGGAAAGGGCAGTTGTGGGGGTGTTGGGTTGTCCCTAGAGAAGGTGACAAAGGTGATTTGGGGGTGTCACCAAGAACCCCCTGCAAGCTCCAAAGATGGTTTGTGTCTCTTTTTGGAGGCTGTGGTGGGATGGGCTCGTTTGAGGGTGGGTGCTGAGGGGGGGGGCATCCAGGGGGCTGCGGGGGAACCCCGGTCCTGTGTGTCTCATCAGAGACCCCTGAGCCCACAGAGACCTCACAGGAAAGGGGATGGGGATGGAGAGGGGGGGATGGCACCAGCAGAGAAGGGGTGACACTGTCCCTGCTGTCCCTGGCAGCTCCGAGAGCACCCGCTCGTACCGACGCATCAGCGGCGCCGTGGGCAAGGCTGGGGGGTCCCTGTCCCCCCAGAGCCCCGAGGAGCCTGTGCCCAACAAGGTGCCCCCCATGCCCGTGCCCAGGAGATTTGCTCCGGTAGGTGCTGTGCCTGGGGGAGGTGGGGTCACCCTCTGCATCCTTACCCCAGGAGGGGTGTCACATCCCTTGGGGAGGGGTCTGTCCCCCCCTCGCTCACCCCTGTGCTGGGGCAGGCCAAGGGGAAGCAGAAGCGGGTGAAGGCGCTGGCAGACTGCAGAGGGGACAAGGCCCGAGAGCTGACCTTCTCCAAGGGTGAGGTGATCGTGGTGACAAGGGAGGAGGATGAGCAGAGCTGGGTGAGTGGCAGCATGGCACAGACGAGTGCTGGGCACCAGCCCTGGGCCCTGGCACACAAGCGTTGGGGTTGGCAAAGCCCCTGAAGCTGCTGCAGTCCCAGCCCTGCCCTCACCCTGCCCAGCCCAGCACTGACCCCTGGCCCTCAGCACCTCAGCTCCACGGCTTTGGGGACTTTGTCCAGTTTCCCTCCCCCCAGCTCTCTGCTGGAGGGTGCTGAGTGCTGGAGGGGGCTGGAGGGATCTGAGTGCTGGAGGGGGCTGGAAGGGGCTGGAAGGGGCTGGAAGGGGCTGGGTGCTGGAGGGGTCTGAGTGCTGGAGGGTGCTGGAAGGGGCTGGAAGGGGCTGGGTGCTGGAGGGGTCTGAGTGCTGGAGGGATCTGAGTGCTGGAGGGGTCTGAGTGCTGGAGGGGGCTGGAAGGGGCTGGAAGGGGCTGGGCGCTGGAGGGATCTGAGTGCTGGAGGGTGCTGGAAGGGGCTGGAAGGGGCTGGGTGCTGGAGGGGTCTGAGTGCTGGAGGGTGCTGGAGGGAGCTGGGTGCTGGAAGGGGCTGGAAGGGGCTGGGTGCTGGAAGGGTCTGAATGTTGGAGGGTGCTGGAGGGGTCTGAGTGCTGGAGGGGGCTGAGTTCTGGAGGGTGCTGGAAGGGGCTGGGTGCTGAAGAGGGCTGGGTGCTGGAGGGGGCTGGAGGGGTCTGAGTGCTAGAGAGTGCTGGAGGGTGCTGGAGGGGTCTGAATGTTGGAGGGTGCTGGAGGGGTCTGAGTGCTGGAGGGTGCTGGAGGGGTCTGAATGTTGGAGGGTGCTGGAGGGGTCTGAGTGCTGGAGGGGGCTGAGTGCTGGAGGGTGCTGGAAGGGGCTGGGTGCTGAAGAGGGCTGGGTGCTGGAGGGGGCTGGAGGGGTCTGAGTGCTAGAGAGTGCTGGAGGGTGCTGGAGGGGTCTGAGTGCTGGAGGGGGCTGGAGGGGTCTGAGTGCTGGAGGGTGCTGGAGGGGGCTGGGTGCTGGAAGGGGCTGGGTGCTGGAGGGGGCTAGAGGAGTCTGAGTGCTGGAGGGTGCTGGGTGCTCGCAGGGGCCATGGGTGGGTGATCCCTGCCCCATCCTGCATGGGTCAGGGCTGCTGGAAGGGCTCCTGGTGATGTGTCACCACAGCTTTGCCACTCTGCATCCCCCTGGGAATTGGGATCCCAGCCTGAGATGGGTCTCCCACCCCCCCTGACCCCCACTTTCTGCCCCCCCAGGTTGGCTTCATCGAGGGTGATGGCTCCCGTACCGGGGTCTTCCCCTCCAGTTTCGTCCACCTCTTGCACGACTGATGGGGTCTCAGTGGCCCCTTTTATCCCAGGACCTCAGCAGCTCCAGGCCACGTGCCTAGGACCCTTCCATGGCACCACACAGCCTGGCTGGACACAGCCCTCCATGGTTGGGGGGGCTCAGAGACACCCCCCCCACACCTTTCTGGGAAGACTGTCCATGGGCAGCAGCTGCAAGGCAGAGACCTGACACACTCACTGCAGCAGTGACAAGAGGTTTCAGTGCCGTCCCCACTGTGTCCCTCTGTCCTCCTGTCCCTGCCATGGACTCTGCAAGGACCTGGGGATGGGGAACCTGCATGTGGTGCCTCCCCCCTATACTGGGGAACCCCTCCAAGACTGGAGAGCAGCCATGTACCCCCCAACCCCCCCATACCCCAATTGTGGAGCCTTTGGGAGGGGCAGAGAGTAGGAAAAGGCTTTTAGGGACCTTGGGGGCTAGAGGGGTCTCTGCCAACCACCCCCCCCCCCCAGCCTCTGGGGGCTGCTGGGGCTGGGGGCTGCTTCAAAGCTCCCCTAAAACTGGTAATGAAACACCATTCCCTGCTTGGGGGGTGGTCAAGGGGCATTGCAGAGCCCCCCACCCCGTCCCTCCCCTGGGGTGGGTGCTGGATCACCACCCCAGCCCAAGAGGATTTTGCAGCTTTTTTCTGGGACCAATGTCCCCCCCACGTGCCTGTCCCTCAGGAGCTACTTGCCCACTCCCCCTCCTTGTCCCCTCTCCCCCTCCTCGTTTGTGTGTCAAATGTTTCATCTCAAAAAACAGGCTTTTTGTATTTTTAATGCTTTCTGTCTGTGGTTTCTAATCACAGCCCCTGTGGGCACGGGGTGGGGGGCACAGCCCCTCCTCAGGGCTGCCAGTCCCCATCCCTCCCCACTTGGGACATATGTCCTGAAGGCTGTTGAGGGTCTCTGTGACCTCTTAGGACCATGCCCCTAAACTTCAGGGGTGCTGTGCCCCCTGGCATGGCCCTCACCCATCCCATGCCATCTGGGGCTATAAGCACCCAGGAGGGATCCAGCCCCATGTGAGATGCTCACCCTACAGCCACCCACTTGCAGCAAGGACAAGGAGGGGGTGGCACACTGACTGTCACCCCCTCATCCCACCCCCTGTGCCCCTTGAGCCTGGGGTCAGCATCCCCCCTACAGTGCCCATGGTGCCCGCTGCTGCTGCCCCGCCCGGGGGGGCTCCTGCTCCAGGGGGTCAGCACAGCTGAAAAGACCATGGGAGGTGCTGGCATGGCACTTGCCGTGGGAGCCTGCCACCCCAGGGACCTGCCTGCCACAGCACACGGGCTTTGGCACAAACCAGCCCCGCTCACCCTGGCACCCGTCATCCAGGGGGCAAAACCACATCCCGGCTTCCAAACCCCCCTCAGCGGGCTGCAGCCCCATGGGGGCAGCCCCTGGCCCTCGGGCACCTCTCCGTGCCCCCTGCTCCCGGCACCTCCCCCGGCGCGGGCACCCTCAGCTATATTTAGCCCTCCCTCCGCGCTGTTTCTCCCTCCTGGCAGGAGTTTATAACCAGCCGGGACAGCCCCACCTCCTTTCTGCTTTCTCTCCCTTCCTTTTCTTTCCTCCCCCCTCCTTTCCCCCCCTCTTTTTCCCCTCTGCTCCTCCCCAGCCCGCTTCTCCCTTCCCTGCCCTGCCCCGCTCCCCTGCCCATGCCCTCGGTGCCCACCTCCCGCTCTGCTTTCGCCCCGCGGGTTCCCGGAGCCGTCGGGGGCAGGAGCCGGGGCCATGGGGCCCGCTGAGGAGCTGGTCCGGATTGCCAAGAAGTTGGATAAGATGGTGGCCAGGCAAAGCACGGTGAGGCGAGCGCTGGGCACAGGCGGGCACGGCTGCGGGCACGGCTGCGGGGACGTGCCAGCGTGGCCCGGGATGGGGGAAGGGCGAGGGAAAGGAGGGGTTTTTGCTCTTCATTCCCCTCTAGTCGTGTGGCTCCGGGGAGCTGAGCACCCGTGGGTGCCAGCAGCAGCCCGGGTGCAGGCTGTGCCAGCGCTATGGCACCTCGAGGGGTGTGGAGGGGGGTATTTTGCCTCTGATTTAGGGCTGTCCTGCACCCTGTTGGGATTTGGGGCTGAGGAGGGGAGGGTGTTTGTCCCGGGGCACCCCATGGCATGGAGGGCAAACAGGGTGGGTGACAGGTGCTTGGCCACGAGCCCGGCCACCAACACCCGAGCTGTGGGTACAGCCCTGTGCAAGGGACAACACTCACACACACACACACAGAGTCCTGTGCAAGGGACAACACTCACACATAAACACACACAGAGCCCTGTGCAAGGGACAACACTCACACATAAACACACACAGAGCCCTGTGCAAGGGACAACACTCACACATAAACACACACACAGAGCCCTGTGCAAGGGACAACACTCACACTCACACACACACACTCACACACACAGAGCCCTGTGCAAGGGACAACACTCACACTCACACACACACACTCACACACACAGAGCCCTGTGCAAGGGACAACACACACAGAGCCCTGTGCAAGGGACAACACTCACACATAAACACACACAGAGCCCTGTGCAAGGGACAACACTCACACTCACACACACACACTCACACACACAGAGCCCTGTGCAAGGGACAACACTCACACTCACACACACACACTCACACACACAGAGCCCTGTGCAAGGGACAACACACACAGAGCCCTGTGCAAGGGACAACACTCACACATAAACACACACAGAGCCCTGTGCAAGGGACAACACACACAGAGCCCTGTGCAAGGGACAACACTCACACATAAACACACACACAGAGCCCTGTGCAAGGGACAACACACACAGAGCCCTGTGCAAGGGACAAACACACACACACACACACACACACAGCCCTGTGCAAGGGACAAACACACACATATAGAGAGCCCTGTGCAAGGGACAAACCACACAGAGCCCTGTGCAAGGGACAACACACACAGAGCCCTGTGCAAGGGACAAACACACACACAGAGCCCTGTGCAAGGGACAAACCACACAGAGCCCTGTGCAAGGGACAACACACACACAGAGCCCTGTGCAAGGGACAAACACACACATATAGAGAGCCCTGTGCAAGGGACAACACACACAGAGCCCTGTGCAAGGGACAACACACACACAGAGCCCTGTGCAAGGGACAAACACACACATATAGAGAGCCCTGTGCAAGGGACAACACACACACACACACACACAGAGCCCTGTGCAAGGGACAAACACACACACACAGAGCCCTGTGCAAGGGACAACACACACACACACACACATAAACACACACACACAGGCTGGGGGGCACGACCCCAGCCCCAGCTGTGCCCCTTGCACAAGCGTGTGCAAAGGGACGGGAGGGGAGGGAGCTGGCTGATGGCTCAGGGGGGATGGTCCATGTCTGACCTTGCCACCCTTCTCGCCCGGGGGGGATCCAGCCGGGGCTCCTGGGGATCTGCTGACGTGTGGGGGAGTGGAGCTGAGCCCAGCCCAGCCCAGCTCGGCGCTTTGAGTTAATATTTGCCCGTGGCTGCCGGCCTTTGCCCCGCCGAGGTGAAGGCTCCATCCCACCCCACCCCCAGACCCGACGGCGTTTTGGGGGTGACCGTGTTTGGAACCGACTCGGAGCCCCTGGGTGCCACGTGGACTCTTGGCAAGTGGGCTGGGACCAGGGGCCTGATCCTGCCCAGCTCTCCTCTGCACCTCCTCGGGGGTGGGGATGGGGTCGGGGTCATCCCCTGCACCCATTGGCCTGATCCTGCCCCTCGGGTGGGGGTCCAGCCTGGCACAGGGGCTGTGTCCTCTGCAGGGGGAGATACCTGTGAGCTGACCTCTGCTACCGAGGCTCTAAAAATACCCTGCAGGAGGAGGAGGAGCAGGAGGAGGGCTCTGTGCCTGGGCTATGTTTAGCTCTGCAGCCACTGTGTGTGCCCAGGGATTGGGCTGAAACCCTCGAGTGTGTCCCCCACAGCCCCTCACATCCCTGTGTGGGGACACTGAGCTGTCCCCTCCCTGTCCCCAGCTCCTGGCAGCCCTGGGCTTCCTTACTCAGGAGTTTTAAGGGAAGCTCCTGTTGCCCAGTTGGTAGGTGTGACCCCAGGGTTTGGGTTTGGGGGGCTTCCTAGAAGGGTTGGGCATTCCCTGGGGTGCCCAGAGTGGCTTTGTGTCCCTTTGGAGTGCCCTCCCTGGCACTGGTGAGAGGAATGAGGGGTCCCAGGCTGCCTCAGCGCAGCCCCCCCTTTTCTCTCCAGCTCCTCAAGGATCCCCATGGCCTCTCCTCACTCTAGGAAGGGGCACTGGATCTGCTCAAGTCCCTCACTGGCTACACCATGACCATCCAGCTGCTCCAGGTAAAGGGAGGGCTGGCTTGTGGGGGACACTCCATGGGGTGTGTCTTGAGGTGGGGGGGTCACATCCCTAAGGCTGTGTCCCTGCCCTGTGTCCCCAGACCACTCGCATCGGGGTGGCCGTCAACTCGGTGAGGAAACACTGCTCAGATGAAGAGGTCGTGGCCTCAGCCAAAATCCTCATCAAGAACTGGAAGAGGCTGCTGGGTGAGGCTGCTGGGGAGAGACAGGACCCACCTCCCTTTCCTCCCTGACCCCAAACCCCTGCTGCTCCCCAGGGAGTCAGCCCCAGGCTGGGATGTGCTGGTTCCCATGGTGTGGGAGCTGCTGGCACCCAGCCTTGCCAGACAATCAGTGCTTTGGGTGGTCCAAGGGCTTGGCTTTGCTCTGGGGTGGAGGGGTGTAAATGCCCTGCACTGGTGTGAGCTGTGCTTGTGACACCCAAATCCTTCCCCCAGAGTCCTCCAGCACCTCAAAGAAGGAGAAGGATGTGGATGGGAGGAAGGAGAAGGACATGAATGGGGAAAAGAAGAAGGAGAAGGGGCTGGATTTCTCCAGCTGCCCCAGTGAAGGGGTGAAGAACCCCAAGAGCCCAGCTGAGAAGCACAGGGAGAAGCACAAGGAGAGGTGGGGGCTCCTGCCTGCTGTTGAGGGGCACTGGCTGCGTGGCCAAGGCATTGTGGGGCTGACATGAGAGCACCCTGTTTGGTTCCTTTGGTTTGATTTGGTTTGGTTTATCCGTCTCTGCCCCTCCACAGGTGCCAGCAGCACTGCCAGAGGGCCAAAGGGCAGCTGACCTGGGGCACTTTTTGGAGGAGGGAGGGAGAAATGGCATTAGGGTTTTTTTCTTTCCCCTTCTCTAGAGCTGTGTTATTCCCAGGGTGAGGACTCTTGGGAGAGTGCAGGTCTGAGCCTGCCCTGCTCTCTCTGTACCTGGAGAAGAGGAGGCTGAGGGCAGCCAGCAGCACTCTCTGACACTCCCTGACAGGAGGCTGCAGGGAGCTGGGGGTCAGGCTCTGCTCCCAAGTGACAGGACAAGAGGAAAGGGGCTGGAATTGCCCCAGGGGAGGTTGAGGTTGGAGCTGAGGCAGAACTGTTTCCCTGAGAGGGGTGTCAGCCCCTGTGCCAGGCTGCCCAGGGAGCTGGGGGAGTGCCCAGCCCTGGAGGGATCCCAAAGGTGTGGGGCTGAGGTGCTGAGGGCTGTGGGTCAGTGCTGGGCTGGGCAGGGTGAGGGCAGGGCTGGGACTGCAGCAGCTCCAAGGGCTTTTCCAACCCAAATGGTTGTGTATTCCAGGAAGCCCAGCACATCAGGCTCTCATGCCAGCACCCCCCGAGGCCACCCCGCTGACTCCATCCTGGACAGGTACCTGCCCAGGGGCACCCTGGGCTCTGCCAGCCTGGGGGGACTTTGCCTGGGGGCTGGGGGCTGACTTGTCTGAGGCCTGGGATGTGTGGGTGGGTGGGCAGGACCCACCTCACCAGATCCCTCTGGGGGCTGCCAGGGCCTGACTAGCTGAGGGCATCTCTCCCTTCCTTTGTGCTTCTGTGCTGCAGAGAGTCCAGCGATGGCCGGAGCCCCAGCGCAGCCTCCAAGAAGTCACCTCTGGATGGCAAGAAGGAGAGGTGGGTTCTGGGCTGGGTGGGGATGGACAAAGCCTGGGCTGTAGCTGGGGGTCTGGACCCACCAGTTGGTCCCTGGGGTTGCTCCCTGACATGGGGCTCATCCTGCCAGGAGAGACTCTGTTGACTCCAGGTCCTCCACTGCCTCGGCCGTTTCCTCCTCTTCCTCCCCTGGGAAGAGACCGTCAGGGGAGAGGTAAGGAGGGTGTCACTGGGCAGCCTGGGGGCACTTTGGGGATCCTTTTGGGGGACACTGACCATGGAAGATGCTTTTGGAGTGGGAAGAGATGGCTGGGAGCCCTGACCCTGCCACAGGCACTGGGACATGTGTGGGCAGCAGGTCAGGGGAGGTTCTGCTCTGCCTGTGCCCTAGATGTGTTCCTCAGCTGGAGTCCTGGGGCCAGTTCTGGGCTCCCCAGCTCCAGAGGGACAGGGAACTGCTGGAGAGAGGCCAGTGCAGGGACATCAAGATGCTGAGGGGATGGAACATCTTCCTTATGAGCAAAGGCTGTGGGACCTGGGGCTGTTCAGCCTGGAGGAGACTCAGCTCAGGGGCACCTCAGCAACACCAGTATGTCAAAGGTGGATGTTGAGAGGATGGGGCCAGGCTTTGTTCTGTGGTGCCCAGTGCCAGGACAAGGGGCGATGGAAAGAAGCTGGAACACAAGTTCCCCTGGCACAGGAGGAGCAAGTCCTTTGGTGCTGAGGTGAGGGAGCCCTGGCCCAGGCTGCCCAGGGAGGGTGTGGAGGCTCCTTCTCAGGAGGTTTCCAACCCCAGCTGGACACGTTCCTGTGCCCCCTGAGCCAGGGGAAGCTGCTCTAGCAGGGGCTGGGGCTGGATGAGCTCTGCAGGGCTCTTCCAGCCCCCACCACTCTGGGATTCTGTGACATTCCCCATGAGCACCAAATCCTCCCCAGGAGAGGTTCCTGTTGGCTTCCAAGCGCTCTCAGTGTTGCACTGGTGCCCCAATTCTTACCCCCAGCTCCTGCCCCACATCCTCCCTGCCCTATATCTGGTGCCATCCCCCCTGTCCCCTTCTGTGCCACCCCCAGGAGACCCTCCATGGGCAGCAGCCCCTCCCCAGCTCCTGGCTCCCGGAGGAACTCCAGTGACTGTAAGGAGGACAGGTAGGAGAGCTGGGTGCCGTGGCAGCGGGTCCCCCATGGTGCCAAGAGCCTGGCACCTACCTCACCCCCCATGTGCCCCCACAGAGCCAACAGCAGCAAGGCCAAGGCTGAGACACCACGGACCCCCAGCAGCCCCCCATTCTCAGCTGGGCCCTGCCTCCTGGCCCCCTGTTACCTCACTGGGGACTCGGTGAGGGACAAGTGCATCGAGATGCTGACGGCAGCCCTGCGCATGGACGGTGAGGGATGGGATGGGATGGGATGGGATGGGATGGGATGGGATGGGATGGGATGGGATGGGGTGGGATGGAGACTGGGGAGAGCTGGAGTCTGGGGGTCTTGAGCAAGGGGAGCTGGAGTTTGGGGGTGCTGGAGATTGGGGGGGTGCTGGAGTTGGGAGGATGCTGGAGCTGGGGAGTGCTGGAGTTGAGGGTGATGGAACTGGGATGCTGGAGATGGGGCTCCTGGAGATTAGGGGGTACTGGAGGTTGGGGGCTGCTGAGGCTGGAGAATGCTGGAGTTTGGGGGTGCTGGAGATGAGGTGCTGGAGTTGGGGTGCTGAGGATGAGGTTGCTGGAGATTAGGGGGTACTGGAGATTGAGGGGTGCTGGAGCTGGGAGGATGCTGGAGCTGGGGAGTGCTGGAGTTGAGGGTGATGGAGTTGGGATGCTGGAGATGGGGGTCCTGGTACTTAGGGGGTGCTGGAGATTAGGGGGTACTGGAGGTTGGGGGCTGCTGAGGCTGGAGAATGCTGGAGATGGGGTTGCTGGAGATTAGGGGGTGCTGAGGAGGATGTACTGGAGTTTGGGGGTGCTGGAGATGTGCTGGAGTGGGGGTGCTAGACTTTGGGGGTGCTGGAGTTGGGGTGCTGGGGATGAGGTTGCTGGAGATTAGGGGGTGTTGGAGTTTGGAGGTGCTGGAGTTGGGGTACTGGAGATGGAGTTGCTGGAGATTAGGGGGTGTTGGAGTTTGGGGGTGCTGGAGTGGGGGTGCTAGACTTTGGAGGTGCTGGAGTTGAGATGCTGGAGATGGGGTTGATGGAGATTGTGGGGTGCTGCAGATTCGGGGGTGCTGGAGCAGGGAGTGCTGGACTTTGGGGATGCTGGAGTGGGGGTTGCTGGACTTTGGGGGTGCTAGAGATGGAATTGCTGGAGATTAGGGGGTGCTGGAGATTGGGGATAATGGAGATTGGGGGATGCTGGAGCTGGAGGATACTGGACTTTGGAAGATGCTGGAGCCAGGAGATGCTGGAGTTTGAGGAATGCTGGGCTTGGGAGGTACTGGATTTGGGGGGTGCTGGAGCTCTGAGGATGCTGGATCTGGAGTCAGAGGGTGCTGCAGCCCAAACTAAGCTGTTTCTCCTATGGGACAACCCCACAATAACAAGGGAGACTCTGTGTCCCAGGGCACCTGCAGCACCAAATGCAGCCCAGACTTGCAGATGAGCTGCAGCTGCAGCTTGTGGCTCAGTGTTCAGCCCCAAAGTGAGAAAAGGAGGCTGGTGAGAGCTCCAGGAAGGGGCTGGATGTAGGGGTGGGCTCTTTGTAAGGTTCCAGATGGGTTAAAATAGGTGTTTTTAGAGATGAGGTGCCTGGGACACACTGAAGGGGAGAGGTGAGGGTTTTTTGGGAGGGGGTTTCTCAGTGCACAGTGAGACCCTTCTGGTTTCACACCCCAAAGTCACCCCTTGGCCTTTCTGCCCTTTAGATGACTACAAGGAGTTTGGTGTCAACTGTGAGAAGATGGCATCAGAGATTGAAGACCATATCCTTTGGGGGGGCCTTGGGGGGATCCCCAGGCTGCTTCTGCTGGGGGGACAGAACAAGGATGGGAACAAGGACAGAGGGTGATGGGGACAGGAGGGAGGATCCGGGCTCTGCTGTCCCTGTTGCCTGCAGAGGGAGCCCAGAGCCCAGTTAGAGGCTGCTGCTGATTATCCCCTGGGCAGCCTTAGTCCAGAGGTCTGTGTGATCCCCCACAAACACTGCTCAGGGACCTGCCTTCCTCCCTGAGGAAATAAAACCCAACTCCAGCCAAGGTCTCTCTGGCTCTGAGCCTGCTGTGGGTGCCTGTGGCTCATGCCAGCTCCAGTCACAGTGCCCAGTCGCCTCCATCCACCCTCAGCTCAGGGCTTGGGGGGCTCCTGAGAGCCCACCAAGAGCAGGACCAGCCCCAGGGTGATTCCTTCTCCTGGGTACACTGATTTTCAGTGCATTCCAACCCCCTGGGGGTTTGTGGAACCCCAAAGCTGCCACCTGAGCCTGTGTGCCCACATCCCTGCAAACAGCTGGTGGCTTTTTGGCCAGCTTGGGATGAGGAGAGCGGGCTGAGTCCTCTTCAGCACGACCTCACATCCCAGCACAGGGCTTGGTGGTGATCCCTGTGCCTTGGGTGTCACACCAGGGAAATGCCAAGCTCTTCTCTTCCCCACATGCCAAGCTGAGCTTCATCCCACCCAGCCCAAGCAGAGGGAGAACCCCCACAGGTGGTCCCCAGGGAGCAAAGCCCTGCTGAGATGAGCCACCCTGGTGCCAATCAGCTCCCCCCACCCAGAGCCTGGAGCAGCAGCTGGCACCTCCTCACTTTGCCCCCTTGATTCCTTAACAGACCCTTGCCCACATATCTTCCAGGAGCTGAAGAGCACAGACATGAAATATCGGAACCGTGTGCGGAGCAGGATCAGCAACCTGAAGGACCCCAAAAACCCGGCTCTGCGCAGGAACGTGCTGTGTGGGGCCATCCCAGCCCCGCTCATCGCCCGCATGACAGCTGAGGTGGCACCTGGGGAGGGCTGTGCCCAGGGCTGGGCACCTCACTCACTGCCACAGGGACACTGAGGGGCTGCAGCGTGGCCAGAGCCGGGCACAGAGCTGGGGAAGGGGCTGGAGCACAAGGGGCTGGGGAGGGGCTGAGGGAATGGGGGTGTTGAGCCTGGAGAAGAGGAGGCTGAGGGCAGACAGCAGCACTCTCTGACACTCCCTGACAGGAGGCTGCAGGGAGCTGGGGAGAGGTCTCTGCACCCCAGTAACAAGTGACAGGACAAAAGGAAAGAGGTTGGACTAGATGATCTCTAAAGGTCCCTTCCAACCCCTACCATTCCATGATTCTATGAAAGGGGCTCAAATTTCGCCAGGGGAGGTTGAGGTTGGAGCTGAGGCAGAACTGTTTCCCTGAGAGGGGTGTCAGCCCCTGTGCCAGGCTGCCCAGGGAGCTGGGGCAGTGCCCAGCCCTGGAGGGATCCCAAAGCCATGGTGCTGAGGTGCTGAGGGCTGTGGGTCAGTGCTGGGCTGGGCAGGGTGAGGGCAGGGCTGGGACTGCAGCAGCTTCAGGGGCTTTTCTATCCAATACGATTATGTGCCTCTGTGAAATCTCCAGGCTTTGTTCTTGGACTCATGTTTTCATGGAGCTCTGCTGTGCATTTTGTGCTCCTGTCTTGTGCAGTGCTGAAGCCAAAGGATCCTTAGTGTGTACCTTCAGATCATGAGGAACCATCAGCTGCCTTCACTTGGGTTGCAGGCACTTTATTTTCTCGCAGGCATTGCCTGATTCTGCTCATTCTAAGCTTTCCCTTGTATTTCATGAAATTCCTAGGCATGGGGGAATGGGGGTGTTGGGGCTGGAGAAGAGGAGGCTGAGGGCAGACAGCAGCACTCTCTGACACTCCCTGACAGGAGGCTGCAGGGAGCTGGGGGTCAGGCTCTGCGCCCCAGTAATGAATGACAGGATGAGGAAAGAGGCTCAAGATTCCTCAGGGCAGGTTGAGGTTGGAGCTGAGGCAGAACTGTTTCCCTGAGAGGGGTGTCAGCCCCTGTGCCAGGCTGCCCAGGGAGCTGGGGGAGTGCCCAGCCCTGGAGGAATCCCTCAGCCGTGGTGCTGAGGGCTGTGGGTCAGTGCTGGGCTGGGCAGGGTTGGACTCAGCAGCTTCAGGGGCTTTTGTAACCCAAATGATTCTGTGATTCTGACCCCTGTCCATGTTGGCTCTAAGGGGGTGAGATCCCCCCCAGCCTCTGCTCTTGGAGGTTGGGTCTTAGCTTGGTAGTGCTCACATAGAGCTTGTCCCAGCATCTCCCTGGGACACTGGTGCTGGTTAAAGCCCGAGGAGCATCAAGCACAGAGAGAAAGCAGAGATACAGCCTGGTCCTCTCAGACACCCACCCTCAGCCCATCACCGAGCTGGGTGTGGGATGTTTCACTGGCAGGAGTCAGGCTTGAGGGTCCCCCTTCCTCAACCAAGGTCCCCAGATCAAACTCCATGGATCCCATCTCCCTCAACAGGGAGCCATGTCCCTGAGGCACCAGTTTCACACTGAGGATGGGCTGGTTTGGTTTAACCTGGATCGACCTGAGCCCTCCAGTGAGCAGGATCAGTGCTGGGGAGGGTGATGGACCACAGTGGTTCACCTCCTATGCTTGGCTACAAACCCCTGGGTGCAGCCCCAGCAACTCTGACCTTCCTGTGCCACTGTTTGGTGGCAGGAGATGGCCAGTGACGAGCTGAAGGAGCTGAGGAATGCCATGACCCAGGAAGCCATCCGGGAGCATCAGATGGCCAAGACGGGCGGCACCGTCACCGACCTCTTCCAGTGTGGCAAGTGCAAGAAGAAGAACTGCACCTACAACCAGGTCAGGCCCCCCCAAAACACCCCTGGGGATCCTCCCTCATCCCCTGAGGACCTCAATCTGGGGGATGCCATAGGAGTTGCCATTGTCCCACCCTCCCTTTCCCCCCCCCAGGTGCAGACACGCAGCGCTGATGAGCCCATGACGACGTTTGTGCTGTGCAACGAGTGTGGGAACCGCTGGAAGGTCTGTGCACAGCCCTGGGGGGGAGGTTGCTCTGGGTACCCCAACCCCTTCCCCAGCTGGGAAGGAGGTGGTAGAGCCTCCCCCCAAAACGATGCTGGAAGGGGGAGGCTGGGTGAGGTCTCACCAGGCTCTGCTTCTCCTACAGTTCTGCTGATGGTGCTGGGAGAGGGAGCTGGAGGGAGCGGGATGCTGCCACGGCCAGAGAGGGAAGGAGGGATGCACACTGCTCCCCACACCCAGGCAAGCAATTGCCTTGGCACTGAGGCTGAATTCAAGCAGTTCCTCCTTGGATATAACCTGCCCTTTGCTTGGAGATCACTGGAAAAGGAGACAGGGCTGAACTGGGCAGCTCGTTCTTCCCTGGGGGAAACCTCGGAGGAGTTGGGGACAAGGAGAGCCATTGTCATGTGCATGTGGGGCTGGGCCACTGTCCTGAGGGCCAGGGATGGGAAAGGGCCAAGTTTGAACCCTAACACCCTGTTCCTAAGCTGGGTGCAGGCAGTGGGAGGACACACATGGTGCTGGGAGGGTGGCTGGAGGCTGGTGGGATGCCACCGTGTCCCTCTGCTCTGTGACACATGGACCATCCACCCTGCCTTGAGGGCAACTGTCCCCAGGAAAGAAGAAGAGATGGGAGGAGGAGAGGAAAAGGAGGAAAACCCCTCCAGCTAGAGCATTAAAGGTGTGAACTGTCTGTGTGGCACAGATTGCTTTCTGGGAAGGGGGTGGGACCTGTGCTTTGGTTTTCACCCCTCATCTCAAGCCTCATGGTCCTCCAGGAGCCTCTGGGCAGCTCCAGGGCCACCTCCAGCATCTGTCTTCAATCCACCAGCCCCCAGCTTGGGATGGAATGGTGAGTTGATGCTCATCCATCCCCTGGCTTTTGATTAAAGACCTGCAGTTAAGGCAGGAGCCAGCTCCCTGGCTGGGTCTGGATGCTGCAGGTCCCATGGCAAGGGGAGCAGAAGCTGTGAAGGGTGTAACGAAGCTGGGGAAGGGCCTGGAGCACAAGTCTGAGGGGAAGCAGCTGAGGGACCTGCAACACCTCAAATAACCCCTCAGTGTGCCCCTCTTCAACCTCCCCATCCTCCCCCAGCACTGCAGTGATGGGAGCAGCCCCCATGGGTGCCAGCAGCCCCTCTCCCTTCCCCATGGGCTCCCCTGGCCCACAGACACCTGAGCATCTGCGTTGTGCTTGGCAATTCTGCCTTGCCCAGGGCTCAACAGCCCCCTCACTGTCTCCCCCACCTGCCCTACAGCTCACTGGCATCACAGGGGGCTCACTGCTGCCCCCCTCCTCCTCTGCCCTCTTCTTCCTCCCCTGCATCTTTTCCAGCCTTGACAAGAAAAGCCCTCAGCACTTTGCTGTTCAGTGGTTTCCTTGGCAACCCCATTTCCCCAGCCTCTCCATACCTTGCTTAACACCCCCACCCCACCCCAAGCCCTGGTCAGCAGCCCCTAAAGCTGGGCCATGTCCATAGGGTTGGAGTGGGAGGTGGTGGGTCCTGGTGTCCCCCCACGGAGGGCTGGTCCTGGTTGGGGGGAGTGTGTGTGGGAGTGTCCCTTGGCCAGGGCTCACACAACACTTTGGGCTTCTTGGAGAAGGGATGGAGCAGCTGCTGGTGAGTCCTGTCCAAATCAAACCAAGTTAATGCAGTTCTGGAGCTGACCTTTACCCCTCAGCACTGAGGAGGGGTCAGAGCCCTCTGGACCCTCTCACTGCCACAGGGACACTGAGGGGCTGGGGAGGGGCTGAGGGAATGGGGGTGTTGATCTAAAGCAGATCCAAGCAGATCAGGTCCCACAGGAACGTGTCCAGCCTTTGTGTCAGTGCTGCTCCTGTGGGTGATGTCTCCAGGGATGATGCTGGGCATGGTTCCTGCTGTGGGGAACAGGGGATGAGCTTCCAAAGCAACACCAGGAAGAATTTGTTCCCTGTTGAGGTGAGGGAGCCCTGGCAGGGGCTGCCCAGATGGGCTGTGGAGGCTCCTTCTCTGGAGCCATCCCAACCCCAGCTGGATGAGTTCCTGTGTGCCCTGCTCTAGGTGGTGCTGCTCTGGCAGGGGGTTGCACTGGATGAGCTTTCCAGGTCCCCTCCAGCCCTTAAGATTGTGTGCTGCTGTGATGGGAGCAGCCCTGCTCAGGAACTGAGCTGATTTGCTTTACAAAGCAGGGAAGTGCAGCACAGGAGTGATGCTGAGGGTGCTGAGCAGGGTGAGGGTACTCCAGGAGCTGGGAGAGGCACCCACTGTGCCCCTCAACACAGGGATGCATCAGCAGTGCTGGGCTCAGAGACACAGCAGCTCTTCCCCAAATCCTAAAGGGGCTGCTCAATCCCCCCCAAAGCTGAGCAGCCCCAGCTCCAGCCTGAGACTCGCTGATGGATGTGAGCACGAGCTATAGAGGCCCTGAATATTTTAGGGAGCTCATGTCTGCTGCATCTCCTTTGAGCCCTGGCTCAGTCAGAGCCTTTCAGTCTCTCAACTCATTTTTCCCCCCTAGCTTTGTGTTTTAATACAGCCCCAAAGCTCTGAGCACAAGGAGCAGGGGGATGATGGTGGGGGTGTGGGGATTTGAGGCTGGATGCCCTGGGGACAGGCTGTGAAGGGATGTAGAGGTGTGGTGAGTCCCCAAACAGCCTCAGGAGCTGGGCAGGGGGATGGGGGATCATCACAGCAGGCACTGAAGAACACACAAATATCAGGGAAACAGGGAGGATGGAATTGCTGAGCTCCCCAGCTCCAGGCTGAGACACCAGTGGAGCAGCTCCCTTCTCCTGCATCCCTTCTGTGTTGATGGGAGGGAATCAGCTGCTTCAGAGCCCCTCCAAACACAAGCAGCTGATGACCCAGAGCAGCCCAGCCCCAGGCAAAGCCAAAACACTCCCAGCAAAGCCATGGATTTGGCTTTTTCCCCCCTTCAAAACAAGAGGGGAAAATGCACTTTCTCACCTGCAACCTTTGCAACCCCTCAGAGGGAAAAGCTGCACTGGGGGGAGGGGGCTGCAGTCCTGCAAGAGCCCTAAATCATCCCTCCCCCCCACCCCCTCGGCTTTTCTGATGATTAAATGCATCAAAAGAGCACAAACTGGAGCCAAAGCTTTGCTGCTGAACTGAAAGACGTGGTGTGGAAAATCACAGAAGGTACTTTTGCTAAGGAGCCCCCTCCCCCTGTGCCCTTTTGTCTCCTGGCTGCAGCTTTGCTGACTCTGCACAGCACTTTGGTCTCAGCCTTCCTAAAGTCACAGCACTTAGCAGAGGCTCCCCCCACACCCCCACCAAAGATTTGAGCAAAGAACCCTTGTTCAAAGCAAAATGAACCCCCCCAAACCTCTTTCTCCACATTCAGCTGGAGCCAAAGATGCTTTTGCCTCTTCAGCTCATGGAAAACACCCCAAGATATGTTATAACCCCCCCCACCAGCTCCCTCAGAGCCCATCAATCCCCCTCCCTGTGCTTCCCACAGCAAAACATCGACCTAAATATTATGAACAAAGAGAAAAACCCACGTTGGCTTTTCATCCTGACACTTCTTCTCCTGCCTGCCAGGAGCTCTGGGGCACTGGGCAATTAGGAGCAGCAGCTGAATTGTGAGTGATATAATGAAGTGCTGCATGGCTCAGAGGAAAGGGAAGGCAGCAGGGGGGGGTTTGGGCTCTGGGTTGGCACAGTTTGGGGCAGGTTTGGGTGAGGGCAAAGGGGAGATGCAGGTGGGAGGGTGATGGGAAAGAGGGAGGGGTTGGGGAGCTCAGCTGGATGAGCATCCTCATTCCCTGGTCCTCTTCAGCCCACTGTATGGACTGGGACAGGCTTTGTGCTGTGGGATAAATGACTTTTGCATGTTTTGTGACCCCAGTTTCACACACACAGGAGCACAAGGGGGCTGGGGAGGGGCTGAGGGAATGGGGGTGTTGAGGCTGGAGAAGAGGAGGCTGAGGGGAGACAGCAGCACTCTCTGACACTCCCTGACAGGAGGCTGCAGGGAGCTGGGGGTCAGGCTCTGCTGCCAAGTGACAGGACAAGAGAAAAAGGACTCAAGTGTCCCCAGGGGAGGTTGAGGTTGGAGCTGAGGCAGAACTGTTTCCCTGAGAGGGGTGTCAGCCCCTGTGCCAGGCTGCCCAGGGAGCTGGGGGAGTGCCCAGCCCTGGAGGGATCCCAAAGCTGTGGTGCTGAGGTGCTGAGGGCTGTGGGTCAGTGCTGGGCTGGGCAGGGTGAGGGCAGGGCTGGGACTGCAGCAGAATCAAGGGCTTTGCCAACCAAACCAATTCTCTGATTCTAAAAACACCCCAAATGCCCCAGGATGGCAGGTTGGGGCTGTGCACAAGTTCTGCTTCACCCCACCCATAGCTGTGCTCCCTTTCTCCAAGGTTCCCCTGAGCTCAGCCCAGAGCAGCTGCCACTGAGGGTCACATCCCTCCAACTGAGCCACCTCATCTTTCCAAAAGGGAAAACACAAACAGCTCCTAATGGAAGGAAGCAATTGCCCAGGAGCCCTGTCACCACTGCCAGCAGCTCCCAGCAAACCCATTACCCACAGCAACCAATCTGCTCCCAAGTCTGCCAGGGTCAGCAACAGCCAGGGAAGCAAATGTTAATTAATTGCACTCTGTGAAGCAGCCTGGCTGTGCAATTAGGGAGAGAACTGCAGCTGCTGCACTGGGCTGGTGTCTCAAGGAGTGACAGAGCTGCTGGACTTAGGGAATGACCTGCTGCAGCTCTGCAGCAGTACCTCAGGGCTGAGGGCACTAAGTTGTTGGGGACACACGTGTCAGGCTGCAAACGTGGGCACCAGCCAGGCTGTGGCATGCCATGGTCACAGGGATCTGCTCCCTCTGCCCATCCTTCCTGCAGGTAAACATGATTTTTACCTTGAGGGAGGGGTGGGAGAGCTGCTCTGAACACAAAACCTCCAGGTGATGGGAGATGCAGAGCCCCAGGAGGAATCATGTGCTAATGCCCTTCCACTGCAGTGAGTCATCCAAGCCCTCCAAGGAGCCTGCAGTGGAGACAGGGGGAAGGTGGAAGCAGGAGGAGAGAGGAGAAATTGCTTTGCTCTGAAGACAGCAAGGGATAAAAAAGCATAGCACATCCCTTTGCATCCCTCCCCAGCTCCAGCCCAAGGCCACAGGGAGGTGTGGGTTCAGTGGTTGCTCATTTAGCAAAGGGGAACAGCTCGAGTCGTTAATTATTGGTGGTTTTCTTCCCTTCTGGAGCTGGGATCGATTTGGGCAGGAAGGGGGGAAAATCTCTCCATCAAGCTGCTGGGAAACATTCATCCTGGGGTTGGGGAATCAGGCTGGAGCAACACCTTGGAGGTGGTTACAGGCAGCCACTGGCTCCCTCCCCTGCAGCAGCATCTCTGCTCCCACGTGTGTTCCCTCCTCAATGGGGACAGGGGGGGTCCTCAGCACCCCCAACCCCACAGGACATGCATGGGAAGGATGAGTTAAACCCCCAAACAAGCCCCAAATAATCCCACCATCTGAGCTAATCCCCCCCCAGGGCTGCTCCCTCCCAGGACTCTGCCTCTGCAGATGGGGTTTACACACCCAACACATCCTCTCCCCCTAAAACTGCTACAGCCAAAACCTTGGGAAGAGGGGGGGAAAAAACCCCCACCCAACTGTTCCCAGCCTGTTTTCCTCTCCCTGGTAAATAAGCATCTCCTGGTGAGCACTTCCCTCAGCCTGAGGGTTTCATTAGGCATTGGCCATTTAATAGAGCTTTTAAATACTTGTGTTTGGCCCTTGGCTGCTGGGGATGGGGGCATTTTGTGTTTAGAAAATATATGCCTATATTTAGCCAGGCAGACAGATATGGGAGAAGAGCTGCTCCAACCATTAAACCCCCACTTTCCATTTTTCCCTATTACTCTTCCTTATGTAAGCACTGGCTGAGGCTCCCCTGGGACAGCCCAGCTGCCACCTGCATGTTTGCAGCCCTAAAAGGGCTCTCCAGAAAACAAAACCCAGCCCCAACCTGATCACCTGAGAAGAAATGTGTCCTGCAAATGTCCTCCTGAGGCTGTGGTGTGTGGGAAAGGGACAGAGACACAGCCCTGGGTCTGCTCCAGCTGTGAGGGCTTCAAGGAGGAAGAGCAGGTGAGAGGAAGATCCTGCACATCTGGGAGAGATGGAGGGGGGTGCAGGGGGGGATTTTTGTGCCTTTGAGGAGAAGAAAGAAATCAGCTGTGGTGGCTTTTGCAGGCTGGAGGAGGGGGAGCAGCTGTGGAGGCTGAGAGAGGCACAGACAGGGGGTGGCTGAGCTCAGGAGCTGCAGAGACCAAAGCTTCCCAGCCTGGTTGTAAGGGAGAGGCTGAGCACCTCCAAACCCCCCACCCTACAGCAATTTCTTTGAAGACACAGACAGGGTTTGGAACCTACAGCCAGATGCTTTCAGCCCTCAGGGCCAGGGGGATGTGGTGGTCCCTGCACCTGAGGTGCCTGAGGCTGAGAGGCCTCCTGATGTGAGGGGGATGGTTCAAAAGAAAACAACAAAGATGCTGTTGGCTCTTCTGCTGGAGACACAGCTTGGAGAAGCCAGGGAGGAGCTGAGTGGAAGGAGAGAGGCTGGCTGGTGACAAAAGGGCTTTGCTTGAGCTCTGGCTAAGCCTGCATCCAAGCTGGCTCTGGCTGATCCCAACTTTTGAGCCCTTCAGAGTCTGATCAAATGTGTCAAGGAAACATCCTGAGCTTTGCTGAGCTTTTTGGAGTGAGCCAGTCACCCTGCCCAGGCTGGGCACTTGCTGGGCACAGCAGCAGGCTCCCATATAGCTGGAAAAACAAAGCCTTCACAACAACAAAACCAGCCTGGAAACCACCAGTGCTCAGTTGCTTCCCTGACCTCCACATCTCAGTGCCCTGCAGGGACTGATGGGCAGAACTGGATGCTCCTTCTGCAGCTCCTGATGTCGATGCCTCCAGGTCTGAGCCATCCAAACCTCCACCCTTCAGCCCAAACACAAACCTTGGCTAAACCCTTCTGTGCTTTTCCACTGGATTTCCACTCAGAAGAGGTTTTTCTCTCCTCTCTCCATCCCAAACCAACTTATCCCATGGGTATTTGGAGGAGCATGAACAAGTAGAGGGGAGAACAGAGCCCTGTGTCTGGAGTAAGAGACACCAAAGCAGTGCTGTGACTCATCACAGTTAGAGAGCAGCAGGATTGCAGCTGAGCTTGGTGCTGACCTGGATTCCCAACACCAGACACAACACCCACATCCTCTCCAGCACCCAAGAGCCCTCAGAGGAAGTGAATCAATGGGCTGAAGGCCCATGTGGCCATTCCCACCCCATCCCACCCCCTGGATGGGGACCATGGGGCATGGCAGGAGCAGCTTCCCCTGCTCTGGGTGGAAAAAGCTGCAGAAAAGGTGAATACTTGATATGCTGAGATAGAAAACTGCCTCCTCCATAACTGGGCTGCCTGAAGGTGGCCCAGGGGGTCTAACCAAAGTCTGGCCTGGGGTTAACCCCTGTCCTGCTGGTGCAGACCCATGGGAGATGAACAAATGGACCTTATTCCCTTGGGAAACCCAGCCCCAAGACTCATCCCTGTCCCTTGGCAGTGCCACACGTGTGTCTGTGCTCATGCACATGGGGCTCTTGTCCCTCCAGCGTGTCACAAGCAGCCACAGGCACCAGCACACACAGTCCCCATGTCATGAGCAGACACAAGCACTGGGCCACACATCCCAGGACACATGGTTCCCATGTGCCAGCCTCAAGGGACTTGCCTCCTGCCTGGGAACACCCAGCCCCAGCCCCTCAGGGAGCCCAGAGCTTCCATTCCCATCACCTCCCTCCACCAGCAGCTCAAAGCTTTGTTTTCTCATGCCAGCTCCATCTCAGAGCAGCAGCCCTGGATCCCTCCTCCCCAGGATGGTTCAGGGAGGAGATGACTCACAGGTCTGAACACTCCCAACCTGCATCAGATGGAAGCAGAGATGCCACCTCTGAGAGCCAAGCTGGGGAGGGGGAGAACACAGCCTGAGCTCCAGGGAGATGTTGCCAGTTCCAAATCAATGCTCTGCTGTCAGCCAAAAAAAAATGGCACCAAAAGGGGGAGGGAAAAGACCTAAATAAGCAGCAATCAGGCAAAGCCAGGTCCCTGTGGGGATTGATTCCCTTGAGGGTGGGATGTGGTGCAGTGTCCTTTGCTGCCAGCACAGCTCAGGGAGGCTGCCAGTGCCCAATGAGCCACACACTGGCACATGAGCCCCATCCCCACTGTGGGGCCAGGCACAGGCTGGGCTGAGAGAAAAGGGTCCAATAACCCTTCAAATAAAAGAATCAGTTTGGGCTGACCCATGGAAGCATTTGTCAAGGAAAAGAGCTGAACCAGCTCTATTTGTAAGGGCCCTGGGTGGGAGCAGGGGGCTCAGGGCAGGCTGGCACCATCACCAGGGATGGAACAGTCACCTTCGTGTGCTGGGGACATCGAGGACATCTTGGGGAGCTCGGTGGCATCACCTCTCTGATCTCTAGGAACGGGATCAGGGCACACAAAGTGCTGAGCTGAGGTTTCGCAGCCGAGCCGGCTCCGAGCCCGGGGCGTGTGGCAAACAGCCCTCCCTCCCCTCCGAGCCAGCCACCCCACACACAATGGCGAGGAGACAATGCTGGCTGTGGAACAAATCCCCCTCCCTGTCCTCATTCAGCCAGGCAGGAAAGAATCTCATCTCATTTGAAGTCCCCTGACGGCCGGGCTTTGTTCTGTGCCGGCAGCTGCCCCGTAAGCTATGGAAACACTCAGATGTGTTGACGTGGGGAAAAGAAAACACACAAATCAGCCCCTTTTTCCTCTTCAAGGCCAATTTACCTGGAGCTGTCAGCGGAGGGGAGTGATGAGCCGGGGAGGGGAGGCGGAGCAGCTCAGCCCCGCCGCGGGGTGGGTACCGGTGCGGTTGGGCTGATGCTCCTGGAGCATCTGATCCGTTCACTCCTTTCCTTGCAAACCCTAAAACACCTCGGGCTTACAGAAAAACAGGCTGACGTTTGCTGCTACGGTTCCCCGGGGTGTCATTCTGCACCTGCCCCCTGTGGAGAAAGGGAGCTGGGTGCAAAGTGGTTCACCACAAACTGGGCTCCATCCATCCCAAAACACTTCGGGTTTCACCCAGGTGCAGTGAGGGGGAGAGAGAAATCCATCTGACCTGCCTGGAGAGGCTGAGGATGGGCTGAATGGGACCCTGAGGAGAGGAGAGGGAGAAGGAGAGGAGGAGAAGGCTAAGGATGGGCTGAATGGGACTCTGAGGAGAGGAGAGGGAGAAGGAGGAGAGGAGAGGAGAAGAGGGGGAGAAGGAGGAGAGGAGAGGAGAGGAGAGGAGAGGAGAGGAGAGGAGAGGAGAGGAGAGGAGGGGGAGAGGGAGAAGGGGAGAGGGAGAAGGGGAGGAGAAGGAGAGGGAGAAGGAGGAGGAGGAGGAGGAGGAGGAGGAGAAGGAGAAGGAGAAGGAGAAGGAGAAGGAGAAGGAGAAGGAGAAGGAGCATCCCACCAGCCCTTCTGCAGCACCCACCGGGTGCAACCAGCACCCTGCTCTTTTCACACGTGGCTTTCTGGGGAGCTGCAGAACCAGCCTGCATTTCCAGCCTTGCCCCATCTCCAGATCCCATCTCCAGCTTCCCATCTTCACCCCGGATCACCCCCCGGCTCAGCCCCCGCCCCCCGCCCCGGCTCCTCCCGCAGCCGCAGCAGCTATTCGCGCTCTGCCCGCCGTGCCCAGGTTGCTGTCTGCCTGCTTTAGCCCGGCTGCCTCCTCTCCTGACGAGCCCCCTCCCATCTCCTCGTGTGCACTCGGCTATTTCAGGCTTTGCCTGCAGACCCCGCGCTGCATTTGCATCCCCCGAGGGCCGAGTGAGCAGAAGGGAAAGGGGCTGGTGGGTTTGACAGGAGCCTTCACCTCCCTGGAGCACGTTCCTTCCCCCCAGGAGGGGGTGTATTTGCTACCAAGAGCCGTGAATCGAGTCCTGCTTTTGGCAGGGCATAGATGAAACACCTGGGAAACTTTGCAAGCAGAGTGTCATTGGGATCTCTGCTGCTGTGGGTTATTCTCTGGGGTTATTTTGGCTCCTTTGAGCACCCAGAGGTGAGCTCCTCCATCAGCTGAGCCCCACACAATGCTTTTGTTAAGGGCAAGTGGAAAAGCAGGCAAGTAGATGGGGAAAAAATGGTACTTACACACATGGGGTGTCCTTGTCTGTGGGTATTGACCAGCACTGGGTCATGGCAGGGTGTGAGGAGGGGTCACAGGCAACATTGGGGCTGGGCTGAGGCACCCAGGGTGGCATTTCAGGGGGTTTTCATCCCTGCAGATGGATGGCAAAGGCTGAGCTCCAGCTCTGAGTGGTATTTGCTTTAAAAGCACAGATAAACCCCCACTTGTGTGGTGTTGGGAGGTGAGAGAGCAGCACAAGCAGCTCAGGGGGAGCCAGGGAAAGCTCATGCATCCAACACCTGAGGCTGTTCCAGTTGCCAAAGCCAACCCTTTTAGCTTAACTAGGGCCAGCTGCCCCAGTGCCACAGCTTCACATGGAGGGTAAAAGATCAGGAACTCAAGCACCAAGGAGAGGGGGGATAAACATCACAGCTTCACCTCTACAGCCCTGAATTGTCCCAGGCAGGACTCAGGCTGCCAAACTGGAGCTGGCATCAATATGTTGATACCTGTGTGCATTTAGATGTTGATGTATTTCTGTTTCATGCTGCCCTGATCTCTGTCCCCAGCTCACACCTCAGCCCTTTGGCCATGGGCACAAGACATGGTTGTCCTGGTGTTGCTGAAGCCTCAGTGAAAGGCTCCAAGGCCAGACAAGGTGAGAGGCACAGCCAGAGGCTCAGTGTCCTCTGGAGGTCCTGAAAACCTTTGGAGTGAAATCATCTTCCCCTCCATCTCCTCCTCCATTAACCTGCAGAGTTTCCCATGCATTTTGCCCTGTCACAGCAGATTCATGGCTCCTGAGGGTTATTTTGATGGCTGTTTTAATTAAAACCAATAAATTCCCTGGGGGGGTGGAAGAAGGTCTTCCCACAGTGAAATACACCTTGTTGAGTTTGCAGCCTCTGAGTAAATCAAAGCATTAGCAGCCATGGCTGTAAATCCCCCCAGATGGATCCCAGCTCCCAGGCAAGGTGAGCAACATGAATTTCCCTCCTCAGCATCTCTCTCACCAGCTGCATCTGCTTTAATTCTTGTGCAGGGGCTGTTTAGGGGAGAAGCAGCATCCTCCACACATTATCCAGGGTGTGGAGAAGAAAACATGAGCTGAGAGGATGCCATGGAGAAGTTCCCAAGAGGGGCAGGACTCAAGCCAAGATAAAGGGGCACTGATAAAACTTGGGGAGCAGAGAGAACTGCTGGCAGCTTGGGCACTCTCACTCCTGGCAGGGGAGTGCCTGGCACCAGCCATGGTGGGACAGAGCCTGCAGAAGCTCCATGTGCCACAATGAGGTGATGCCCTCCCCTCCTTCTCCCCTCCTTCTCCCTCTCCTCTCCTCTCCTCTCCTCTCCTCTCCTCTCCTCTCCTCTCCTCTCCTCTCCTCTCCTCTCCTCTCCTCTCCTCTCCTCTCCTCTCCTCTCCTCTCCCTTTGCCTGATTTGGGCAGCTCCCTCCATGGCAGAGCAGCCACAGCCCAACACAAGTGGATGAACAGCAAAAGCCTTTAAACATTTCCCATTTGTTTTCTGCATCTACTGGGTTTATTTTTAACATCCCAGCTGAAAATAAACCCCAACCCCACCGTGCTGGAGCTGAGCTGAGAGGACATGTGTGCTGGGACCTGCCAGGATGATTAGTCCTTTGCCAATAACCCCTTGGAACAGGGTCAGTGTGGGGGTTCTGGCTGTGCCTGGAGCCAAGCAAAGGGACAAGTTCTCTTCCAAATTGCTCTTCAGCGCCACTAAAACCTGTTCTGCAGTTCCCAACCTGACATTTCCCTCCTGCTGGGAGCCACCAGCAGCCAGGCTGCATCAGAGCTGAGCACAGCAGAGACTCTCCACCTTTCCCTGGGCTCCAGGAGGTGTTTTCAGCCCAGGAAGGTGCTTAAAGCCCATGTCCTGGAGGACAGACACATGTGGGACATCATCCTCTGCTCTGGCTTTCAGTGCCTGTCTGGAAAACCATCACAGGAATGGAAACACTCTCTGGGCACAGAGGCTGCAAAGTGCAGGACTCAAGGCAGACAAAGCACCTTAAAACCATCCCTGTGCTCCAGTTCTGCCTGTCCCCACCCCACCAGCCCTTTGGGATGAAGTTGGGGTCACTGTCACACAAACCCTCAGCCTGTGATGGCACAAACCCATCACCTATTGTTTCTGCCTCCTCAGCCCAGGAGCTGTTTACATCTCAACATCAGATGAATAAGAAGCTATTAATCCCTTCCAAGGCAGTTTTATGAGGCTCTTGATGAGATATCTGGATGCTTTGACACTGCAGGAGTTTTGTGCTGACAAAGGGCTACACAGACTGAAACCCCCAGCTCTGGGGTTGAACCAGCTGCTGGCCTTTCCTCCATGTGCTCTGTGCCCTGCTCTGTCCCTCCTGAGCCAAAACTACCCCCAATTACAGCAAATCACCCTCTCTGGCTGAGCCAGTTCTTTCCCAGGGCACAGGGCAACACATGAATCCATTCCCAAAGTGAAGAGGCAATAGGGGCACCCCAAAAGTGAGTCCTCACAGCCCCCACATCTGCTGGGTCTCCAGGAAAAACAAAGCTCCTGCTTTGCACACCCTGAAAGTGGGGAGACCTGCAGAGGGGGGGGGGGGCTTGCCCTAGAGAGGGTGAAGATGACCCTCAGCATCCCATAAGCCCAGCTCTGCCAAGCAGATGGGGCTAATGAGCCCCAGTGTTTGCTCCCCCCCACTCCCACTCCCAGCATCTCTCCTTCTCCCTCCCATCATCCCTAAGCCCCCCTCCATGTTGCTCCCCAAGCCCCTCTTCAGCATAACCCCCAAATCCTTCACCAAATCCCCACATCTTCCCTCCAGCATCCCACCAAATCTCCCCCCCCCCCAGCATCCCTCCCCTTCCCTCCCCCAAGCCCCCCATTCCCACAGCATCCTTCCCAAATCCTCCCCAAACTTCCTTCAGCATCCTCCAAACCCACCCAGCATCCCCCCCACACCCCCACCCCACCCCATGGGAGGAGAGGAGGACAAAAGGCACAGGGGGGACATGGAGATCACAGACACCTCAGCTTTGCTTTGGGGATAAGGGGTGTGTGGGGGGGTTGTTGTCTCTCTCCCTTCCTCCAGACAAAGAAAACTCGAAACAGCCGTAACACGGAGCTCCATCGCCCTCCCCCCACCCCCAACGAGCTCGGGGTCCCCCGGGATGCTCGGAGCCGCTCCCGCAGCCCTCGCCGGCTCCAGGGGAGGGAGGGGAGACAAAGAGGGACTGGGGTGGAGAAGGAAGGCAGAGAAGGAAGGGAGGAAGAGATTGAGGTGGGGGCGTCGGGGGGGGCGCTGGCAAGGTCCCTGGGGATGAGGGAAGGAAAGGATCGGGGGAGATAGCGGCAGGAGCCGGGGGGAAGCAGGTAGGGGCATGGATGGGGGAGGGCAGGCAGGAATGGAGGGGCAGGGGGAGGCAGGAACAGACCGTGGTGGGAGACAAGGACGTGTCCTAGGGCCAGAGAGCTGCAGGGAGGAGACAGGAGGAGGGGAGCCACAGGGATGGGGGGTACAGGCAGGGAGCTGCTGTGGGCAGGGGGGGACCAGGCAGGAGAGAGGGCAGGCGGGCAGAGCCGCCCCCAGCCCCACGTGTCGGGGGAGGGAGGTGTGAGACACACGCTGCGTTTATAAACCGTCCCCGAGCGCGGCGGCGGGGCGGGAGGAGGCGGCGCTGGGCGGGAGCGGGACTCGAACCCGCGGAGCTCGGATGCGCCCGGCAGCCGGGGAGGGGCCGCGGGTCATGGAGCTGCCCACGGAGCTGCCCACGGAGCTGCCCACGGAGCTGCCCACGGCCGGCGGCACCTCCTGGGGCAACGCTACCGCCTGGGACCTCCTGCCCGCTCATGGGGTCAACGAGACGGGGCCGCAACGGGCCAAGAACGCCACGTCCGTCCTCATCGCCATCGTCATCACCGCGCTGTACTCCGTGGTGTGTGTGGTGGGGCTGCTGGGCAACGTCCTGGTCATGTACGGCATCGTCAGGTGAGACGGGCACCCGCGGCAGCCAGAGCCCGCCCGTGGGACAGGGGGTGAGGGAGCACCTTGGGGGACAGCTAATGGGGGGTGGGAGGGCAGTGGAGGTCCTGGGCACAAGGGGGTGCAAGAGGTGAGTGGCAGCAGGGAGCTGAGGAGCTGGTGTGTGCTGGGTGTGAGACAGCAGATGGGAGTGAGGAGGAGTGTGCACCAGGAGTGAGTGTGTGCTGGGTGTGAGAACAGCAAGTGAGTGTGCACCAAGTGTGAGACAGCAGCGGGAGTGAGTGTGCACTGGGACTGTGTTGTCAGTGCATCAGGACCAAGTGTGCATCAGGACCAAGTGTGCACCAGGGATGAGACAAGACAGCAGCACAAGGGAGTGTGCACCAGGATCAAGTGTGCACCAGGACCAAGTGTGCACCAGGGATGAGACAAGACAGCAGCAGGAGTGAGTGTGCACCAGGACTGAGTGTGTGCTGGGTGTGAGAACAGCCAGGTGAGCGTGCACCAAGTGTGAGACAGCAGCAGGAGTGAGTGTGCACTGGGACTGTGTTGTCAGTGCACCAGGACCAAGTGTGCACCAGGACCAAGTATGCACCAGGGATGAGACAACACAGCAGCAGGAGTGAGTGTGCACCAGGACTGAGTGTGTGCTGTGTGTGAGAGGATGAGAAGTGATTGCAAACCACGTGTGAGTGTGCACCAGGTGTGAGACAGCAGCAGGAGTGAGGGTGGGTGGGTGCTGGGGAGCAGAGAGCAATGATCTGGGTGTGATGTGCATGTGAATGGACACGTGCAGGGGGGTGTCTGGATGCTGTGCCAGAGCCAGAGGAAAGGTGAAGGCTGCATGTGTAGGGAGCAGCACTGAGGGGGATACAAGAGCTGGTGTTTGAGGCAGAAGCCAGCCCCAATGCCAACATCTCCATGTTCCTCACCCCAGCCTGGGTTGGGGGGGCCAAGGCACGGACAGGTCCCACTGTGGTTTGGGAGAGGTGGGAGCCCAGGGGGCTGGTTTTTGTCAACCCACAAACACCACCAAAGAGAGTGAGGGTTGTGCATCTCCCAGCTGTGGGGTACAGCTGGGATAGAGGCTGCCTTGGGCTCCTGCCCCACTCCATCACCATGACCTGAAGTGCACAGAGCCTGGGTTTCCCACCACAGCCCATTCCCTAACAAAGAGCAGGAGTTGAGGGGCCCAGCCTCAGCTCCCACCTTGGCTGAGCTGCCCCTGGCCCCCCAGAACCAAGCAGAGACTCATGTCCCAGGAGACACCAAACCCCACTTTGCTTCCATCCAGCATCACAGACACACTTCTGAGGCTCTTCCTGGGCAGGGAGGGGGTCTGCTGGGTCTCTGCACCCCAGCACAAGCACCAGGACCCCCACCCTCCCTTCTTCAGTAGACAGGGATGAGATGCTGCTGTACTTACCAAAACACCCTGCATGTGCCAACAGCCCCTTTGTCTGAGGCAACAGTCGATCCTGTCTGGGTGAGGTGAGTTGACACGAGGCTGCTGTTAAAAGGGACCAAGAAAGCCAAGTCTTGCAGCTGACAGGGTGACTGGGGCTGGCAGAGCCCTCCCTGGCCCCCAAGGCAGGAGCCACACTCACCATCACCAGCACAGATCCCCACCTCCAGCCCAGCTGAGGGGAGCAGATGTGCCTCTGGGTGCCTGAGCCCCATGGAATACACTGAGGGAACCCAGGATTCACAGGATCCCTCCCAATTCCCAATGTCCCAGCATCAGCAGGGGCCAAAACCCCATGGCCAAAGCAGAGTTTGTGGCTAGATTTAGGCAAATCCCCCCAAATCCCCATGTTAGCCATTTCTTTCCCCTCCTATCCCAGCACTTTCAGTCCATGGTGATGGTTACAGAGGGTCAGCCCAGCCCAGCCTGGCTCTGCCTGTGCATGAAATGAATGTGGTGACTCAGAGGGGAAGGAGAGCAGCCTGAAACGTGCCCATGCACCACGTAGGGCTGCCCATCACCCTCATGCCAGGCTCTTTGGGTAGCTGTGCTGTGTATTTGAACCTGCTGAGGGTGGGTGATGGGGAGTGGGATGGGGCTGTCACTCCCTGGCCTCACCTGGCATGGGACAGGAGGTTTTTATTCACCCCCTTGAAGCAGCTTTAAAAAAATCACCCTTAGACTGAGATAGCAAATGACAGTAATTGTTGCAGAGACATGCAGCATGTAGGGTGTCAGGGTGAAGGATGAGTGTTATTAGACCCCCTCCAGCTGGTTGTGCTCTATGAGGAGAGGGAAGGCATGTTAAAGAGAAAGCTTTAATATGCAAACAACATCCTCCCCTGTTTTAACTCCCTGAGCAACCTGATGTTTCAGAGAGCCTGACCCTACAGCAGATCCCATCACTCAGCTTTTTAGCCTCCCCTGTTTTCTGACCCACCAGATGATGCTGGAATGAAATTCATCTCCCAAGGAAGGAATGAGGGATGTTCCCTGTGCCCCTGGGCCAGGAGGGGCTGTGAGGAGCAGCAGAGCCCATCACACACCTTCCTCCTGCCTGGAGTTCTGTGGTGTTTGGGCCAGGATTGGTTCAGCTCCACTGGAGAAACCTGTTTTCATAGAATCAATTCAGTTGTTGAAGCCCTTGAAGCTGCTGCAGTCCCAGCCCTGCCCTCACCCTGCCCAGCCCAGCACTGACCCCTGGCCCTCAGCACCTCAGCTCCATGGCTCTTGGATCCCTCCAGGGCTGGGCACTGCCCCAGCTCCCTGGGCAGCCTGGCACAGGGGCTGACACCCCTCTCAGGGAAACAGTTCTGCCTCAGCTCCAATCTCAACCTCCCCTGGGGTAACTCCAGCCCCTTTCTTCTTCTCCTATCACTTGGGAGCAGAGCCTGACCCCAGCTCCCTGCAGCCTCCTGTCAGGGAGTGTCAGAGAGTGCTCCTGGCTCCCCTCAGCCTCCTCTTCTCCAAGGAGCTCCAGGGATTCAGGGACCTTGAGATGAGGAGGATGCTGCAGAGCCCCTGTGTACCATGAGCAGACACACACAGGACTCTGCTCCACAGCCCCCAGCTGAGCTCCCTGAAGGGACACCCAGCCCCCTGGAGAGCCCAAATCCCCCCTCCTGGAGCAGCCAAATCCCAGCCACACAGCCGGGAGAAGCTCAGCCCTCCCCAGCCCCCTCGGGCAGCATCACGCTGCAATTGCCACATCCTCAGAAGCTTTTCAAAATCCCCCTTGAAGCAATTTGCAGCTGCGAGCTCGGGCTTGTGAGTGCCCAGAGCCCCGCGGAGCCCATCAACCCCCTGCTGGCTGCTGCCCGGGCTGCTGCAGGATCCTATTGCCGGCCACAGCATTTGGGAGCTTGGGCTCTTTAAGCAGCTCCGGGAGCTTTTGCCAGTGGTTTCTTTTGCTTAGTTTCCAAGAGTTCTGGAGAGTTTGAGGGGTCCCTACCAGGGAGTGCAAGTGCTCTGGCTCTGGCACACAGAGCTGCCCTGTGCTCTCTGCTTCCCCTCCAGCATCATCTGTCCCTCAGCATCTTCCAGATTGTCTGGTTCAAGTGCAGGACTTCCCAGTCAAGGCACTCACTCAGCTGACATGGGTTTGGCAGCAGAAGTGGACCTTTCTCTCCTCTCTGGGTGATAAACCTCTTTCCTGGAGCAGCAGCTTCATTTGCAACTCTGGGCCATCAGGGTGGACCCTCAGCCCAGTCCTGGAAGGGGATGAATCCTTCTCAATTGTCATTCCCATTATCATCCCAGTCATCCCTATGGCTGCTTTGCCCTCACAGCACATCCCCATCCTGCCTGGGGGCTGAGTACAGCCCCAACTCCCCCCTCCCAGCCCTGGCACATCTGGCAGGGGATGGGAAGCACTTACCCAGCCCCTGAGGGTGCCTGGTACAGCACAACCTCAATAACTGATGACTTTTTTCCACTTTACAGACCAGAGAAGCCTGAATCCACCTGAAATGCTGATGTTTTTAATCAAGGAGAGGCCAAACCTGACAGAAAACAAATTGCCAGCTTCTCCCCTAGCTTGGAATGAAACCTTTGTGAAAGGGGCATTTGCAGCAGAGCTTGGGGAATACCTGACAAGGGCTTTTTTGGATGCTGTATTTCAGATAAGAATAATAACCAAAAGCTCAGCTCCAATATTGCCACCCTTGGGAGTTTCTCCTCTGCCCTTTGCAGCCCAGGTGGATGAGCAGGGAGGTTGGTGCTGCTCTCAGCTGCTGTTTGCAGCAGCTGGAAGTTTTTGCAGCCTTCCTTCTTCCAGTTCTACCAACAGCACAACCTGACCCTGCTGAGATGGAGGAGAAAGTGAATTGCTGTTACCATCAAGCCCAGGAATCTCTTTCCTACATCAGCCTGGTCTCCAGCCATGGCAGCAGAGCACCAGCCATCTGAGATGGGGGCTGCTCAATCTCCTCACCCCAGTTTTCTCCATGTACCCTGTCACATGATGGGGTTCTTGATAGGACAAAGAGGCTTCAAACTGAAAGAAGGGAGATTTAGGTGAAATATTAGGGAGAAAATCTTCTCTGTGAGGGTGGGAAGGTCCTGGGGACAAGTTCTCCAGTGAAGCTGTGGCTGCCCCATCCCTGGAAGTGTCCAAGGCCAGGTTGGATGGGGTTTGGAGCAACTTGAGCTATTGTGTCCCTGCCCAGGGCAGAGGGTTGGAACTGGATGAGCTTTGAGTTCCCTCCCAACCCAAACCAGTCAGTGAATCTGCTATGAGCTCTGCCAATGATCCTTTCATCTGGCAACCAAGGGGTTGTCTCCCCCCAGCTCAGGGGCTGGATTCAGCCCCTCTCTTGTCTCTTAGAGCCAAACCCCACCCTGGGGAGGCTACAAGCAGGTTTGGTGATGCACAGGGAGGCTTGTGCTCCAACTGACACCCTGTTGATTAATTAGGGTGCAGCTAAATGAGCTCAGGGCTGCAGAGGATGCTCTGAGCAATGGGAGGGAGCAGTGAGGGAAGGGTCTGAGCTGCTGGTGTAGCTGTAACCTCAGCCTGGCCAAGAGCCCAGGGCTGCCATGGAACCACTGACCCAACCCCAACAGCTCCCTCAGCAGTGGGGATGTGCATCCATGGATGAGCATCACCTTGGGCAGCACCTACAGGGCTGGATGCTCTGAGGACACAGCCCTGGCACTCACCACAACTACCCCTCTGCCCTCCAGGGAGGATTTTGGCACTGGGGGACGAGTGTTTCTCTTCCTGCTATATGAGGAGGACCACAGAGGAGACACTGGTCATGGGTGGATCAGCCCTTTCCAAATGCCCCAAGGGAAGGGGCAGAGTGGCCCTGGCAGCCAGGCTTCCCCCAAGGCTCTGGAGCTCAAGCCTGGCTAATTGGGCTGCTTCCAGATGGCCTCTTTCTGGGGGTAATCAATCCAGTTTCTGCAAGTAACCAGCAGGGAAGCAAGCTCAGATCAGCACCATTTACTGGGTGGAAAATGAGATAAAGGAGGTTTTGGGAGGTGAAGGATATTGTGCAACTGCTTCAGGGAAATGGAGGAAATCAATGGAATTGGAGAAGTGACTTCTCTGAAAATGTCTTCAGGTTGCCTTTGAATAAAGACAGACACAGGAATGAGCATCAGCTGCCTGGGGAGTACTGAGAAGAGTGTGGGCAGCAGGTTGAGGGAGGTTCTGCTCCCCCTCTGCTCTGCCCTGGGGAGGCATCATCTGGAGTCCTGTGTCCAGTTCTGGGCTCCCCAGCTCAGGAGGGACAGGGAACTGCTGGAGAGAGGCCAGTGCAGGGCCACCAAGATGCTGAGGGGATGGAACATGTGTGTGAGGAGGAAAGGCTGCAGCCCTGGGGCTGTTCAGCCTGGGGAAGAGAAGCCTGAGCTCAGGGGCACCTCAGCAACACTGATCAGCACCTAAAGGGTGGGTGTCAGGAGGATGAGGTGACACTTTGTTGTGTGGTGGCCAGTGACAGGACAAGGGGGAACAGGCACAGGCTGGAACATGGGAAATGCCACTGGCACAGGAGGAGAAAGTCCTTTGGGTCTGAAGTGAGGGAGCCCTGGCCCAGGCTGCCCAGGGAGGGTGTGGAGGCTCCTTCTCAGGAGGTTTCCAACCCCAGCTGGACACATTCCTGTGCCCCTGAGCCAGGGGAAGCTGCTGTAGCAGGGGCTGGGGCTGGATGAACTCTGCAGGGCCCTTCCAACCCCCACCACTCTGGGATTCTGTGCACACACACACTTGGGCACAGTGAGCCTGCCCTGACCTCCTGCAGCTGCTCACTCCTCTGCCACCCCCAGGTACACCAAGATGAAAACAGCCACCAACATCTACATCTTCAACCTGGCCCTGGCAGACGCCCTGGCCACCAGCACGCTGCCCTTCCAGAGTGCCAAGTACCTGATGGAGACGTGGCCCTTTGGGGAGCTGCTCTGCAAAGCTGTGATCTCCATTGACTACTACAACATGTTCACCAGCATCTTCACCCTCACCATGATGAGTGTGGATCGTTATGTCGCCGTCTGTCACCCTGTCAAGGCCCTGGATTTCCGCACCCCAGCCAAGGCCAAGGTCATCAATGTCTGCATCTGGGTGCTCTCCTCTCTCATTGGGGTGCCCATCATGGCCATGGCTGTCACCAAGTCAAAAGGTAAGTGGGTTCTGGGGAAGTGTCCCATCCATCCATCCTGGGGATGAGCTGGCTAGTCTAGGCCCTGTAGCAGGTTTGAGCTCGGTGTTGGGCACCTCTCTGCCCTGGAAAAACCATCACAGGACCTTAAGGGCTGGAAGGGAGCTGCAAAGCTCATCCAGTGCAACCCCCTGCCAGAACAGCACCACCTAGAGCAGGGCACACAGGGACTCATCCAGCTGGGTTGGGATGTCTCCAGAGAAGGAGCCTCCACAGCCCATCTGGGCAGCCCCTGCCAGTGCTCCCTCACCTCAACAGGGAACAAATTCTGCCTTGTGTTGCTTTGGAACCTCTTCTGTTCCAGTTTATACACTGTGCTCTTTCCCATTTCAGCTGCAGAGGTTGGAAACTGCCCCAGAAATTGTGGTTCCCCAACTTCAGTCCAACCAGTGCCAAGTTCATTGAGAGTGCTTAACTGATAAGGCTTAATTGACAGGGCTACCAAGATGCTGAGGGGATGGAACACGTGTGTGAGGAGGAAAGGCTGCAGCCCTGGGGCTGTTCAGCCTGGGGAAGAGAAGCCTGAGCTCAGGGGGATGTTATCAATGCTGATCAGTACCTAAGGGGTGGGTGTCAGGAGGATGGGGTCAGTCTTTTTCTGTGGTGCCCAGTGCCAGGACAAGGGGTGATGGACATCAGCTGGAACACAACAAGTTCTGCTGGCACAGGAGGAGAAACCTCTTTGGTGTTGAGGTGAGGGAGCCCTGGCCCAGGCTGCCCAGGGAGGGTGTGGAGGCTCCTTCTCAGGAGGTTTCCAACCCCACCTGCACACGTTCCTGTGCCCCCTGAGCCAGGGGAACCTGCTTTAGCAGGGAGTTGTGCTGGATGAGCTCTGCAGGGCCCTTCCAGCCCCCACCACTCTGAGATTCTATCATCTTCCCCAGCCCAGAGGAAGCCAACACGAGGAGAAAGGGCTCAGAGAGCTCCCCTGTCCCCAAGACCCTGTCCCTCCCTCCCCATCTCCCCCAGCAAGGATATCTCTGGTTGGCTTCATCGTCGACCAGCTGCCGGAGCTGCAGGTTACAGTCATGCAGGAGCTGGTCCAGTGTCCTCTCTGTCCTGCCCAGCTGGGCCACCTCTCCCCTCAGGGGATTGTGCTAGATGAGCTCTGCAGGACCCTTCCATCCCCCACCACTCAGGAATCCTGTGTGATTCCCAGCAAACACTCCCCCAGCTCCCTCTTTGATCACCCCTCTCTCCCACAGACGGGATAGTGCTGTGCACCCTCCAGTTTCCCGACCCTCCCATCTACTGGGACACCGTGACTAAGATCTGTGTCTTCATCTTTGCCTTCATGGTGCCCATCTTGGTCATCACCATCTGCTACGGGCTGATGATCCTTCGCCTGAAGAGCGTTCGCCTGCTCTCGGGCTCCAAGGAGAAGGACCGCAACCTGCGGCGCATCACACGCATGGTGCTGGTGGTGGTGGCCGCCTTCATCATCTGCTGGACACCCATCCACATCTTTGTCATCATCTGGACACTGGTGGACATCGATAAGAAGAACCCCTACGTGGTGGCCAGCCTGCACTTCTGCATCGCCCTGGGTTACACCAACAGCAGCCTCAACCCCGTCCTTTACGCTTTCCTGGATGAAAACTTCAAGAGGTGTTTTCGGGAGTTCTGCCTCCCCTTCCGGGCTCGTGGTGCTCACAGCAGCTTCTCCCACCCCAGGAACCTGCCCCAGGAGCGTGTTTCTACCTGTGTCCCCTCGGGAGCCCCTCACAAGCCGGCATGACTAGGTGTGGGCAGCCTCCAGCGAGGCTGCCAGGGCCACGCAGAAGTGACCCGTGAAGAAGTGACCCAGGTCACCACCACGGAGCTGTAGCAGAGCGGTGCTCCCCACTCCCCACTCCTTTGACATTGCAAGGGACTTGCTTTGTTTATCCTGGAGAACATCCTGGGGATGGGGGAATTGGGACTCACCAAGGAATGGAGGGAGAGGATGAAAACAAGGGGCAAACTGGGCAGAGCTGCTCTGCTGCTGCACCCACCGCTGTGAGGAACAGCCCCATCCACCTAACACACAGCTATTGGCAAAGCCTGAGCAGCCTGGGCCACTGTGACTGCAATCACCACGTGCTCCTCCTCCTGCATGGGCACAGAGGGCATCACAGCCCATGGAAAGAGGGGGAAAGGCTCCTGTGGTAGAAGGGGACGGTGCCCAGGGGGGTGATGCCTCACTCCATCCCCCTCTGAGCTGTGGGCACAACACAGCCAGAGGCGTGAAGAGAGAGAAACACTGTTATCAAACAGCTCCAGATCCATAGCCAAAACTTTTTGGGACTCCTTCAAACAGGAGCCACCCCCAGAAGACTTTCTGCTGTTAATGTCATCCCTGTATTTATTTAGAGACCTCTGGGGCAGGCCCAGGCATGGATCCAGGCAGGGGATGGAGCAGGGCACATCCCAAGCTCTCCCTGTGCTGATGCCCAGTTCCCCATGCCCAGCATCCATCAGGGTGATGGGGAACTGCTCCTCACCCATCTGCCTCTGAAGACATCAAGCTCGAGAAAGATCTCATTACAGGAGCAATTTGTGGGGACGTGAGGAGTTCTTTGCAGTGCTAAAGTGATTAGGATGGACTAACAGGCTCTCCCTCCTGCCTGGGGGGTGAAGGATGAGCAGCAGCACTGCCCAGCTTTCCTTTAACAGAGACAAAAGGCACAGGGTGATGCTTGGACTTTTCTTTTAGTAGAAGATGGGAAAACCCACCCCCCATCGTTTCCTATTTCCCTGGGCAGAGGTCACATAAGCACTGAGGAAGGACCCACAGCCACCAAGAGACAGAGATTTGGGGGGTTGATGCTCAGCACTCAGCTGGATGGAGCAGCCATCCCCCTGATGAGGTGGCTGAGCTCCAAGGCAGCATGTCCTACCAACCAGGGACCTCTGGACCACACGATCTGCTGCTCAGTGCTGACCCATGTGTCCTCCTGCTTCATGAGCTTCCCCCAACCAGCCCTGAGCAGCATCTAGGAGCTGTGACTTTCCCTCCCTCTCACCTTCCCACTGCCGTGACTGCATCTGGGAGGTCAAATGACCCGAGGAGGAGGCTCAGAGGGAGCAGTAATAGCATTTAGTGGACAAATTGATGCAGCTGGAGGAAGCAGACGAGCACCAGGGTGCACCTGGGGCTCCTGGGCTGGATGATGAGTCTGGGTTGTGTCTCTGGTTTTTCCAGTTGCATCAATTTAGCCTAATCAAGGCCATTACCTCTCCTCACCAGCCCTAACTTTCTCTGGAGCCTGTGGAAATTGCAGCCTCCCTGTCAGGAAGGCAGAGCTGACCAGGCAGCTGAAACCAATTTCTTTTTCAAAGGAAACAAATAGGTTGAAATTGTCCATTTTGGATCTCAAATCAACAGCCACCAAAGCACCTGAGCAATGATGATCCTCCTCCTCCTCTGTGTCCCCTTGCCCTGACCATGTCTCCTTGCTCTGAGCATTGCATCAGCTCACACATCTCCAGCTCCCACCCTGGGCTCCTCAGGATCCCTTTGCAGGGCACTGATGGAGATCTGGGCCATGGGCAGAGCTACACTTGGTCTCCTCATCCCCTGCTGCCACAGCTGCTCATGGAGCATCAGGAGGCTGAGCAGGATCAACCCCAGAACAGGAACTGAGGGGAAAAACCCCAGAGTGTCACAAGGCTGAGCTTCAGCTCTGTGAGAAGAGAGCCTAAGGTGTCTAGAGGAGTTGGAGACCACCCTTCAGCTCTCCACCTCCACCTATGCTGGGGGCAAAGCCCTCATCAATGAGGAGTGGGAAAGGCTCTTGGTTTGAAGATGGTTCCTGGGATGTTGGGGTGTCTCACACTGTGCACCAGGACATCTGGGGATTCACTCCAGGCTTCAGCATATCTCCCAGAAATAGGATGCCCCAAAATCATTGCTCTCCTTAACCCACCTTAGCCAGTGCCTCAGTGTCCCCAAGAAATACTGATGCCATGATCAGTGGCAAGTCCCAGCTGCAGGTTTGCTGAATAAAGAGACTGTTCCTGGGGAAAAGGGGCCCCTGATGGCAAACAGCAGTGACACAGCCCTGGAGCATCACCCACCTGCCCCTTCCCCAGCACCCAAGGGCTGAACCAGCTTCTCCCCACAGCAGCACCCACCACCAAGCAGATCACCAGCCCCTGCTTGGGGCTGGGAAACTGGGGCCAAATCCTGCTGGGAGGGGAGGGGACATGGCTGGGAGCTCATGGCTGCCTGTGCAGAGCCCCCAGTGCTCAGAGGACACTCTGTGTGTGCTTATCCTTATAAATATGTCTGTATAGCTCTGTCTCTAGCTGTATGAAATGAAAGTGGCCCCAAGTCACCCCCTGCTAGAGCAGCCCCAGCTCCTGGGGCCCTCACAAAGCGCTTCAGCCAATATTTCCAGCTCCAGCCCTCAGCACTTTGGGCTTTCCATGGCATTTCTGTAGAGGAACTGTGCTTTCTAAAGACAATAAATAAACCCAAATGAGCTAGCAAGCACTTCCCAGCTCTGCTTTGATTGTCTGGCACTGAAAGGGTCCAGCTCATGGGGGGGTGTTTTGAGGAGTGATGGGAGAAGAATCACCTCTAAATTGAAGTTTTAAGAACTCCTTGTAGTGGGAAAACCCCACTGTGGGGACACACTGAGTCCGTTTTGCAGCATCATTTCAGTTGGGAAAGACCTTTATGGTCATCAAGCCCAATGTTGGGCTTCTGCTGAGGTTCTGCAAGCCCTGGGAACCAAAAAGCACTAAAAAAGTACCAAAAGCCTTCGTGCTGCTCCGTGGCTTTCCCAGGGAGGGTCCCTCTGCTCCGGGTCATCCAGCTCGAGCTTCATTTGAACAGCCCAGCAGCTCAAACTCCGGCCCAAATCACATCGGTCATTTAAATGCAAATGAGGATTTAGTGCAAAGGCGAAGGGCAGGGGCGGTGGAGCCTGTAATTCCTCTCCTGCCTCGGGAAGTTTGGGGATTTAAGGCATTACTCACTTCTGCCGGGGTCATTTGTGACGCTTTCCCCGAGTTTCCAAAGCAGGAGACAAGCACAAAGGGCACGGGCTGGATGCACAGACATTTCCAGCCTGGAGGTCATTCCAACCCCAGACCCTTCTCCGTCACCCAGAGCTCCTGGAATACGAGGCCAGACATCGCTCCCAGCGATTTCACAGCCCAGTTCAAGCAGCAGCCAGCCCGGCTGAATAATGCAGCAGCATCTTCCCGCAGCCGGGACCTGCCACAGCTCCCACCTCTTGCACAGACCCTCTTTGCAGTCTGACAACACATTTACTACTGCAGCAAACGTCTTTTATTTCCTTCCTTTCTTTTTTTCCCCCCTCTCCCCTAATTAATCCTCCAAATAATGACCCCAAGTAGAAGGGGCTTCATTTTCACACGTGTGATTAATTAGAGGCGCCTGGTCCTTTGTCTGCGGCGCAGGTTTCGGCTGCCTCTGTAATTGCATTATCATGCAAAGGGGAAATGAGTGAATCTGCCTTTCCTGGGGAGGACGTGGGTGATAACACCCCCCCATCCCTCTCCGGAGCAGCCTGGGATCGATTTAAGCTCTCAACCCTGCAGAGACGCCTCTTGACTTGTAATTCATCATTTAAAAAGGGAGAGGAAAACAAGCCCAACCCAAACCACAGTGAATAATTACTGAGCCTTTCTCATCCCCCCCCCTCCTTCATAAGGACAAAACCTGCTCAACTTCGCTGGTTCAGCCCCAGTGCAAATGGGACAGGAGGAGGATGGGGAGCCCTCGGAGCAGCCAGGGGGTGTTGGGGGTCCCGTGGGAGCAGCTCGGGGGGGTTGGTTGGGGTCCCGTGGGAGCAGAGGGGTTCCCATCAGGTGTCCTGAATCAGGTGAGATTTTTCTTTTCCTCTATTTTTAGCCTGTTAAAGGAGAGGAACAAAGACTTCAGCAGATTTGGGAGGAGGCAGAGAGCCCTGGGCATCGTTCAACCCTATTCCCGTCCCTTAGAGACCCAATATGTGCCCCTACCAGGAGCCACACCAGACCATTGCATGTTCCAGGTTGCTGCCCCTAACGATGGGGCTCAGAGAGGTGAAACCTCCCGGCCCAGTGCCCAAACTCTCCTTTCACTTGCATCCTCATCATTAAAGACCCACACAGACAGGCTGGTTAATTAGCCACCTCCCAAAGCCCAGGGAACACCATCAGCAGCCAACTCGGCAATAATTAAAGCTCATTTCCTCTTCGAGGCAGGAAAAGGAGGACAAGAAATCACCTCATCATCCCCCAAACCCTCTATGAAGACGTAATTCCCTCCCGGCACATCCTGCAGGTAGATTTCTTTTGCATCCAAAAAAGCAAAGTGTTCAAAAGCAAGGCTAAACCCAAACCCGCCCCTCCCTCAAACAACACCGACTGCTTTTATTCCGGAGACAAAAGAGCCTCACAACACCAGAGCTCATCCTCCGCGGATGCTAAAAGCCCCAAATCCCACGTTCCCATCTTTTGTCTGGAAATTAAAAGCCCTTTTTACAAGCTTTGAATAGCACCAGATGGGGAGTGGGAGTGTGGGACCGGAGACCCCGATAGTGGGAAAGGCTCCGGTTAGACCAGAGGTGGAAAAGCTGCATCAAGACCTGACCTGGACAGCACCCAAATCCCTCCCTCACCCCCCCTAAACGCCACCACCTCGCTCTGCCCTCACAAAGCCTCGTTAATGAGACATTTCCCTTTCCTCAATCAGTTTTCCCCCTCATCCTTCCCCCCACTTCCAGCAGCTTCCCACAGACGTGTCGTTTCTGGCTCCCAAGACAATGGCAGCTGATTCATCAGCTCTGAATGTTTGAAATCCCATTGTTCTCTCCAGCCCTTGTTTCTCCCTCTCTTCTTGAAAACACCAACACAGTCTCTACTAGGAGCAGGAACAGTCCCTCCACAAGGGCTGGAAGGGAATGATCCTGTTCTTTTTGAGAGTAAAAGAAGCTTTTTGTGCCTAGGTGCAGGAGATTGAAGAGGGAACTTCATTGAGGCCTGGCAGCATCCATCCTGCCCCAAACCTGAGGCTCTTTAAGGAACCAGCTCCCTCCCAAGTTCATTGAGAGTGCTTAATTGATAAGGCTTAATTGACAGGGCCACTGAGATGCTGAGGGGATGGAACATGTGTGTGAGGAGGAAAGGCTGCAGCCCTGGGGCTGTTCAGGGTCATTCCAGGGGCTTTATTGGGACCATCCCCCAGCTGGGTCCCCATTCTGCCCCTTGTCCAGCACCCCACGGCCCTGTCTCACCCTGTCCCCAACGTCCTGCTGCATGGTGGCTCATGCAGGGGCTTATCCAAGGCTCCCAAGGTGCTGAGGGGCTGGAACATGTGTGTGAGGAGGAAAGGCTGCAGCCCTGGGGCTGTTCAGCCTGGGGAAGAGAAGCCTGAGCTCAGGGGCACCTCAGCAACACTGATCAGCACCTAAAGGGTGGGTGTCAGGAAGATGAGGTGACAGTTTGTTGTGTGGTGGCCAGTGACAGGACAAGGGGGAACAGGCACAGGCTGGAACATGGGAAATGCCACTGGCACAGGAGGAGCAAGTCCTTTGGTGCTGAGGTGAGGGAGCCCTGGCCCAGGCTGCCCAGGGAGGGTGTGGAGGCTCCTTCTCAGGAGGTTTCCAACCCCAGCTGGACACGTTCCTGTGCCCCTGAGCCAGGGGAAGCTGCTGTACCAGGGGTTGGGCTGGATGAGCTCTGCAGGGCCCTTCCAGCCCCCCCACTCGGGCATTCCACGCTGAGCCAGGCCCCGGGTCACCCCAGGACACGGCATTTGGCTCCGAGGAGCTCGCAGCCGCGCCTGGATGCCTCTGCCGGAGCCGCCGCGGGTTCCCAGCCGGGGCCGTGGGCTCAGCTCTGTCTCTGGAGGCCCAAACCCGTCAGGCGTCGTGGTCCCGCGGGGCCCGGCCGCTCCCCGCGCCCAGCCCAGGCCCCGGCGCTGCCGCTGCTGCCACCCCGCGGCCCCGGCCCGCAGCCGCACCCGGGCCCTCCGCACACACACTGGCCTCGGGGGCCACGCACGCCGCAGCAGCCCCCTGAGGAGGGCAGGGAGCTTAGGGGGTGCTCGGCCCGTCCCCATCGCTGAGGGACGTGAAGGGAGCGAGGGCAGCGTCGGCTGGCAGGTGACACCGACCGGGAGGGAGCAGAGGCCGGTGTGAGGGCAGGAGGGGGCTGCAGAGGGCTTGGACAGGCTGGAGCTGTGCCCTGAGGGCAGTGGGATGAGGTTTAACCAGGCCAAGGGCTGGGTCTGGCCCTTGGGCTGCAGCAAGCCCAGGCACCACTCCAGGCTGGGGCTGGGAACTGCTGGAGGGAAAGGGCCTGGGGGGGCTGGTGACACAGGAATGGGGCTGGAGTCGCCCCAGGGGAGGTTGAGGTTGGAGCTGAGGCAGAACTGTTTCCCTGAGAGGGGTGTCAGCCCCTGTGCCAGGCTGCCCAGGGAGCTGGGGCAGTGCCCAGCCCTGGAGGGATCCCAAAGCCCTGGAGCTGAGGTGCTGAGGGCGAGGGATCAGTGCTGGGCTGGGCAGGGTGAGAGCAGGGCTGGGACTGCAGCAGCTTCAGGGGTTTAACAACCAAAATGACTCTTGTGTATCAGCCCCGGGGTTCTCTCCCTTGGCTGCAGGTGCCAAAGCTCAGGGGTGATGGAGAGAAGGGGCAGGAGGGGCCTTTCCTGGCCCTGCCACCCACAGCTGTGAGCCCATGGGAGCAGAGCTGCCCCCTCCCCCAAACCACAGCACAACCCAGGCTTTATAAAAACTGTTTATTCCAAACATTAAAAGATAACAATAATTTTTTCCTCTCTTCCTCAATGAATCAACCAAAATAACGTTTTCTCTTAAAAAAAATCGACCTGTTCTGAGCCACTGGGCAAGTCTCAGCCCCCTCCTGTCCCCTCCCCCCTCCCCTATTGCTATAACTTAACATATAAAATTTAAACCCCTCAGACCCCCTTCTCAGCCCAGGAACCTGGGAGGTGGCACAGAGAGAGAAGGAGAGGGGAGAGTGGGCAGCAGGAGGGAATCCCATGGGCTTGGAGGGGTGGGATGCAGAGCCGGGCTTTGGTTCTGCCTTCTCAGTAAGGCTCTAACAGCAGAGAGAGCTCCTTCCTCAGCAAAGAATGAAATCATCAGTCTGTGTCTGAGGTGGATTTGGTTGGGTTTCTGAAGGTGATGGGGAACAGGGAGTAGCTGGGACTGCACAAAGCAGCACTGAGAAGGGTGCTGGGGGCAGGAGTGGGGGAAGCTGCTCCCCAGGCCCCAGGGGATTCGGGCTCTGATCCACTGAGGGGGGGAGTGGGAGGCAGCAGCTCCTGCCACAGCTCTGTGTGCTGCAGGAGGTGGCTGCCAGAGGAAGGAGCTCCCTGGGAGCGTTTCTGCTGGACTCAGCTCTCACCCCAAACAAGTCCTGAGAGGTTTGAGGGGTGGCAGCAGAGAAATCCAAGCTGGAGAGTGTGGAAGATGTTTAGGTTTAAGGGGACAGAGCAGCACCCAGAGACAGGGAACGTGGGGACCTCAGACAACTTGATGCTCCAACTGTTTTGTGAAGAATGAGGCCCTCAGCTTTGCAGGCCAAGAAATATTACACCAAGCAGCTGAAAATCCATCCAGCCACAGCACTGAGATCAGTTTAAGACCAAAGCTGAGCCAAAGGAGCTGACAGAGCACCAGGCCCCATGGGAAGACAGACACAGGAGCGTCCCTGCAGAGCCCTTCTCCAGCCACACCACCCAGCCCTGGGAGCCTCCAGCCCTTCCCCTCGCTGTCAGCAGGAGCCCAGAGCTAGAAACCAGTTGCCCCACGTGGGTGTGAGGTGGGGAGGGGGGTGTGAGGGATGCTGTCACTTCATCAGCTCTGCTCCCTGTCCCTGACCAGCAGCACGGTGTGCTGGCCGCCGCTCGACACGCTCAGCACCGCCCGCTTCTCCAGCTGCTTCCCCGTCATCTCCACGGGGCTCCACACGTCCTCCTCCTCCCCTGTGCCCAGCTGGTAGTTGGTGCCCATGCCCCAGGCAAAGGCTCGTCCTGCACAGGAGGTGATGGTGAGGTTTTGGGCTGAAGGATAGGGGTGGGAAGGGGATTGGGGAGCTGAAGGTTGTCTGAAGCATGGGGGATGAGGGAGGGGTGCCAGACACATGGGCAAGGGGAGCTGGAGCAGCTCCAAGTGTCTCATCAGGCAGCCAAAGCAGCGTTTTGCCCCTCAGGGAGCAAACCAAAGCCATCAGCCTGCTGCAAACCCTCCTTCACCGTGCTGCACACCACAGGCCTCGCAGCAGCAGCTTGTGGGGTGGAGGGGAAGGGACCAGCCAGGCCAACCACCCCTCCTGGTCACCACCTCATTCCCAACCTCACTGCCAAGGGCCCACAAACACAGTTGTGCATCTGCTGCCCAGCTGCCCCCAGGATGGGCGGTTCATCCACCCCGCAGGGCCTCCAGTCCCAAGCCAGGGGTGCTGAGCAGCAGGATGACTGGCGGGGGGGGGTACCCAGGATGGCATTGTGAGCCCAGGGAGGGCCCTGGCACACGACTCACCATCAGTGCTGACGGCGTAGCCCACCGAGGCCCCACAGGCGACGGAGGAGACGTGGGGCAGCTCCGGGATGAGGCTGGGGCAGCTCTGCTCCTGCGCACCCGGCCCCAGGCCCAGGCGCCCATACTCGGCCCGGCCCAGGCTGTAGGCTTTACCTGGGGCACAACACATGAGGTCACCTGGGGGGAAGCAGCACAGCCAGAGCCCTCTCCCCATGGACTGACTCCTGGAGGAGCAACATCTCTCTACAGCACAGCCTCAGTCCCAAACAGAAGGGGCAGGGGGCGAAGAGTAACCCTTGAGCTCCCCAAAATCATCAGGGTGGGGACACTGTGTCTGTAAGAGCAGAGCTCACAACTGACTCCAGGTTCCTGTTCCACTTGTGCCCTTTGCTGCAAATTCACAGCACCCTTCTTGCCCTGGACACCATCCCTCAGCACCTCCCCAGCCAGGAATAGGGGCTGGAGCACAAGGGTGCTGGGGAGGGGCTGAGGGAATGGGGGTGTTGAGCCTGGAGAAGAGGAGGCTGAGGGCAGACAGCAGCACTCTCTGACACGAGGCTGCAGGGAGGTGAGGGTCAGTCCCTGCTCCTAAATGACAGTACAGAAGGAAAGGGGCTGGAGTTGCCCCAGGGGAGGTTGAGGTTGGAGCTGAGGCAGAACTGTTTCCCTGAGAGGAGTGTCAGCCCCTGTGCCAGGCTGCCCAGGGAGCTGGGGGAGTGCCCAGCCCTGGAGGGATCCCAAAGCTGTGAAGCTGAGGGCCATGGACAGTTAGTGTTGCACTGGGCGGTGGGAGCTGAAATGATTCTCTGCCTCCAAGGGCTGTGGGAGCCCCCCTGTCCCACTCTGTGCCCCCCCCAGCACTCA